>NC_141542.1:76391500-76740500 GCF_021556685.1 Rattus norvegicus
CTAGGGATGTGACTCAAGATTTGTTAGAATACTTGCCTCACACCTACAAGTCCCTAAATTCAGTTCCCATATAAACTGTACACAGTGGTATATACATACAGTCTCAATACTTAGGAAACTGAGGCAGGAGGATTAGTAATCTAAAGCTACCCTTTGCTAGTGAGTTTGAGGCTACCCTGGTGTATGTATGGAGGACGGAGAACAACGTTGTAAAGTCAGTTTTCCCTTCCACCAAGTGGGTTCTGGATCCAGCCATGCTGCCAGGCTTGTTCACCACATACTCTATCAGAGTCAGCTAACTGGCTCCAGTTGTTCTACTTCTTAAGGTACACACAGTCTCTCAGAATTCTACCTTCAACTAACAGGTGAATAAGGACAGACTGGGAGAAGAGGTATCATGTGTTTCCCTGTTAGCATCTTTCCTTCTGTGCTGTCATACACAGCATAAGTAGCTGGCTAATTTAGGAGAGTAATAGAAGTAAGAAGTATGTATCTTTAACTAGTACTTGGAGACACCTGGGATCACAGCGTTCACCACCATCCCCAGCCTTGATATTAATGGTGGTTAAGTTCAGCTTTAGGCTTGAGGAGCAGACTCCATCCATACATTAAGCGCTGATATTTTTGTTCTGTCCATTAGTTATTAGTTATTGTAGTTCTGGCACAGTCTGTCTGTGCAGATACTTTTATTTTTAAAAAAATACATAAAGTTTAGTTTACTTTATTGTGTGAATGTGTTGCCTGCATATTTGTATGTAAACCATATGAATGACTAGGCCTGAAGAACCCAGAAGGTGTTGGAACCCCGAACTGGAATACAGGAGGTTGTGAGCTGTCGTCTGGGTGCTTGCCGAACCCAGTCCTCCAAAAGAGCCAGTGCTCTTGAGTCCCACTGTTCATTGTATTTCTTAGTAATGTGTTCACAGTTTATTCTACCAAGATTCTTTTAAGTTAGTATTTCATAAACAGGATTGATTGAGAAAAAGCAAAATGTATCTATTGTTTGAAGATGGTATTTCTGACCATGATCAAGACTCAGATGATAAAGTACTGAAAGAGTTTCATCTTCTATAGAGTGATTTTTACCTTTGAACTTTCTAGGTCAGAAAATAATTTCATATTCTCATTTCTTCGCAGAAAGCATGTATTTGTGGCCACTTCTTGGTTTTCATTATTAACTCTCTGCCTAATTATACAAATTAAATTCCTTCCCATAAAAGATTGGGTTTTGACAGTTTTTTGTTTATTGTTTTGAGGTACTTTTACCATGTATTACAGACTGACTTTGATATTCTGTATATTCCAGAGTGGCCCCAGAGTCATAGCAATCCCCCTGCTTCCATTTCCTAAGTGCTGAGATTACAGTCATGCATCCCTACTCATGAAGAATTTGTGTTCTTGCTTTTCCTTATCATCAGATGTTGACTATATTGACATAGTGGGGTCTAAAAACTAGGGCAGGGTGTTGGATAATCAGTGTAAGTCACTCCAGAGTTAATGGGTCTTTCCCAACGCTCTCATTCAGTTAAAAATATAAAAGCTTTTAGCATTGTCCCCAGCATATAAGATACATACAAGGTGCATACAAGTGATTTTAAAATAAAAATTCAGATTCTTCTAAGAGTGAGGCCTTCCCAGGCACTTTAATCAATGTTCTATCTGAGATTTTAAAGAAACAGGAAATAGGGCGTAGGACCTACAAGGAAACAGGAAGGTTTCCCATGTTTTTATTTCACATTCCATTTGAATTATCTTGGAAACACAGGGGAATCACAAAACAATAGTTGTATAAGTATTTTTTGTATTTTTATCTGTTTTATCTTTATCTTGTTTTTATTATATTATCATTTTAGGACACTAGACACAGAGTCTTTTATGTTTGGACATGTCTGGAATACTGTGAATTGATCCATCATTACTAGGGACTCAGTGAATGTCAAAAAGATACTGAGTTTTCTTTCTAATTTTAAATTATTAACTAAAAAAAAATCCCAAAGTTCTCTTTTTAAATGTTCATTAAAACAGTTATATGATCTCTAGAATAAATAAATCATTCAGGTCAATCAGGATATGGGGAGAATATATACGTTATATAAACAGTAACAAGTGAAGTTGAGTGTTATAAATGAATAACAACCATGCTGAAAAACTTGGGGAAGACAGGACTAGCCTGAGTTATTTCAGAAAACTGAGATTAAAACAAGATGAATTACACATAACCATTATGTCCTTGGCTAGTTACTTCATCGTAGAGGAATGTAGTAGTTAGCAATTTTGAATTGTTCCTAGGAGATTTACTTGAATGTGTACTGCATTAACAAATAAATAAGAATAGTGTTTGGATAAGGAGAGCAGGCTTCCTAACCTTCTTTGCTGAGAGGATTAGAAATTATGATACCCACAGTACTGCTCAGGTCTTGATTTCTTGTAACATTCTCCAAGTGAAACAAGTAAGCAAAACAACCCCTGGAGAAATGGTTGGTTACTAGGTAGGCTAGGGGAGAGAAATCAAGATACTGTAGCTGGATCATTTAATGATACAGGAAAGGTAAGACCTGCTCAAAAATCTATGTGGGGATGTGGAAGTATAGAGTCAGCAAAGTAAAGTGATGGTAACTTTGGATCAAGTTTAACCATATGGTAAAAGGAATTCCTTCTAGTCCACACTAACATAATCAGATGTGAAAGAGGAAATGGCCTTTTATGTTAAAATAATTTCAAATTGATAAACAATTGTTTAGATTACTTTTGTTTTTCTAGTAAAATTGTAGGAAAATGTATTCCTTGGTAAAATATTATTTCATGGAATTTTTATTTATATTTAATATGTTATCCACTAGTTGTGACTCAAAAAAGCATTTCTTATATTGAACTAATTCAACTATTGATAAGGATAAGGATAAACTGATTATTTTTACATACAATAAATCTTTTTTTTTTTTTTTTTTTTTTTTGGTTCTTTTTTTTTTTTCGGAGCTGGGGACCGAACCCAGGGCCTTGCGCTTCCTAGGTAAGTGCTCTACCACTGAGCTAAATCCCCAGCCCCTACAATAAATCTTTATTTTAAAAACATATTTTTATCTAGGCCTCACGAGTTGGAATAGTGCATGACACCTCTGAGGGTAGGGAACGCCTTGTTCCTGAGAACATTTGAGAAGATCATGTTAGCTATGGTATATTAAGATGAATTCTTGCTTTTTTGAGGATTTGACTTTTTTTTTTTTTTTTTTTTTTTTCCGGAGCTGGGGACCAAACCCAGGGCCTTGCGTTTGCTAGGCAGGCGCTCTACCACTGAGCTAAATCCCCAACCCCGGTTATTTTTTAATAGTATTTTATAAATCTACCTTATTCCCATTCCTAGAAAACAGTTTTTTACTTTTGTACAATTTCTCTGTATGGAAAAAAAACTTCAGTCCAAACTGGCTTTGTTGAACTTGCTGTAACAGCAGGACCTAGGAATTCTTTATAGTCTATTAGTCTTGAAATTGGAATAGAGTTAAATTTATGCTTTTCCCTCTTTATGTCTATAATTTTTCTATATTATTCAAATGGAAAATTCTTTTTGTCAATTAGCATCTATTTTGGAGCTTTTCCCCTCCAAACCTTAAATTTACCTCTTTCTGGAACTTGAACTTGATTGTTCATATCTGTAATTTTCAGTTGTTGCAAGTAAAATTTAACGTTCCATATTCTATTTTAAAAAACCATTTCATTCACATATACACATCCCATCTTTTTCTCTTTCTGTCTGGTTTCAGAACTCTTGAACATCCTCAGCCTCCAACGTGCTGGAATTACAGGTGTGTACCACTACAGCCAGCTACGTTCCCTTTCTGTATATCTCTATTGAATTATAATATACACAACTACTAAATTCACTTAGCCTAAAGAATTCAACATGGTACTGGAGAGATGGTTCAGTGGTTAAGAGCACTGGCTGCTTATTCGAAGACCTGGTTCAGTTTCTAGTACCTATGTGACAGCTCACAACCATGTGTAACTCCAGTTCTGTAGGAACTGATGTCCTCCTCTGGCCTCTGTGGGCACCAGGCACACTCGTGGTTCACAAACATACATGCAGGCAATACACTCATACACATAAGTTAAAAACAAGTAAACTTTGAAAAGAATTGAACATCTTTAGCATATTCACAGTTATACCATCACTACAAGTAACTTTAAAATATTTTTACAGCACAAAAAGTCTTAGACCCATTATTAATAATTTATTCATTCTAACTCCTGATAATCACCAATCGATTTTATTTCTATGAATTTCTCATTCATTTATTTCTATGAATTTCTATTTCATAGATGTTTAATCAGGTAATATTTATCTTTTGTATGTGTTTATTTCACTGGATATCCTTTCAAGGTTTCCATGTTGTAGCCTTAAGACTGTGTACAGATGCATGTTACTATGCCTGGCTTTTTAAGTGGGGGCTAGAGATCTGAGCCAAAGTCCTTACGCTTCTGCAGCAAGCACTTCGCTTGTTGAGTCATATCCTTGACCCTCATTTCATTTTTAAATTCATTTTAAATATTATTATTTGATAAATAAGTGGTTGTTTCCACTTTTCAACGTCATGAATAATATTGTTATTAATGACTGTGTGCCAGTTCTTGTTGGGTACAGTGCCAGGAGTAAAATTGCTGGCCTATATGTTTTAAGTGTTAATTCTCTTTATAAGATGGACACCAGTTCCCTGTTAGGACCCCTGCATTCTGTCAGCTGCCTTTATTTTCTGGATTGTATACATTGAAGCACAGGAATTACAGATTTTTTTTTTTCTTTTTTTTTTCGGAGCTGGGGACCGAACCCAGGGCCTTGCGCTTGCTCGGCAAGCGCTCTACCACTGAGCTAAATCCCCAACCCCGGAATTACAGATTTTTGATAAAGCAGTTTTTCTTTCTTTCTTCTTTCTGTCTGTCTCTCTTTTTCTTTTCTTTTCTCTCTCTCTTTCTTTTTTTGTTTTGTTTTGTTTTGTTTTGTTTTTGTATTTTTGAGACTTTGTAGCTCTGCCTGTCCTGGATCTCATTCTGTAGACCACAGTGGCCTCAAACTCAAAGAGATCCTCCTGTCTCTGCTTCCCAAGTGCTGGTATTAAAGGCATGTGCCACCATTGCCCAACAAAGCACAATTTTTCCACTCTACATTCTGTGTTATGCCTTTCCTGCAGTAGTTAAATATTGTTGCCTATCCTTGCTCACAAAGATGTGCTGGGCCTATCTATGCTCTTTTTCCTGAGCGTTGTATAGAGTCTTATAATCTTTGAGTTATTTTAGTTAATTTTTTTTAATAATTTGAAACCAGGAGGCATCAACTTGATTGCTTTGCATGTGGTTATCCAGTTGCAACACCGTTTGTGTGGTTAATCTTTTCCTCATTAAACTGTCTTGGCAGTTTACCAAACTGCAGATGGTGCTGCATGCATCTTAGCTAGCGCTTAGGAGGCCACTGACTGTCACAAACTCAAGGCCAGTCTGGGATACACAGCAAGACCTCGTGTCAAAACTAGAAAATTTGTTAATTAATTTACCACATATTCTGTTCCACAGATGTATGTGTTTTTCTTCAAGACAATACCACACTGTTCTCATTTGATGATTTGTGGTACAATTTGAAATCAGGATACAGAAATCATCTTTTTTTTTTTTTTATTTTTTGGTCAGATTATTTTAGCTGTTCTAGGTGCTTTGAATATCAATACAAAATTTAAAAGCCAGTTACTAGTTGTTATAAAAGAGGCAACTACCATTTGATAGGCTTTGCATTGAATAAGCTGGTAAGTTTGAGAAGTTTTGCCACTCACAGCATTGTCCTGACATTCTGTACAAATGAGATGTCTGCTGAAAGCTTTTTTTTAAGTAATGTTCTAAGTTTTCAGTGTATGAGTCTTGCACTCACTACTATTTCTCTTGGAATGTTCTCTGCTAGTGGGTAGAGAGACAGTTGACTTTTATACAGTGATCCTATATCCTGGAATGCTGCTGGATGCATTTATTCGCTCTAACTTATTTTTAAAAGAGATTCCTTAGGAATTGTTATGTACAAGACCATGTGACCTGCAGTTAAATGTCTTTCTTATTTCTTTTCAAATTTGGTCTTTTATGCCTTAGTTTTTGTAGACTTTTCTAACACAGTGTTTAGAAGAATTGAGGGAGCTAATGTCTTTTCTTGTTCTTGTTTTCCCACCATTGAATATGGTATTAGTTAAGGGTTTTTCATTGTTACACTCTCTCAGATTTAGAAGTTGCTTTCTATTCCATAATTAATGAACATCTTAGTCATGAAATTGTTGGATGACCTGTGGAGGTCATTGGATCCTCTGGAACTGGAATTTCAAGTGGTTATGAGGCACTGTGTATATGCTGGGAATTGAACCCAAGTCTTCTGCAAGGACAACAGGCATTCTTTTTTTTTTTTTTTTTTTGGTTCTTTTTTTCGGAGCTGGGGACCGAACCCAGGGCCTTGCGCTTCCTAGGTAAGCGTCTACCACTGAGCTAAATCCCCAGCCCCTAGGCATTCTTAACTACTGAACCATCTCTCCACCCCAAATAGTTGTATATTCTTGACATCAAATCAATACTGAGTAGTATGTATATTATTCCACATAGAAAAATAGAAATGCTAATCTTTTAGTGTCTTCTCTTTTCTGTTCTGAACCAAACATGACTTATTCCCAACACACACACACATGTATATATATATGTATATATATATATATATTGAAATTCAAAGCAGTAATCGAAGATATTTAAAATGTTTTATTTTATATTTCCCAAGGAATATTATTATATAGGTAGGGCACATTTCTATTATATTCTAGGAAATTGATGGATCATTTGGTAAAACTTCTTGAGTAGGCATGAGGACCTGAGTTCAAATCACCAACGATCATGTAAAATATATGGTAACCCTGACATTGGGGAAGGCAGAGACAGGTGACTCCCCAGAGCTTGCCAGCTAGCCAGCCAGCCTAGCCTGGAATGGCAGGTGCCAGCTTTAGTGAGACAGATTCTGTGTCAGGAGTGGAAGACACCTAAAAACATATACACACCTTTCCACACAGAGTGATCATTCATTTGCAGTGTGGGCGGAAACACTGAGCCAGCCAAACCTTCCTATAACCATATTAATTTATACACTATTGTCTATTTATATCACTAGCATACAAGCACTTTGAGGGAATAACACTGTCTTACTCATACCATATCCCCAGGTTTAGAATACTGCTGCCACATAACAGGCACTTAGTAAAAAGTTGACTCTTTAACAGAATTCATTTTTTTTTTCTTTTCTTTTCTTTTTTTCGGAGCTGGGGACTGAACCCAGGGCCTTGCGCTTGCTAGGCAAGCGCTCTACCACTGAGCCAAATCCCCAACCCCAAAAGTTGACTCTTTAATGGCTATTTTGCCAGTCCTGGGATAGAAAGCCTCTTAGAGGCATGGGATGGGCTTATCTGCCTTTGTTTGTTTTGTTGTTGCTGGATTAGAAAGAACAATGTTTTGGGTTTTTTGTTTGCTTATTTGTTTTATTTGAGAGAGCTGAAATGAACTGACTTAAACTGAGTTAAGATTTATGCATGTGCGTTAGTTAGCTTTTAGTTGCTTTGTGAATTTGTACAGAGAAAGTTAATAACAGATGTAAGACTGCTGTTCCTAGTTGGCCATTGGCTAGCGTATGGAATTTGTGTTTCGGAGTGCTCCCGTTGAACGTGACCACTGAGGTGATCCAGGCAGACAAACGAACCTGCAGAGATGAGAGAGAGTAAAAGGGTCAAACTGACTTTGTCACCTGAGTCAGATTTCTGGGAATCTGATGCAGGGTGGTTCACTGTCAGAATATTTAAAACACAGCACAATTTGGGAAAAAGTTTCCACGCAATAATCATTCCCATTTCAGGTTTCCAGGCAACAATCATTTTATTTCAATGTGCACAATAAAGCTTAAGGTGTGATTACATGGAAACTTCTTTACAAAGTACAAGACCACAAGGTTGGGTTCTATAGCTAAAAGGCCTAAGAGTGTGCTCTCTGACTGATAACATGAAGGTTATCAGGTTATACATCCGAATGATATCTCCCTATGGATAGGTTCTGTTAACAGTGGGAGCTGAAGTTAATGATCTAGGGAGGGAGAGTCTGGGGTAATCATTCTGGGGAAATTGGGTGAGGTCTGTCTCTATAGCAAAAGGTGGATGGGGTTGTCTCCATAGATAGCAGAAAGGTCTTCAGGTCATTAACAGTATCCATTCCCATCCTTCTGGATGGAATGCTGGCATTTTATATTTTCTCTCCCATTAAGGAGACGCCCCTACGTTATTAACATTGCTAGTTTCCCTGGGTGTCTGTGGGTGCAAGGACTTTGGTGCTCCTCCTACTCTCAAAAGAGTAGTTTACTATGTTTGTGTTGTTTGTGCAAACAGTATAGTTTTTGTTAACCATCTTCTTTTCTTTTGTGAGTCTGGAATTTTGGTACCAAACTAAAAGCACTTTCTTGACCAAGGTATTCAATAAAACTTGGAAGACTTGTCCCTAGACAACATTTCATATATTTCAGAATTCAGCAGTGGGGACTGAGTGTATGCTGTGTGATGCTGTGGAGACTTAAAGAGGACTGGACCTTGTTTCCTCCAGACTTTGGCTCTTAATCCTTCCCTTCTCTTACGGGGACCGAACCCAGGGCCTTGTGCTTGCTAGGCAAGCGCTCTACCACTGAGCTAAATCCCCAACCCCTTCTCTTACTTTTTGTTTGTATTATTTTGTTGTGACAAATACAGCTTTGTATATAACTACTGAGTTCAGTAAATCTCAGGAGTCTTCAGCACAGCATTAAATTCAAGAAAATGCTAAAGAGGTATTTGCTGATGATTTTAGTCTCCCAGAGTGCTCTTAATTTGAAGTTATGACAATGATTAACAGAGTAGCAGTTATCTCACCATCTGGGCATAGAATATATATATTAAGAGCTGAGTTGCAGCTCTGTAGAGCCCTTGCCTATGTGCAAGATCCAAGATCCATTTCTCAGCATTGCATAGAAGAGGAGGGCATAATTAATACACTTTTTTAAAAAAAGATTATTTGCTTTATAAAACGATTCATTGTTAGATTGAAAAATAAGAGTTCACTTTGAATTATTATGATTGAATTTAAAATTTTGAGTTTATACTAAATTTCAGGGGGGAAATTTCTGTTAAAATAATATATCTGTGGGGCTGGAAAAATGGCTCAGGGGTTAAGAGCACTTGGTATTCTTGCAGAACCCTAAGGTTCAATTCCTGGAATTTCATGGTGGCTGACAACCACTTGTAACTCCAGTTCCAAGGGATCTGAAGCTCTCTTGGCCTTCCAAGGGTACAGTTCCAAGGCATGTAGGAAAAATGTGCATTAAAAAAAAAGATTTATTTATTGTATTTATATGAGAACACTGTAGCTGTCTTCAGACACACCAGATGAGGGCATTGGATCCCATTACATATGGTCGTGAGCCACCATGTGGTTGTTGGGAATTGAACTCAGGACCTCTGGAAGAGCAGTCAGTGCTTTTAACTGCTAAAACATCTCTCTAGCCCCAAAATAAATCTCTTAAGAACGATATTTGTGGGGTTGAGAAGATGACTCAGTTTGCAAAATGGTTGCCATGTAAGTGAGAAGTTGAGTTTGGATCTCTAGTACTCATATTAATAACAAAGATAATACAGTAATTCTAGTGCTGGAGAGGCAAAGACATGTGGCTTCCTGGACTCTGGCTAGCTAGCCTCATTTACTTGATGAGCTCTAGGTTCTGAGACTCTTTCAAAAAATTAAGTGGACAGTGATTGAAGAGGACATCCAACATCAACCTCTGGAGTGCGCGTGCACACACACATGCATGCGACTATTACTGGAGCGCTACTCTGAAATCATAGTTCATTTTTGTCCTTAGGCATGTGTTCTGGGAAAAGGATATCGTTGCTTCTGTTATTCAGTTATTTGCCCCATGCCTGCAAGGTTTCTGTGCTGTTTATTTTAGATAGTTCATTTTGACACTTAGATAAACAGAAGCCAAGCACATAAGCATACCCAGAATTAGTCCCTGAACTATGTTCTAGGGCAGAGATAAGATGCTTAGACTTCTCCAGTACAGATAAATATATTACAACTACTGGAGGAGAAGTGTTGTGAGACTTTTGGATTGTTTAGACATAGAATGGCAGTGAAGATTTTTTAAAAAAAAAATTGATAAACTGGGTGTTGTGGCTTATGCCTGCATTCAGGCTTAGAGCAGGAACTGTGATTTCAAGATCAGCCTGGGCTACAAAATATGTTCCAGGCCAGCCTGGGCTTCAAAGGGTTGCTGTCTTTCAGGGAAATTCACTTGAAATTATTCATAGTGAATTTAGCAGATGTTCAGAATGGTAATCATCTCTCTCATGTCTATATCTCGCCTTACTAAAACAGCTTCATTTTATTTTGCATTTTCTGAACCAGAGATCTTGTGCATTTTGTTCCTTAGTTTTTATCTGCCCACGAGTAAACTGTTGGTTATTACTGTAATGTTTGGCCTCCTAAATCTTCTCAGTATATAAATTGGCTATTTTTGAATTCTAAAAAAGTTTTGTAGAATTAATTTGAAAAATGTTTCTCTATAATTGTATATAATTTCTAGAATTTTAGATTTGTGGATGCCAGACTTTGGAGACAGAAAAGGTATAGATTCCTCTCAAAATGTTAACCCAAATAAGATGTTCTGTGGATAAACCCAAGATTGTTTTGATTTGTCTTTGTTGAAATCCTCCTTTTGTTCCTCCTTGTTTCAAGTCTTCCTCATGGAGTAAACTGTTCTCTGACTCCTGAGTTTCGAGGCTGGGTGCATGCCTGTTCATTAAGCTGCCAGTTACCACCAGGCGGTTCATTCCTGCATTTCCGCTTTCTCTACTTTTGGTTAGTTGTCAAATTTACCTGTATTTTCATAGATAGTGGTGACAGGCATGCATTGCTATTTATGTCTGTTAAGTAAATCGATAATCTATATATCATGAAAGATACAGCAGCATGTAGAATCTTTGCATTTTATGTCTATGTTTGGATGTGTTGCCCAATCTGGTCTTGAATTCTTGGGTTCAAGTCATCTGTTCTCAGCTTTCTGAGTAGCTGGGACCACAGACACCATCCATCCTATATGTATAGAATTTTTAAAAATTGACATAGTATTTGAGAATTGGTTGAAATTAAACAAAGGTTAAAAAAAAGTCTTATGTTCAAATTTTTTGGCGTTAAGAAAAAATTCCGGCCACAGGGTGGTGACACACCTCTAACTCTCGTGCTTAGGTGGCAGGGGCAGGCGGAGCTCTATCATTTAGGCCAGCCAGCAAAGCAAGCTTCAGGAAAGCCAAGGCTATACAGAGAAACCCAGTTTTGAAAAACCAAATAACAAAGAAAAGAAAGCAAATTGTTTAAGCAAGCGATAGTGATGCATGCCTTTAACCCAGCACTCGGGAGACCAGCACGTAGATCTCTGTGAGTTTGAGGCCAGCTTGGTATATGTGCTGATTTTAGAAACCGTACAGTTATAGAATAATTGCCATCTCCAGAAAAGAGAAAGAGGAATGAAAACAGTATTTGAAGTATAGTGTTATTTTCTTTACCTGAAAAAAAAGACCAGACTTTCACAATTAATTTTAAAAATAGCATTCAAAGTGAGGAGTTTCATTATGGCTTTTACTTTCAAGTTCTTTTTTATTGAAAAGATACCATTGAGTATCAAGAATATCAAGAGGTACAATAAGAGGGACTGGAGAGATGTCTCAGTGGTTAAGAGCACTGACTGCTCTTCCAGAGGTCCTGAGTTCAAATCCCAGCAACCCCACATGGTGGCTGACAGCCATCTGTAATGAGATCTGATGCCCTCTTCTGGTGTGTCTGAAGACAGCTACAGTGTACTCCTATATATATACATCTTTTCAAGATGTACAATTAAAAGAGAATATTACTTAGATACATGGCATGCTTGTTCATTTCTTTAAAAAGCTGAAGAGAAATATATATGCGTTTGTAGTTAGTTCATCCTTCTGAGTTGGAGAAAGGAACAGAAATTAACCTTTACATTTGAAAATCAAGTGACCATAATAATCTCTCTCTCTCTCTCTCTCTCTCTCTCTCTCTCTCTCTCTCTCTCTCACACACACACACACACACACACACACACACACACACACACACACACACACACACACAGAGTGATTTCAGGATGGAAATATGTGAGTTTTGAACAAGAAACAGAAGTTCATCTGATTGAGAATTAGAATTAACTAGACCTAGTACTTGCAATCCTGAGTTTGAAATTAACTTGTGCTACATAGTACATCCTTGTCCAAAAAAAGCGAATTTCCTTGTCTACCTAAAGAGCAGAGACTCCTTTACATCTTATTTATTTTATAAACATAATGCATATTTGGATTAGTTAAGAGTATTTTATTTTTCCTATATCTTTAAAAACCATTTACTTTTCATTTGTGTGTGTGCATACATGTATGCATGTATATGTTCAGAGGACAATTTACAGGATTTAGTTTTCTTCTTCCACAGTGTGGGTTCTAGAGATCAAACTCAGGTCATTAGGCTTGGTGACAGTTCGTTTACTTACTGAGCCATTTCACTGGCCCTTTTCCTGTATTTATCAAAGGTCAGAAGCCATAGCATAAATGTCTCTCTTCCTTAGTCATGTGTGGATGGGATGGTGTTTTGGAGAGAGTTCTTCACTGCAAAGCTATTTTGCATGCTGTATTTATCACCCCTCATTTGGCATAAGTAGGAGTTGAATTTTGTCAGGAGATTTTTCTTTCCTTTTTTTCTTTTTAAATCAGAAGGATTATATGTCTTATATTTAAAACATTTAAGTTGTTTAAGCTTCCATAACTCGAAAAGGTAGACATTTGAAGGTTGATTCTAGCTTTGCATGCTTGGGATAAATCTACCAATTACGTATCATTTTGAAATTCTCAACTATAGAATGGCCTTATAATTTTCTAGAATAAACAAGTCTGTTTTCAAAAACTCCAGGGATTTCTGTTTTTATACATTGCATCCCTTATAAAATTTTATAAGTGAATTCTTCCTCCTCCTTTTCCTTCTCCTTTGAGACAGGTGCTTACTATGTAGCCTCCATTGGCCTAGAGCTTTCTAAGTAGCCCAGGCTGACCTTGATCAGGGAGGTCTGCCTGCCTCTGCCTCCCAAAGCTGTAATAAAAGCCATGTGCCTGCCACAGAAGTCTTTGTTGTTGCTACAGTACACAAGGCTCTGCCTTCTGTCTTGCTGAGAGAGCCTTGGGATCACAGGCGAACTACTTCCAGATTTACATGGTTTCTGGGCAAACATGGCACCCGTGCTTGCAGGACCAACACTGAACTCATTGAGCCATCTCCCAGGTCAAGCTTTTCTTTTCTTTTTTTTTTAATTATTATTATTATTATTATTATTATTATTATTATTATTATTTTGAGACAGGTCCCATATAGCCCAAATTGTCCTGCATTCCCTCTGTAGACCAGTCTTCTGAAGACCGGTTCCATAGAACTCAGAAATTCATCTGTCTTTCCTCCGTTCAAGTGTTGGGATTAAAGGTGTGTGCCACCATTGCCCAGCTCTAATTCACTTGTTTTGGTTATATTCAGTTTCATCTATTTTCCTATGAGTGACATAACTTTCTTCTTCTTGGCTGTAAAAAGTTCTCTATGTTGGGTCTATAACTTAGCTCCTGTGAGTGTGCTTCAAAAATACTGATCTGCAAACATCCCTGTGATGTGTTGGCGTGCAGTCCTTGGCATAAATACTTAGTCGTGGTATAGCTGGGCTGTAACATGCACTACATCTGTTGTTGGATGTATGTATATTACAAACATCCATACTGATTTCCATAGTTGGCTTTACATTCCTAGAAGCAGTCTAAGGAAGAGATCTCATCAGCTTTTGTTTTTAAACAATAGCCTTTCGGTGAGATATAATCTAAATGTAGTTTGCATTTCTCTAATGGCTAGAGTGTTTCCACAACATTCCTTCGTCTAAAACTGTAGAATACTATTTGCAAAGGGTGTTTCGACCTGTTTACTTTCTGTTTGTATTTCAGTCCCTTCTCTCGGCTCATTACTTTAGCTGATATACCAAGCAGTGTATTGAGTGCGAATGGACAAGTGGGCTAGGTATGGGGGCACTTGCCTTTAATCCCAGCACTGGGAAGGCAGGAGGTGGAGTTCAAGGTTATCTATCCCCAAACTTAGAGGGGGTTCTAGTGAGATCCTGTCACATTAGGGAAAGGAGAGGGGAGGGGAGAGGAGAAAGAAAAAAGGAGAAAGTGGTCACTCAGACCTGCAAGATGGCCCAATGGATGTCAGCACTTCCCTCCAAGCTTGATGACCTGAGTTTGATCTCAGGACCCATATGATCTCACAGTGTTTTCTGATCTACACCCCCCACCCCACCCCCGTCTGTCTCTGTCTGTCTCCCAAGTTCAAGAAAAAAGTGAATGCCTTGTCTTGTTTTGATTGTAGTGGAAATGCTTTTGAGCCTTTACTGGTTAGTATAATTACTGTTGACTATAGGTTTGTCACATATATCTTTTATGAGATATATTTGTTGTGTTTCTAGTCTTTTCAGGGCTTTTGTGAAGGGATGTTGTATTGTCAAAACTTTTACATCAGTTGAGATGAAATTATAATTTTTCTGCTTGAGGCCATTGTTACTTAAATTGACTTACATATTTTGAACCATCCTTTCCTCTGCTATGAAGCCAACTTGATCATGGTGAATGATTTTTTTTTTCTGGTGTGTTCTATTTTATTGAAAATATTTGATCTATGCTTAGCGGAAAACTGATCAGTAATTTTATCTTTTTTGCTTTTAAATAAAAAGAGTTTGGTAGTGTTCCTTCATTTCCGTTCTGGGCAGTAGTTTGAGAAGCCTGAGAGGCCATTGCTGTGGAGTTACTAAGTTTTGGAGGAGTCGTGTTGCCTTGATTTTTCATGTTTCTCGTGTTTCTACATTAGGACTTCAACATCTGGGGCTAAGTCATTGGTTGGAATGTTTGTTGTGTATTCTATTTCCTTGTTCTTTCAGTGGAGCTGCTGGCAGTGTTCAGGAAGGAGCTGGGCTGTGTTTAGTCACGGTGTCATTTTCCTGTGCCGGACTGGTACTAAGCCTCAGTCCCTCTACTACCCCGGGGGAACACTGTCCATGGAAACAACGATCCTCTTTTATTCCAGTTTCAACTTTCACTTTATTCCTTCTCAGGTTGCCAGATGCCTTAGAACTCTTGTTTGAACTGCAAATTGATTTTCCTTTTCTTGGCTTTTAGCAGTCTCTGAAAACACTTCCCTTCTTTAGCGCACTGATCTTTCCTGAAAGATACAAAGGACTGTCAGAGTCTGCATTCTCATTTCGTGAGCAGCTACTATAGTTTTAAATAGAACCCTTATTCCCGATGTCCTTTCTTCTTAAAATGTGATATTTCTCCAAAGGATGGATGGATATATATATATATATATATATATATATATATATATATATTCCTTCATGTATATATTTATCTTTAGATGGTATTGGTATTTTCTAGAATTTAAAAGTAGTTTAAAATATATACATCAAGTCACATTTGTTTTTCATTGATTACTATCTGTGGTTTGGTTTGTCAGAATAAACTATATTATGAAAATTTGATAACCGCAATACTATATACCTACTTGTAAACATTCCGCTTACTTGACCTCGTACTTTGAAAGTGCTTCACATAGCAATAAATGTAGCAGGTCTATTTATGTAAACTGGGTGGACAGAGTCATTAAGCCTGTCATTCCTTTTCTGTGCTTCAATTATGTCCAGAAACATTAATTTAATAAATAATATGTATTGTAAAGTGTTCCTGAATCATACTATTCCAATTCTATACACGTCAAATAAAGAACTGATTCAGAAGGTCATAAGAAAGTATTGATTATGTTTAGTGATTATCTTTCCTACTCAGACATATTAGAAAAATCTATTTTAAAAAACCTAAATAAAGATCAGATGGTGCTTTTGATAACCTTTTACCTCCTTGGTACTTTCACAGTGCTGGTTAGTGTTTGTTAATCAGTGAGTCACGTGACAAATGCTTTATTGGAGTCAGCTAAATCACGTAGTATAGATGAAGAAACACAGGTCGGCATTAAACTAAGGAACAACTACCTTACTCCTTGAAGAGCTGCTGTACATTTTGTCCGGCTGTTTTAAGCAAAATAAAATCATTTTCTTTTTGCTCAGAATTCTTGGGCTTTTAGGATTTTTCTTTTCCTTTTTTAAGATTTATTATATATATGTTACACTCATACACACATACTGTAGCTGTCTTCAGACACACCAGAAGAGGGCATCAGATCTCATTGTGAGCCACCATGTGGTTGCTGGGATTTGAACTCAGGACCTCTGGAAGAGCAGTCAGTGCTCTTAACCACTGAACCATCTTTCTAGCCCGGATTTTTGTTTTTGACTGTTCACTTTTTAAGGCACGGTCTCTCTATATAGCCTGACTGGCCGGGAACTAGCTATGTAGACCAAGTTGGTTTGTAACTTAGAGATCTGCTTGCCTCTGCCTCCCAAGTGTTGGATTAAAGGCATCCAATATCATGCCTGGCCTCCTCTGTGTTGGTTTTAAAGGTTAGTTTAGAACATGGTATTTCTCTGTCTCTCTGTCTCTCTGTCTCTCTGTCTCTCTCTCTCTCTCTCTCTCTGTCTCTCTCTCTCTCGTTTGCTCTTCTGGAAGTCACTCTGTAGACCAGGTTGGCCTGGAACTTAACAGCTATCCACCAGCCTCTGCCTCCTTCCCTGTCCTTCTGCTGGAATTGAAGGTATATACCACCATGCCCTTGCAGAAGATGGTATTTCTTTTTTTGAACAGCAAAACATATTTAATAATAGAAAGAATGATAAGAATTATATGTGTAAAAGTCTGTCATCAGGGAATATACTTTCTTTAAATTCTTATTGCTTGGATATAAAAATTAATGTCCAAAGGGAATTGCTGGAGGGTGTGGATAAAAGGATGGTTCAGTAGTTAAATGCAAGTGTACTGCTCTTCTAGAGGACCCAAGTTCAGTTCACAGCAACCATGCCAGGCAGCTCACAGTCACCTTAACTCCTGCTACAGGAGCATCCAACGCCTCTGTGGGCACCTGAACTCATATGCACACACACGCTTAAAAAAATGAACATAAATCTTGAAACAGAAAATTTTTGGGTAAATGTAAAATTTAAAATTTATTCAACAATTAAATTTGAAGAATTTAGCAGGAAAATTTATAATCTTACTTAAATTAGATTATCATATATTATTAAATGAAATCTTAAAGATTATTTTAATCAGTAGTATTATCAAAGAAACATCAATTTATCATTGTGTTCTTTGCTCTGTTTTTCAGCTTCCCAGAATCAAGAACGGCTGTGTGCATTTAAAGACCCGTATCAACAAGACCTTGGGATTGGTGAGAGTCGAATCTCTCATGAAAATGGGACAATATTATGCTCCAAAGGGAGCACATGTTATGGTCTGTGGGAGAAATCAAAAGGGGACATCAATCTTGTGAAACAAGGCAAGTAATATTTTTTTAAAAAATTATTTACCTTTTTATTTTATGTGCATCGGTGTTTTGCTTGTATGTATCTCTGTGTGAGAGTCAGATCTTGGGAGTTACAGACACTTGTGAGCTGCCATATGGATGCTGGGATTTGAACCTGGGCCCTCTGGAAGAGCAGTGAGTGCTTCTAACAGCTGAGCCATCTCTCCAGTCCCCAAGTAACACCTTTTTTTTTTTTTTTTTTTTACTTAATTGCTTTGTGCTTTTGTGCTTTTTTTCTTTTGGGTGCTGAGAATCAAACACAGACCATTGCACATAGGCAAGCTCCCTGGCGCAGGGCTATATCTTTAGCATTGTTTTCATACAGTTGGAACTTATCTAGAAAGGACATGTAGGTGGATTGAAATCCTATCCAGTAAATAAGATAAACACATAAATATATCTATAATTCACCCACAAGCTCCAAATTCATAAAAGGAAGTTTACTTTTAGTGTATGTAGTTAGTTTGCTCATTTGCTTGCTTGGCTGAAATAGGGTCTCACTGTGTAGCCCGGCAGGCCTGGAGTTCACAGAGATCTGCCTTCTTCTGCTTCCCAAGTGCTGAGACTAAAGTCATGCTCCACTGTGCCTAGCCTTTTAGTGTGTTTTAATAATGTCTTTCTCTTTACAAGTTAATGTTTGTGAATGAAGTTTGTATAAAAACCCAAAAAACTATTTAGAAAAACCAAGGTCTACAACTCACTTTTCTTAAAAAAAAAAAAAAAAGTTTTGTGTTGATTCCCCCCCCTTGGGTACATTTTTCATGTATTTTAATATTTATATGAGTCCCAGTCTTCTTTTAAAATTAGAATAATGTTATATTATTCCAACCTCTTTTCCCCCATGTTATTGTAAATGCCCTCTGAAGACATGTGTACCTCAGCACTATATTTCACTGTGTATATGTATTACGGTTTACATAAACGCTTTGAACACTATGCTGTTTTAAGGTTTTCACTGAAATGCATATCCAGCAATGGAAACCTTCAAACATATATAAAAGTTGTGTCTGATTGCTTTTTTTTCTCTCTTTTGTTTTTTTTTTTTTTTTTGGTTCTTTTTTTCGGAGCTGGGGACCGAACCCAGGGCCTTGCGCTTCCTAGGTAAGCGCTCTACCACTGAGCTAACTCCCCAGCCCCTTTCTCATTTTTTTAAAAGTAGATTCTTTAATGTAGAATTAATAGATCATAAAAATATATGGTTATTTTAAAGGCTTTACATTAAAATTGCTATATTTTTCCAAAATTAACACACAAACTGATTACAGAATTGTAAGAGAGTGACTGTCACTGAATCTTTGTTACGATTCCATTAATTTTTTAATTGAGACGATTTAAATCTAAGTGCTCTTTCTTCAATAGTTCTCATAGTAATGGCGCAGCTAATGGTAATCGCTTTGTTGGCTGCCTTCCCCGTGAGATGTCTGTGGAACCCTTTACCATTTTCACTCAGTTTCTTTATGACTGTACTACTTAGTTTTATATGGCTGCTACAGTTACTTCATAATCTGTTGTTTTCCTTACTGTACTGTTTCCTAACTTGCTTTAATATTGATCTGTAGGGTGCTGGTCTCACATTGGTGATCCCCAAGAGTGCCACTATGAAGAATGTGTAGTAACTACCACCCCACCCTCAATTCAGAATGGAACATACCGTTTTTGCTGCTGTAGTACAGACTTATGTAACGTCAACTTCACTGAGAACTTCCCACCTCCTGATACAACACCACTCAGTAAGTATTAACAGGAATTTTTTTTTAATAATTCCTTGTTCTAGAAGTTTTGAAAACATAACGGATAAACATTCAAGGTTAGTAAAAATTTACCTAAAATCTCCAAAGTAATATACCAGCACCAGCAAAGCTTTGGTGTATTTATTATCAAGTAAGTCTGAATCAAGACATGATTTTCCCTTTGTTTGGCGTTATGATGTGTGCTTGTAATCCCAGAACTCCAGAGGCCAAAGCAGTAGGATTGTAAATTCAAGACAGTCTGAGCTAACTGGTAAGTTCTTACCCAGCCTGGACTACATAAAAGGACCATGTCTCAGCAAACAAAAAATTCAAAACCCTCTTTTTTTTTTTTTTTGGTTCTTTTTTTTTTTCGGAGCTGGGGACCGAACCCAGGGCCTTGCGCTTCCTAGGTAAGCGCTCTACCACTGAGCTAAATCCCCAGCCCCCTTCAAACCCTCTTAAGGAAGGGAATTTGGTGATAGCAAATGAGTGTGATGGTGCAAGCCTTTAATCCTGGCACTTGGGAGGTAGAGGCAGATGGATCTCTATGAGTTTGAAGCCAATGTGGTCTACATAGCAAGTTCTAGACCAGCCAGGACTACACAGTGAGACCCTGTCTGAAAATCAAAATAAAACAACCATAATAATTAGAGAGAGAGAGAGAGAGAGAGAGAGAGAGAGAGAGAGAGAGAGAGAGAGAGAAACTATAACTTAGTTTGGCTTGTGTCTATAGCCACACTCATTCTGGAGGCCAAGGAGGGAGGGTCACTTGAGGTCATATATTCAAGTCTAGTGTGGGAAATAAAGAGAAATCCTAATTCAAGAATCAGACAGCAGCCAGTATGATAACAAATGCCTTTTATTTAGCACTTGGAGGCAGAGGGAGGTGAATCTATATGAATTTGAGAATAGCTTGGTCTACATAGTAAGTTATAGGCCAGCCAGAGCTCCATGGTGAGGCCTTGTCTTAAATGAAAATTCAAAATCCAAAGTAAGACCCCCCCCCCCAAAAAAAAACAAACCACAAATAAACAAAAATCCCAACCAAACAAAATGAACATCATCAACAAAATCCTAGATTTTGATTTACATGGATATACATGTAACTGTTGGATAGAGTATAAGACCATGTAATTGAAACTTGAAATACATGATATTGATGTAGACTTAGGAACTCAAAAATATCCACAAATGCATTATATGTATTATATGTGTATATATGTAGTCATATAAAATGTATATGTGCATTTAAATATAAATTTAAAAATTTAAACACGCATACTGTGATAGCTTGAATGAGCACGGCCTCTATAGGCTTATATGCTGTTGCTTGGTTTCCTGTTGGTGGAACTGTATGGAAAGGATTAGAACATGTGACCTTGTTGGAGGAAATATGTCACTAGGGGTTTCAAAAGCCCACACCATTCCCAGTTGGTTTTCTTTGCCTAATGCTTGTGGATCACATGTAAGCTCTCAGGTACTGCTATAACCCCATGCCTGCCTGCCTGCCTCCATGTTACCTCCCATGATGGTCCCCAGTGAACTCTTTCTTTTCTAAGCTGCCTTGGTCATGGAGTCTTTTCACAGAGATAGAAAGTAACAGAGGTAGAAACTGGTACTAGGGAGTGGCACACATTGCCGTGACAGGCCTGCCTGTAAGTGCTACTTTTTGGAGAAATGTATGAGACTTTGGATTAGGGTAGTGGTTCAGTGCTGGAAGCATGGAAATACTAGTAGGAGCTTGGAAGACAGTAGTGCTGAGAGTAATGTGTGCTATGGAGGACCAACTCCACAGGTTTCAAAAGGGGATCAATATTAGCAACTAGGCCAGAAATATCTGTTCTTGTGATATTTTGGCAAAGAATGTAGCTGCTTTTTGTTCTTGTCCTAAGAATCTGTTCGAGGCTTTCTTTTGACTTTGTGGTAGTAGGACTCAAACTCTGGGCCTCAGGCATAATGAGAAGGCACTTCTTTTTTTTTTTAATTTTTTATTAGATATATTTCTTTACTTACATTTCAAATGGTATTCCATTTCCCAGTTTCCTGTCCATAGGCCCCCATCCCTTCTCCCTCCCCCATACGGGTATTCCCCCCTCCATCCCCCTTACTGCTCCCCACCCCCATATTCCCCTGCACTGGGGGTTCAACCTTGGCAGAACCAAGGGCTTCCCCATCCACTGGTGCCCCAACAAGGCTGTTCTCTGCTACCTATGCAGTTGGAGCCCAGGGTCAGCCCATGTATAGTCTTTCGGTAGTGATTTAGTCCCTGAAAGCTCTGGTTGGTTGACATTGTTGTTTTTATGGGGTTGCAAGCTCCTTTACCTCTTTGAATACTTCCTCTAATTCCCCCAAAGGGGGTCCTGTTCTCAGTTCAGTGGTTTGCTGCTAGCATTGACCTCTGTATTGGACATGCTCTGGATGTGTCTCTCAGGAGAGATCTATATCTGGTCCCTTTCAGCATGCATGTTTTAGCTTCATCAATCTTACCTAGTTTTGGTGGCTGAATATATATATATATATATGAGCCACATGTGGGGCAGGCTCTGAATGGCCGTTCAAGAAGGCACTTCTTTTTTTTTTTTTTTTTTTTTTTTTTTTGGTTCTTTTTTTCAGAGCTGGGGACCGAACCCAGGGCCTTGCGCTTCCTAGGCAAGCGCTCTACCACTGAGCTAAATCCCCAACCCCAAGAAGGCACTTCTAAGCTGAATTCCTACCTGTCTTGGTTAGGATTTCCATTGCTTAAAGAAACAGCATGACCAAGGCAACTCTTTTTTTTTTTTTTTTTGGTTCCTTTTTTCAGAGCTGGGGACTGAACCCAGGGCCTTGTGCTTCCTAGGCAAGTGCTCTACCACTGAGCTAAATCCCCAAGCCCCAAGGCAACTCTTATAAAGGACAACACTGGGTAGAGCTTCAAAGCCCACTGCCATGTGATGGATGCACTTCCTCCAACAAGCCACACCTCCAAACAGTACCACTTCCCATGGATCAAGCATATTCAAACCACCACCCCACCCACATACATACATTTCTTCTTTAACAAAAGAAAAAAAGGCAGAAGCATTTCAGTAGCAATAAACATGTATTATGCCCATATCTTAGTCTGTAATAGTGTTCTCTGCTAAAAGAAACTATTACTCCTTGAGAAGATATTTATTCCAGAACAAGAGCAAAGTAAGTCCAAGACTGAAATACTTTATGCTAGAAAGTGATCCACAAGAGCCATGATGCCCCTTATTGCCTCTGGCCTTGGGTGAGCTAGCTGGGGCAGCGCTGGAAAGTTTGCCCTCCTGATAGGAGTGTGGGTGAGCTGTTGGGCTGACAGCTCAGCTACCACCCAGGCCTAGATCCAGGGCTTAGAGTTGGCCACCCCAGTATCCACCCTGTCTGTGAGCTGCTGGAGTACGAAGGGGCCTGTTCTATAAACCCAAAGCAGTAACAACAGGGTATCTAAGGGGTGCTGGTGAGGATCCATTATTGATAGTGTAGCAGAAGCCAGAGACCTGACAGACTCATTGCAGTGAACATTTGCAGGTAAATCTGTGTGGATAAAAGGCATACTGTGGGACACACTGTGACAAGGATTTTTTTCTTTTGGGAGGCAGTTGCAAGTGCTGAAGGCGAATACAACGAAGGGACAGGGAGATGAGTGGATTGGGGCACATAATGTGAAATACAGAAAGTCAATTAAAAGTTAAAAAAAAATATGGAGCCAGTTCTACAGAACCCCTTCACAAACTAAAATTGGGGAAGTTAGACTTCAAGAATATCTAAGTATAATAGTGAATTTCCAACCATTTGAAGGAAGCAAAACTCATGAGTCAACTGTTAAGTGCTAACTGATAGATACAGGAGTGTTGGCATTGGTCAGGCATCATTCAGCTTCCATCACACAGGTCAGAGAGGAAGTATCAAAGACGACCATAAATCTGACAGCAGTTTCAGTGAGGAGCCAGGATATTTGTATGGTTTTAAAATGTCTCCAATTTAATTGTGAAGGGAAAATTAGTAATTGGGATTTGGGGCATAGCTCAGTGGTATAGATTATTTGCCTAGCTTTCGCTGATCCCTAGGTTCAATCCCTTGAATTATAATAAGAAGGAAGGGATAGGGAGAGGAGGGAAGACAGGAGAAACTAATTCATATGGGTATCTTAGTCACTGTTCTATTACAGTTCTTATAAAAGAAAGCTTTAATTTGGGGCTTACTTACAGTTTCAGAGGTTTAGTCCATTATCATCCTGTCAGGGCATTGAAGCAGAAGCTGAGAGCTACATCTTGATCATCCTAATTGACAAGCATCAGGAGAGGCAGACTGGGCTGGTGTGGGTTTTGGAAAGGTCAGAACCCATCCCCAGTGATTTACTTTCTTCAACAAGGCACATCTATATATGCTGATGGGGGCACCATTCTTATTCAGACTACCACAGTGGATGTGCTGGTAGATGCCTGTAATTCCACCACTAGGGAAGTTAAGGATGGAGAATCAGAATTTAGCCAGTTTGAGTTCAACTTGGCCCACAAAAGATCCTATTTCAGCCAAGTGGTGGTGACTCTGGCAGGAGGGGCATACCTTTAATCCAGCACTAGGGAGACAGAGGCACATCTCTAAGATTGAAGGCAGCCTCATCTATACAGTGAGTTCTAGGACAGACAGGGCTGTTATACAGAGAAAACCCTGTCTTGAAAAATCATTAATAATTAATTAATTAATCGTGATTATAAGTGGGGAATTGGAAATTACCTTGATCAAGTCATCAAAATTACCATATTAATGAATGTCAAATGAACATCGTGATACAAAGAAACGGATGCAGGATCGCTATATTATAGTACTGAATCAAGTCATGATAAAACACCAGATAAACTTCAAATTAGGAGCACTCTAGTTACAAAAGGGGTGGGGGAGTTATTTGTTTGTTTGTTTGTTTGTTTTTTAAAGATGTATTTATTTATTATATAAGTACACTGTCGCTGTCTTCAGACACACCAGAAGAGGGCATCAGATCCCATTACAGATGGCTGTGAGCCACCATGTGGTTGCTGGGAATTGAACTCAGGACCTCTGGAAGAACAGTCAGTGCTCTTAACCACTGAGCCGTCTCTCCAGCCCTGTTTGTTTGTTTTTAGTTTTTAGATTTATCTTACTTTTTGTATGAGTGTTTTGCATATATGTATGCATGAGCACCACATGCATGCCTGGACACTGAAGAGGTCAGAAGAACTGGAGTTAGGGATGGCTGCAAGCCGCCATGTAGGTGCTAAGAACTGACCCAGACCATCCACAAGAGCAGCAAGGGCTCTTAACTACTGAGCCAACTCTCTAGAATTGGGAGGGGTATATTTATAAATGTTAGTGCCGTACAAGACAAAGAGAAAATGGAAAAGATCTCATTTAAAGAAGGGATAAGGAGGTAAGGTGCTTGTTATGCAAATATGAAGGCCTGAGTTTGAAATCCCAGCATCAACATTAAAGCTGGAAGTGCATGTATTACCTCAAAGAGGGGAGGAAGGATATGGAGACAGGACTACTCTGGAGCTCACCAAATTAGTGAGCTTCAGGTTTATTGAAAAGATTGTCTCAAAAAGAAAGTAGAAAGTGAAAGAGGAAGACAGCTGATATTGAACTCTAGCTTCCACACAAAGCACACAAGCACAAATACAGCTATGTGCATACCACCCACACACAGACAAGCACACAATATATAACACATAAAAGCAAAATAAAGTAACCATTTTATGTTATTTTTATATTACATGTATATGTGTGTTTGTGTGTAAGAATGTGCATGTAAGTGCAGGTGTTGGGAGGCCAGAAGACCTGCTTCTGTAGAGTGTTGGGCTTAAAGACCTACACCACTCCGCCTGGTGATTTTGTAAATTCTTTTTTTTTTTTTTTTTTTTTTTTAAAGGAGAAGACTTTGAAGTTCAGGTTCTTTATTTCCTTTGTATACATTAGGCCATGAATTCGTATGGAATGGGCTCCAGCAGCTCAGGCTCCTTTCCGTTAGTCCTCACAAAGTGGGCTTCTCTGGGTGGCGCAGGCTGGCGCTTCAGCTGAACCCAGGTGCCCTTCTCTTTGGCTTCCTTTTTCTTCTGATCGTTCTCCTTCACCCGCTTCAGGAAGCTGTCTCTGCTCTTTGAGTGCTTGATGTGCTCAATCCGCACATTGATCCTCTTGGCCAGAATCTTGCCTTTAACTTGCTTGTTTACAATGATGCCCACGGCATGCTGGGTGACATTGTAGACTCTTCCGGTTTTGCCATGGTAACACTTATGGGGCATTCCTTTTTGAACAGTGCCCATTCCCTTGATGTCTACAATATCACCCTTCTTGTAGATTCGCATGTATGTGGCCAAAGGAACGACTCCATGTTTCCTAAAAGGTCTAGAGAACATATACCGAGTACCCCTCCTCTTTCCTTTTGTGTTCGTCATTTTGGCGAGTTACTGGAAGATGGCTGCCCCGGCGGAAAAAAAAGCGATTTTGTAAATTCTTATAGAATAATTCATAGGTTTTTAGAAAGCATAAGACAGCCACATAGCAATAAAATCTCTATAGACTATCAGTCCCTGTTTTTGTGGGCTGTTACTAAAAGATTTAAAAGAATGAATAGTCTACTGGTTGCTTTTGCTGAAACATAGAATCTTTTAAAATAATTAAGTACTAGCACTTATTAATAATATTGAAAAGGGCTATATGAACACTTATATTCTATTTACAATGTAGATTCTACTCTTACTGTAGATTACTGTCGTAGTTACGGTTTCTCTTGTTGTGAAGAGACACCAACACTAAACCCAGCTTGAGCATCTAAGACCTCAGAGGCTCCCCCTCTGCACCCCCAGTCATACACTTTTTCTAGCAAGGCCACATGTCCTAATAGTGCAACTCCCTATGGGTCTATGGGGTCCATTTTCATTCAGACCACAATTACCAGCTAATTCTAGTTGACAAGGACTTTTCATCTCTGTTCAAAAAATGAGAAAATAAAAACATCATTGCTTTTCTTTTTCCAGTTTTGGCAATTGAAGCATAGTTACTTATTGCATCTCCCAGGGAGGTTAATTACTACCATTAAAAAATAAAAGAATTTTGGAGCTGGAAAGATGGCTCAGTGGTTAAGAACAGTGGCTGCACTGCCAGAGGTCCTGAGTTCAATTCCCAGCACCCACATGGTGGCTCACACCCACATGGTGGCTCACAGCCATCTGGAATGGGATCAGGTGCCCTCTTCTGGTGAGTCTGAAGACAGTGACAGTGTACTCGTATGCATGAAATAAATTTTAAAAATAAAAATTCTTAAAAAACAAAAGAATTTTGTAATTAGAAATCTAAGCTAATTATTTTTTCTGTAATTCATAGTAGTTGAAGTCTGCAGTAAAAATTCCGTTTAGTCAGGGCAATGTTACCAGATAGTTTTTGAAGATAAAACTGGCTAGAGATGAGGGCTAAGGGTTCATAGTTATTTACTACCTATGCTCCCTGTACCTCAATTTTCACTTTCTCCTTTTGCTAGTATGTTTTATAGTTTTGGAACAGAATTGCTTGCTTTCATTTTTTGGGAACCTTAAAAAATACTAAGTAGTTGGGGCTGGGGCAGCAGTCTAGCACTCACAGGTGGCTCACAGCCCACTATGACTCCAGCTGGATCCATGCCTCCTTCAGGCCTCAGCATGAACGTAGTACACATACATCATACAGGCGAATACCCATACACCAAAATAAAAATAAATAGATTTAAATTTAAAAAGATGATGTTGGGCAGTGGTGGCACACACCTTTAATCTCGGTACTGGGGAGGCAGAGGCGGGAGGATGTTTGAGTTCCTGGTCAGCCTGATCACAGCATAAGTTCCAAGACAGCCAGGACTAGGCAGAGAAACCCTGAGTTGGCAAAGGGGAAACACACACACACACACACACACACACACACACACACACACACACACACACACACACAGTATTCTATACCTACTTAATATACAATTTACAGTAGACTTAGGTTCAGACAAAATTGTCAAATTAAGAAAAGTTAAGCTCTTTTCTTCCCTTTGAGGTCTTATTTTCTGAAGAAGGAAATAAAACTTTTCTTCTTCATTCAACTTTCTCTTTTGCATAGCGTCCGAGTCTGACACTGTTAACTTTTCCAAGGCACTGTCCTTTCCTCACTCATTAACAGTCCTATTACTAGCATGATTTCCCCTTGGTCTTAAGACAGTAGTTGTAGATATCTATTTAATGGGGTTTTAATCATAAAATACTTGTATTGAACTTTAAAATAGTAAAGAATCCTATCCTATATGCGATGAATGGTGATTAAACTTGTTTACTTTATCTAGGAGGCTAGAGTTATTATTCTGAACAGTCTGTTCAGTATACCCCGTAAGATAAGCACTTAGTGATTTAATAGGGGCCGGGAGGCAGCTGAGAACATCTTCCAGCACTTGGGATGTGGCAGGCACTCTTCTTTTACACTCTCTGTATACTAAAGTTTTAATGTAACCCGTTCAGAAACATGAAATCGTTTCTACCATCTTCTTAGTCCACATCGAGGACACTGAGGCTTAGATATGTAACAGTCACATACCTGATGTTATAGAGTAACAAATGGTAGAGACAAGTATACAAACAATGGGCCCATTTATATTTTGTTATGAGCTAAATTAGGGAATAGATTCTATTTTGAAAATAATCGTTTCCTAAAATTCAGGAACCCTGCCACGATTTTCACTGTAACTGTATATCCCTAAGAATTCTGTTTTCTATATTATTTAATATTTTCTTAAAATTATCTAATTAATTAAAAGTTTTATATATTTATGCTTATGCGTTTGAATGCTGTGCCTATATGCATGTATGTGTATCACACGCCTATTTGATGCCCTGGGACTGGAGTTATGGATGGTTATGAGCCACCATGTGGGTGCTGGGAACTGAACCAAGTTCTTTCCAAGAGCAGCCAGTGTTCTTAATCATAGAGCCTCTTTCTAGTCACCTACATATATTTTAAATGCTTATCATTGTTGTGAATGAAAAGAAAATATTATAAAAGTAACTTTAAAGTTTATTTAAAAATAAATAAAACAAAAGCTGTATACCCATACACATAAATAAAATATATTAATTAGCTAGATATTGTTGTTTTAAAGGTTGAAGCTGGCATTTTCTGTGTTAAAAGAAAAAACAATTAGCTAATGTTTGAGAGGTAATAGATAAACTACTATCAAGTTGAGATTTTTCTCTCAATTAGAGAAAAAAAATATTCATCAGGATGGGCGTAGTGGCATATACCTTCAATTCCAGTACTCGGGAGACAGAGACAGGCAGATCTTTTGTGAGTTTGGAGCCAGCCTGGTCTACAGAGCAAGCTCTACAACAGCCAGGGCTACTCAGAGAAACCCTGTTTCAAAAATCAAAAAAAAAAAAAAAAAAAAAAAAAAAAAAAAAAAAAAAGAAAGAAAGAAAAGAAAAGGGAAAGAAGGAAAAAAAAATCATTAATATGGTCCATGCAGCACTGAAAACCAAAAGTCTTGTCACTCAGAAAGGTAAACTGTGTTATTTTGAGGTCTCTTATAGTCATAGGCTTTACTCTGCTTAATAAGAAAATCAGTTTGTGGGTTGGAGAGATGGCTCAGTGGTTAAGAGCACATCCTGCTTTCCCAGAAGGCCCAGATCGGGTTCCCAGCTTTCACATGGGTCAGGTGACAACTGCCTGTAGCTGTAGCTCCAGGAGAGCCAATGCCTCTGACCTCCAGGGCATTTGCACTCATTTACACATAGACAGACACACATGAACACAATTTTAAGAAGAAAGTCAGTTTTTAAGCGATTGAATTTCTATCTATAGTATTTATTTGTTATACTTTTAAGAAATTTTCATATATTTGTAAATTCACAATTTGAAAGAAGTACATAATTATTAGAAATTTTGGAAACTTATTATAGAACATTTTCTTGATAAGATATCTAGAATTGCTATAATTAGCCTCCCTAATTATTTATATAAACAAGATAATTAAGTCAGTAGAAAAGTACGAAGAAAACTGTTCGTATATATTTAATTCCTTAATTAAACCTAATTCATTCTATTGAACTTTGGCAGTTCTTTTTTGAGTGTCAGGATATAAATGTAGAATTCTTTTATTTTTTCACTTACATTATTCATTACTTTGAAGTTGGGCCAGACAATGAGAAACAAGATTGAATTGCATCTAAACCCAGGTTTAGGAAATAACATTATAATTTTATTCTGTGTTGTTAAGATTAGAAATTATAATTTCTAGCATCTGGCAACAGATGTTTTTATCTCACACCAAGCTAGGAAAGAAAACTTACAGTCGCGAAGCCAGTACTGGCATGGGGCCACAAGTAGTCTCTGACTTCATTTTTTAGTGTTTCTCTAAGAGCATTAAATAGAAAATGGGAAGTAAGAATGGCTCAGGATGCTTGTTAAGAGCCAAAACAAGACACATTTTATACTTATTAAAAGGAGAAAGAGCAAAAAATATGTGCACATTTTAGGAAAATAATTATTTTGAATTAATTAGGAATGGGACTGGAGAGATATCTCAGCAGTTAAAAACACTGGCTGTTTGTTCTTCTAGAAGTTCTAAGTTCAATTCCCAGCAACCAAATGGCTGTCTTCAACCATCTATATAATGGGACTCTCTTGGCTTTCTCGTAGTGAGAATTTTGGTTTCTTTAAAAACACAAAAATGTTATAAGAATGTGTTTTTGTCTTAATCCCAGGTGTGGGATATGGGGCTGCTTCAGATTGTCCACAGCAGCTGACTATGATCTGCTTCTCGTGTGGTTGTGCCAGCTGCATATAGGTTCTGTGAGTGCATGACTTTTGGAATTCTAAGGACTCTTCAGAGGGTATATAAATGCTTGTGCCCTGAGAGGCAGGGTTGTTGTTGATTGGTTGCAGTTTGTTAAATAGTTGTGCACAAAGAAGAAACAAGAAGAAATCAGATATCCTGATGGCGAAGATCAAACCTGCCCCCAAGGAACTCAATGCTCGTAATCAAGTAAAATCAAGATGAAAAAGCAGGTCATTCAGTCCAACATACAATGGCACAGGGTGCACTCACCATTCCAAAAGGGAGGAAAGGGAGACTAGTGAGGAAACACTGGACCAAAAGCAAGACTGAAAACCAGCAGAGAAACTCCAAACTCTAAATCTCCTCGTCTGATGTCAAAGTGCTCTTCAGATCTCAACCTGTTTCATCTTTGTTGACCGCAGCACACTTCTCTCCTGGGCTGGCCCCACTCCCTGTTAGCAGCTCTCCTTGGCAGGCATCCCACAGCTCTGGCATCTCCAACATCTTGGGGTCTCCAAAGCAATCCAGGCTTCACCTTCACAGCTTCACCAAGTGGCCTCTCTTGGCCTCCATGTAGGGACATCTCTACCACATGCCTGGCCTCAGTGGCTTTCCTTAGTTGTGGAGAGAGATTCCATAACCTTTGTTCAGTCTTTGACTCTAAAGCCAGAACCATGTGACCAAAGCCGCTAAGTTCTGCTGCTCTCTGGGGCTGGAACATGACCCCCTTCTTCAAATACATTTTTGCCCACTTTCTGATTTTGATTTCCTTCACTGCCTAAGCTTGGTTGTTCTAGAGCTTACTCTATAGACCAGACTGGCCTTGAAATTCCCCATGCCTCTCCTACTTGAGTGCTTGAACTAAAGGCGTGTACTCCACACCTGGCCCTAAGCTTTTCTTTAATTCCTTTTCACAAATTGGAAGCTTAGCTGGGTGGGGTCTTTTCCTGAGGTCACTCCCTTTATTCCATTTAGCATCATCTTTTTCTTTAATCTCCTCATCTCCTTGAACACAGGACTTAGCTCCATTCTATTTCCTGGTGCCCCCTATCTCCTCAAACTATAGATTTTGTCTGTTTTTCCTCGATCCACTTGCTCCTCTTAATTATAGATCTGCATAAGCATGGCCACCAACAACCAAGCAACACAGTCAGTACTAGGCTGTCTGGACATTTTCTCTGCCAAAGCTGTTAATCCATAATTTTTCAATTTAGCATTGTCAGGCAGATCTTTTTTGGACAAGGGCAGAAAATAACCTCATTGTTTTCCAAAATGTCACAAGATTGGTCTCTTTGCCACACACTAATATTACTTTCCTCTGGCACCTTTTGGGCCTTTTGCTTTTATTCAAGTGACAATTTTATATAGCGGGCCCCCACAGTTCAGATCACCTCAGCACCATTGTCGTTCACACTTCTATTAGGGTGGCCCAGGAAGCTCCACTTACAGTAGTCACAGGCTCAGAAATCTACTTAAAGGGAAGATGGCTCAGCAGTAACCTTTCATTTACCACTTCACTGAAGCTCCTAGTTTAGAAAATAATAATAAAAATACATTGATGTTTATATCACACAAACCATTTTCTGTTTCTGAGCCATAGATAACCTGCTCCACTCTATAGTGGAGACATTGAGACATGGGCAAAGGTAGTGAAAAATGGATTTTTACTCTTCAGTTTTGTGTCACTATATGAAAATTTATGAGACTGGATAATTATAATCAACAGAAATGTATCTGGCTGACAATGTGAAAATCTGAAAATAAGTCTGTCCTATGTTAGAAAACAGAAGAAAGCAAGAGAACATTAGAGTGAGCGTGGAAGGATCAAACTCAGCCTTTTTATAGGAAACAAATGCCTGTGACTGTATTAACTTATTCCTAGAGGTAAAATTCTCATGGCTTGGGGCTGGGGATTTAGCTTAGTGGTAGAGCGCTTACCTAGGAAGCGCAAGGCCCTGGGTTCAGTCCCCAGCTCCGAAAAAAAGAACCAAAAAAAAAAAAAATTCTCATGGCTTGGCACCCTTTAAATGTCCCACCTTTGCAGTGGATATTAAGTGCTACTCTATGATCACAAGAGGTCACGTTCAAACCATGGCAACACTCAGTAAAATGTGATACAGGTGAGTAGATTTCAACTGCTGATGGTACAAATGTATCTGCACATAGTTTTGCAAGTTTTCAATGTTTTATATCATTGGAAATGAATCACACTATATAAAATTGTCACTTGAATAAAAGCAAAAGGCCCATACACGATTAGCTATATGGCTTCAGTGCATTCTTGTGTGATTAGTGAGCTTATATCTGCTAATTTAAAAAGACACACACTCAGCAATGAACAACATGTACTGGAGAATGTCTTATGTAATAGTAAATAAGGGAGATAAGTTCATGGGAGATAAGTTTAAGTTGTCTGCCAAGTACAAATGCCATAGGTTACTAGGAAACATAAGAATATATCCTTTTGAGGCTGGAGAGATGGCTCAGCAGTTAAGAGCACTAGATATTTTTTCAGAGGTCCCAAGTTCAAGTCTTGGCACCCACATGGTAGCTCACAACTGTTTGAAGCTCCAGCTCCTGGAGATCTGACACCCTCACACAGACATATGCAGGCAAAACACCAGTGTACATAAAATAAAAATAAGTCATTAAAAGTATATATCTTTCAGAGTTTTATTTAAAGCCACACTTTTGTGAATGTGTATATTTTGGGTTTGGTGGCACATATCTTTAATCCCAGCACTCAAAAGGCAGAGGCAGGAAAATATCTGTCAATTTGAGGGTTTTGCACAGTGAGTACATAGGCTTTGTCTCAGAGAGAGAGAGAGAGAGAGAGAGAGAGAGAGAGAGAGAGAGAGAGAGAGAGAGAGAGAGAGAACACAGCTCTGAGGCCACAAGTCTGAAGCCACAGTGTCAAAAGTGACAACAAATTACTGATGGGGAACATTAGTTACTTGGACATGAATAACACAAGTCTTACCTTACTCCATTTTCCATTCTCAAACGTGATAGTGTAGACTGGCTAGCTTATAAAGTTTATGACTCACAGCTTTGGTCTGTGTTCAGAGGGTCACATCTTAGGATGGCTTTCTTGGAATCTTTTTTTTTTTTTTTTTCTCGGAGCTGGGGACCGAACCCAGGGCCTTGCGCTTCCTAGGCAAACGCTCTACCACTGAGCTAAATCCCCAACCCCTTAGGATGGCTTTCTTGCTGGCAGAGTCCTTGGGCTGGGTAGGCAGGAGATGAGAGCTTGTAAAAGACTTAACCCAAGGTTATACAGCAGACCTACTCCTCAGATGTCTCTTTAACTCCTCTGATTCATTAATTACTTTAATGATTTTAATTACATTCATGAAAGCAGAGCCTTAACAACTCTTAAAGATTTTATCAGCTCCTATCTCCTAATGATATCTCGTAGTGGAAAATAAATTATTGTTGTTTTTTGTTTAGGGTTTGTTTGTTTTAAGACTCTTTAGAGTCTCACTATGTAGCACTGGCTAGCCTGGAGCTTTCTGTATAGACCAGGCTGGTCTCAAACTTACAATGATCTATCTGCCTCTGCCTCCCAACTACTGGGATTTAAGACATGTGCACCATGCTTGGTTATAGAGATTAAATTTTAACATAAAATTTGGAGGTGATAAATCACAGTCAAACCACAGAAATTCTCCCATGTTAACATAATCAGAATCTTTTGGAGCAATTTTAAAACAAACTGCTGACTTCACCCAGTTTTTTGATTTGCCTCCTAGGGAGTGGTGATGGTCTTCCAAGGACGGGGCACACTTGGAAGACCATTGGAATAGAGAAAACATTTAGCTAGATCTCTCACGGAGTTAGCTTCCAAAGCCTCATCATAGAACAAGACCACCAAGAAAGTTAATGTATGGATAAAGAAAGTAAGTCAACATGCAGTCACATTACCATACCCACGAAGCCGGCTATACTTTATACCTGTAAAGTGTTTCCTGTAAAATCTTTCTGTACTTAAGAGGTATGTAATCAACACAGGCCTCTGCTGATACAATATTTGCTAGGTAAGGAAAAAAAGATCTCCCAAAGATATGTGGACCCTTTAGTGTCATCTACAAGACAGTTTAGAAAATACAGGATTTTTGCACTCCAGCCTTAGTGCACCAGGAGGGCACAGTCTGAATTATCTCAGTATCATATGTCCCCATCCTGCCATGCCACTGTCCTTCAGCTTCCTGACCTTTCTGTGCTGGTGCCTTCCTTCAGCAACATATGTGTGTGTGTGTGTGTGTGTGTGTGTGTGTGTGTGTGTGTGTGTGTGTGTGTGTGCGCTTTCAGATCTGGACTCTAGTGATAATTCTTTCTAATCACTTACAGAAACATCCTTAGGATGTTGTCATGGACTTCCCATTTTCCCATTTTCCCAGCTCATACTTCACCTCATGTGTATGATTCTAGGTCAGTAAGTACCCTTACCAGGAGAAACAGCTTCAAATATTTGAGAAAAATTTCTCAAGAATTTTTATGTAACTTGTAAGGAAATAAATCAGCCCTCTTAACTGTTCTACTTAGTATATATTACACTAGCATGAACTAATACAGCTGCCTAAATATTTGACAGTCTAAGAACCCAAGATATTAAAACAGTTATATTTTCTAAAATAAGTTTTGTTATTCATTAAAAAATTATTTCACGGGGTTGGGGATTTAGCTCAGTGGTAGAGCGCTTGCCTAGCAAGCACAAGGCCCTGGGTTCGGTCCCCAGCTCCGAAAAAAAGAAAAAGAAAAAAAATTATTTCATGGTAATAAATGGGAAATGATTAGCTATGGGACACAGGACAGAATACTGGAATGGCTTTCAAGTATTAAAATTGTTTAATAATGTCATAGAAACACAGTCCATGTGATTATAGGTTCTGGGGGACAAATAATTCAGATCATCGCAGATATTTCCTAGAGTATGATTGTTATTATTCATTCTGTGATGGCTCCAATTCATTAATGTGCTTCATGATTAACAATTCTTTGAAAATGTTGTAATACATTGCACATTATTCTTTCTTTAATCCACACAGTGAAAAGAAAAACCCAGAGAATAAATCCCAAACTCAAGAGTTCTTTTTCTGAGAATTGGTCCTTTGTCCTATTAGTCTGGGGTTTATTAGAATGGTTTATAGGCTCTGGTCTGAGTAGTCCTTTACTTTAATGAATGCAGAAAAGCAAAGAATCTAGCTGTTGTTCAGTCCACAAGATCTGGATGTCTCAGCAAAGTCTACCTGGTGCTAGTGTCCCAGAGAATTTCTAGAGAGCTGATAGTCTTCAGTCTACATTGGAATCCCAAAGAAGTGAGTTCTAATCCCAGCAACAGGATAGACGAATTTGCCAGTGGCGATGAGGGCGAGCAGGCCACAAGCTTTGAACAGCTTTCTTCTTCCGTGTCCTTTTAAGTGAGCTAGCACCAGAAGTTATGGCCTAGATTTAGGTGGACCTTCCCACTCAAAAAATCCAATCAAGACAATTCCTCACAGCTGTGCACAGCTGCTTGCGTTCTGATTAATTCCAGATGTAGGCTAATTGACAACAAACATTAGCTATTATTTACCTTAGTGTACATGCCTGTCATTTGAAGTGATTAGAGACAAAATTACTCATTTCAATATTGTTACACCAGTAGAGAACAGGTTAACTTTGCCACAATAGTATAAAGAAATTGTATGAAGTTTTAGAGAGATTTTTAAAGTATAATCAGATTAAATACAAGATAAGCTTCTTCAAGGGAATATTAAGTACTTCAGAAGAGAATATGGCCATATATTCCTATTTGTTTCTGTATTTTACACACATAAGGAAATTCTGAAAAGATACACATATAAGATACAAACCACAGGGGCTGGGGATTTAGCTCAGTGGTAGAGCGCTTACCTAGGAAGCGCAAGGCCCTGGGTTCGGTCCCCAGCTCCGGGAAAAAAAAAAAAAAAAAAAAAAGATACAAACCACAGGTGTATGTGGTTGTGTGTGTTTGTGCACATGTGCATTGTTGAGAACTAGAGATGTTAAGAAGACTCCACTAAATAGCTCTAAATTTTTGTGTCAGTGTTTTGTGTATTCAAAAATTAAGAGACATAAATTTAAGAAGTATTTTGAGTAAAATATTTAAGGATCTAAATTCTAGATAATTACAATGTTAAGAAATGCTAACAGTATCAGTACTTATAAATACTGAAATTCGTATTGCTCAATTTTATTTTTATTTATATGTATACAATCACTATTTTAAAAAATGAGGTTTTTTTTCTGAAAACTGTGGGCTCTAACCTCTGAGCCATCTCTCTGGCTCCATTGTTAAGTGCAAAGCTTAGCATTTGTAAGTGTGTTTACACTGTCACATAGTCTCCAAAAATCTCTTTGATCTTGCAGAATTGAAACTATACTTATTTGACAAGTTTCCATTACTTGGTTCCTCCAAACCCTTGGTGACTGCACTGGCTTTGTAATCTTATGAGTCTGACCACTCTAGACCCACATTCATATAAATGAAATTTTAAATTTATGTTCCTGTTACTTAGTTTTATAGAAGACTTTCTTTATCTTCATTTCAGATTTTAAAGTAAAGTTAAAAAGAGGGGGGAAATCATAACTGAGTAACTGAAAAGCAAGATAAGATAACTTTAAGAAGTAAAAGACCGCAGGCAGACTTCTTTAAGTTCAAGACCATTCTGGTCTACATAGTGAGTTCCAGGTCAGCCAAAGCTCCACAGAGAAACCCTGTCTTGGAAAAAAAGGGGGAGGGGCAGTAAAAGACTGGGCTGGAGAGATGGTTCATCGATTAAGAGCACCACCTGCTCTTCAGAAAACCATGACTCAGCTTCTAGCACCCACATGGTGGCTCACAACCACCTGCAGCTCTAGTTTTAGAGGATCTAGCGTGCTCTTTCTGGCCTCTGTGGGCTCCTGTGTGAAGTTGGTGCACGATCATACAGTCAGGCATACACACTGCCACAAAATACATTGTTTTAAAAAAATTTTAAACTACAAATAAGGAAGCTAAAAGTTGTGTGTGTGTGTGTGTGTTTTCATTTTTCTGCGGTTCTTTTGTAAATCAAACATAAAATGTCTTGACAATTAGCAGGCCATGGCTTGTTTTTGCTTATTGTTATTTTTGTTTTATGTAATCTAAGAGCTAGGTCAGAATGTTTAACCAGGCTAAGTTAAATTAAAATTGGCCTTAAATATTCAGTGCTAAATTTTTGTTGAAAAATAAAAAGAAATTTAAAGTCTTTCCCTTACTCAATTTTTTAAAAAATACTAAATATAAACATTAATCTGATTGTGGTTACTGTATATGTACTATTCAAAGCATATTAGTTATGTCAATATTATTCATTCCATATAAAAAAGTTTGTTGAAAATACTAAGCTATGTGATATAGTATGGAAATATTTTAGCAGTCTTAGTTATTGTCTTAGGAATTCATTAAGCTCTTCTTACATTAATTGCTTTGAGGTTTAAATTGTACTGTTTTGCTATTTTCCTTTTATGAAAATGCATTCCTTGAAGAAAAAAAATCTAAGGGCTAATTTGTTTCTCTGCTCAGAGTGGTTAAAGATTAAGCAGAGGACATAACCACTGCTGTGTTTTATTTAAACCTCTCCCTGCTGGTTGCTGCACATGTAACAATGTTGTTCTTTCTTTGACACAGTCCCACACAAAAGCTGAGTGTAGTAAGGAAGCAGACAGCCTGCCTCCAGTAGTAACCCCCGCCTGGCTCCAGGATATGTAAACAGAAACATCCCAGGCTCCAGTGAGGCAGACCACGGGCTGTCTGTTCTGTACTCAGGAAGTATTGCCTGTGACAGCCTAGCCTCTGCACATAGGCATGCTTAGCATTGTTTATGTTTGACTGGATGTTTAACTGAGGAAACTAAAAGAGAGGAAAAAGAGGCTATATTAGGGCAAAGAAATAAGAAATTTAGGGTATGGTATATAACTTATGACATAAAAAAGAATTAAAAAGAATTATTTTAATGACTGGAGAGCCCATATGAACATGTGTATGCGTGTGCACACGGGCTCTCTCTCCTCTCTCTCTCTCCCTCTCTCTCTCAGCCTCAGGGAATACCTGCACTCACATGTTCATACCCACTCACAGACATGCATCCACACACATAATTAAAAATAAAACAATAAAAAAAGAACAAAAAAATAAAAATAAAACAAAAATCTTTTTAAAAAGAATTACTTTAAAGAAATAAAAAATGAGGGGTTGGGGATTTAGCTCAGTGAGGCCCTGGATTCGGTCCCCAGCTCCGAAAAAAAAGGAAAAAAAAAAGAAATAAAAAATGAGTTTTCCGATCAAAAGCTTTTTTTTTTATTACACACATATGACTACACATATTGCAATATTTTTCCTGGCAGGTTTTCAGTGGTGTCAAGTTTTTAGACTATATGACATAACCTGGAATGTTCCTAATTTGAGACATTTAAATACCATATGTATGGTTTTTAACATGTTTAAAAGTCCCTTAATACTTTTTTTCACCCTTTCTATTTTGAGTTAATAAATTAAAGCTCCTATTTTTCCATTTTCAGTTATAGATTTAAATACCTTTTACTCTGTGGAAAAAAATATGTAATGTTTAGAACCACCAGTAACAGGAAAGGAATCCCTCCTACCCCCCAGGTAGCAGTACCTCTCATATGTTATATAATTGCTATACTGAGCCACACTTGGTTCCTAGAGATGTTGCTGTGTCTTGAAAATAAAATATGTCTGTTTAGGGAGTATGCACTGTCCCCGTCCTCTGTCCTCTGCTACTTAGCTGTATCTCCAGCCCCATCACAGTGAGTTATTGAGCGTGCCGGCATGTATGATAGACAAGTGCCATTAATCCTTTCCACCGATTCTGACAGCACGTTTCTAGATATGATGTCAGAGTAACAGGCTACAAAAGAAGAAACTAGATTGTACTTAAAGGTTAAATATTTTTAATACTTCAAATGACATTATAAAGTTTTGGGGGGGGCACCTACAATTTAGAACTAGTTGAATCATGAAAAGAGAGTATGCTGGGTCCTGAGCTGATAGCCCAGTGACGCAGAGTTTGCCTAGCATTGTCAAAGGCTGTGAATACAGAAGAAAATGAAACATCCTTTTCTTTTAAAAGGATCTTGAGGCAGAGTCTGGTGTAGCCCCAGTTGGCCTTAAAGTCACATGCAGGCAAGACTAGCCTTGAACCCCTGATCCTACTGCTTTAATCTCTTAAGTCCTAGGTTAAAGGTATCCACCACTGCCTTCCTCTCGTGGTGATCTAACAAAAGAAAGTTACAGAGGAGGAAAAGAGTAAGTGTATGGAAACTTTCTGGGTAATTTTTTATAACCCTAAAACTGCTCTAAAAATTTAAATCTGCCAGGTGTGGTAATACACAGTTTTAATCCCAGCACCCAAGGAGGAGGCCAGTGGATATCTGTGAGTCTGAGGCCAGCCTGGTCTACAGTGAGATTCAGGACAGTCAGAACTACATAGTATGATGACGACGACAACGATGATGATGATGATAATAATAGTAATAATAATAATATAATTATGATGATAGCAATAATAAAGTCTATTAAAAGTAACACCAAAGGGAGGACTAAAGATTCCTAATTGAAATTTCAGAAGGAAATTGATACCCACTACCTATTAGAATGCTGAATCTGACATGAAGAAAATATTTCCAACCAGCCTTCTCCATGGTCTTTGTTCTTTGCTATTTCTGTCTCTTTAATCCTCTCAGTCTTAAATGTCACTACTCTTGCTACTTCAGTGTTTCTCCTTTTGTCCTGTCTTTCATTTGCCACCTTTTTGCTTTGTTTTGTATTGTTTTGACTATAACAAAATAAAATATGAGTATTATTTACTGGTAGATTTAGTATTTTATGTATAGGAATGTTTTGCCTGCATGTATATGTGTATACTCCGTGCATGCCTGGTGCCCTCAGAAACCTGAAGAGGGCATTGGAGTTCCCAGAAGTGAAGTTCTAGACAGAGGTGAGGCATGCGGATACTGAATCTGAGTCCTCTGTAAGAGCAGCAAGTGATTTTAATCATTGAACCGTAGTTCTACTTCTTATTTACTGATATCAAAAACAAAATACTATGCCTCTTGTTTTTAATTTGAGAAGAACCTAGATATTGTCTTTATTTACTTTTGCTTCATTTTTCTGAGGAAAAGTCTCATTCTGTAGCCCAGGCTGTCCTCAAACATACTGTATTGATGAGGATTTTCTTGAACTCCTGATTGTTTTGCTTCCATCTCCCAAAGTGCTAGGATTACTGGTGTGTATCCTCATTTTAGCTGAAATTTTATTTTTATAAAATAAAATACAGTGTTTCTGTTTTACCAAAGGTTTTACTTTCTGAGGTCTTGGTTACTTACAGTTAACCTTAGCTCAAAAATGTGAAATTGTAAAATCTAGAAATGAGCAATGTGTAAGTTTTTAATTGTGCACAGTTCAGTGTAATGTGACTCAGTCTAACATTATCCGACACCATCTCGTGAGCTGTGAATTCAGTAGCTGTTCTTCTAGCATATGCATATGGCCTATGTCCTGTGGTAGTTGAGTGAGAATGGCTCCCGTAGGCTCCCATTTTTGAATGCTTGGTCCCCATGAGTGGAAAGGATTAGGATGTGTGACCGTGTTGGAGGAAGTATCACTGGGGGTGGGCTTTGGGGTCTCAAGAGTGTACACCAGGCCCAGTCTCTCTCTGCCTGCCTGCAGCTGCCTGTGGGATCAGAATGTACAGTTCTCAGCTACCACTGCACACGTTCCCGTTGTCTGCTTGCTTGCTTCCTCCCATGGTGGTTATGGACTAATCTTCTGAAACTGTAAGCAAGGCACCGATTAAATGCTTCCTTTTATAAGTGTGGCCCTAGCTGTCGTGTCTGTCCAGCAGTAGAACCTGGCTTTGTAGTTGCTTAATAGCTGTCCCAGTTGTCAGATTGACGATTGTGGTATCACAGGTGCTGTCATCATTGCATTTTATTTATTTAGTAATTGTCCCGAATGATTAGAGTAATTTTATTACTCTCTGTCTTTGTAATAAATTATTTTGTTATTACTTATCATTAACCTTTTGTTATGGTTATACCTAATTTATAAGTTAAACTTTATCAGAGGTATAAGAAAAAAAAAACAATACATTCTTCAGCATACCCAGCAGATGCCCTGAAGCATGAAATGGCACAATGTTTACATACAACCCATGCATATACCTTTCCTGATATTTTAAATTATCTCTATATTTTGTAAAAATCATCTTTAGATTACTTATGATAATACAATTTAAATGGTATGTAAATAGTTTTTATTACCATATTGCTTAGAAAAAAAGACCAAAAAACAAGTCTGTACACATGCAATATGAACAAATCATCATAGTTCTAGCCTTGAGAGAGACTGAAGATCTTTGGAATGACAGGAGCTGCAGCCAGGCATCTCAAACATCACTTCCTTCATGTGGTCCATTGTAGTACTTAGTGCATGGCAAGATGGAATTCTGTTTTTGGAATTTTCTGCATTTCTCTCAAGTATTTTTAGTTTAGTTTGCTGATATAAAAATATGGAACCCACAAATTAGGAGAAGCAATTTAGATTAGTACTATCAGGAGCATCCATTAAACCTCCTGTAATGTATCCCCACAGACAGGGAGGTGCACTGTATTAGTTTTGTTTTTCGTTTGTTCTGTTTTTGGTAGCTCTGTGTGCGCGTGTACGCGCTGTGCCTTGGGGTGGATGGGGTACTGTGCTTTGGTACTTATACAGAGATCAGAGGACATATTTTGGGAATTGGTTCTTTCTACCATATGAGTCATGGGAATTGAACTCAGATCATTAGGCTTGATGGCAATTACCTTACTCAGACTTACCAGCCCAGGGTTTGATAGTTTTAATAAGAAAAGATAATCTGAAGGCACTTAAAAAAATATATATATATACACACACACACATAAATGTATATATACATTTATATATATGTCTTCCTATAAATTACTTTATGTTGAAAGACATATATCCTGTGTTTAAAAACTACAAATTATCCAATCATATGTGCATTGAAATAATATTTCCTTTTTGAGTTCAACAAATTCTCAAATAAGTTATTTTATTGAGGTACAATCTTATAACAGAATGAAATATAAAAATATACTATTCAATACTTTAATGATCTTGCGCAACCATTATTTCTATGTAGTTCCAAAACATTTTCATCACCCCACAAGGGGAATTCTCTATCTAGTAAAAAATAACTCCCTTCTCCCTCTTTTCCCATGCCTAGCAACTTCTAGCCTACCTTTTGTCTCTGTGGATTTACCGTTGTGGATGTTTCATATGAATGAAGTTGTAAAATACAGGACCTTTAGTGTGTCATCTTTGTAGATGTGTTACATCGTGTTTATTGATTGACAAGTGTTCGAACATTCGCATTTCTCCTTGTAGTCATTGCACATGTGATGCTGTGGACGGATTTGTTTGGATGCCTATTTCCAGTTCTTTGTGTCCATGCCTAGGAACAAACTAACAGATTTTATGAAAGTTCTAATGAGGGTTTGAGAACCTACTAAACCGTTTACTACATCTTTAACATTGCATATTCCCATCCGCTGTATGTAAGTTTTTAGTTTCTCTATATCCTTAACAGTACTTCTTATTTTCTTCTTCCTTTTTTTTTTTTCTTTTTTTCGGAGCTGGGAACCAAACCCAGGGCCTTACCACTGAGCTAAATCCCCAACCCCTTCTTCTTCCTTTTTAATCTTTAAAAATAGTTATAAACAGAGCTGGAGAAATGGGGTTAAGAGCACTGGCTGCTCTTCCAGAGGTCCTGAGTTCAAATTCCAGCAACCACATGGTGGCTCACTGAAATGGGGTCTGATGCCCTCTTCTGGTGTGTCTGAAGATAGCTACAGTGTGCTTATGTAGTTATAAACATGCTACTGTCCTACTGTAGTAAGTTGATATAGGGTTTAGTATTGTAGTAAGTTGAGGCTGTTTGTAGGAGGGTGGGGATTGGTTGGTTGATTGGCTTTTTTCTTTTTCTGTGTACTGGAGAGGGATCCATGACCTTGCAAATGCTTGGCAAATGCTCTACCACTGAGTTAGATCCCTAGCCAAAGATGAGTTCCTATATCCAGTCTTTCTATAAATTATTATATGTTGAAAGTATTGCTAACTACAGTTATCAGTATGTTAAAGTTTACTGCCTAGTAATTGTCTTATGATTTAAGAGTATTTCACAGCATCAACCTATTCTTCTTTAGAAATACTATATTGGCATTTTGTTTGCAGAACTTGAGATAACTCATTGGAGAAACACTGCCACTGAGGTTTATTATTTGCTATTAACAGATTCTAGTTTGACCACAAGTAAGAAAATTTTAACTTACATTCTGCTTGATTTTAATTGACTACAATTAAAATTGTCAATCAAATCCTTTAATCCTAGGACTCATAATAAATCAGACAGGGGGTTCTCTGAATTCAAAGTCAGCCTGGTTTACGAAGAAAGCTCGTCAGAGAGGTCCTCTGTCAAAAAAACAAACAAACAAACAAACAAACAAAAAAACAAACAAAAAAACCAAGCAAACAGAATAATAAGTTTAAAATTTCAAAATATAGTATATTTTATTTTCACTGAGTAAAAAGAATGTTTAAGTAGGGATAGTTGTGGCCTTGCCACTGGGCAGACACTACCTATAAAACCGATACCAAAACCCAAACAGATACTTCATAGGAGATCTCTCTACTGGCTGGTTTTGTGTGTCAACTTGACACAAGCTGGAGTCATCACAGAGAAAGGAGCCTACCCTAAGAAAATGCCCCATGAGACCCAGCTGTAAGGCATTTTCTCAATTAGTGATCAAGGTGGGCAGGCCCTACTGTGGGTGGTGCCATCCGTGGGCCTGTAGTCCTGGGTTCTATAAGAAAGCAGGCTGAGCAAACCAGTAAGTAACATCCTTCGATGGCTTCTGCATCAGCTCCTACTTTCTAACCAGCTTGAGTTCCAGTCCTGACTTCCTTTGGTGATGAACAGCAAAGTGGAAGTGTAAGCTGAATAAACCCTTTCCTCCCCAACTTGCTTCTTGGTCATGATGTTTTATGGGAAATAGAAACTCTGACAATCTTATTCTGCATTAGACTGTTTACTGATAAGCAGTTGTTTTGTATTTTGTAAAGACTACTGTTTTGAATATACACTGCTTGAATTTAGTTATTTTTTAATAGATATTTAAACATGGTGACCTGTGTATCCTCCACTTTTCTCTTTCTGTTTAAGACATTTTCATGTGTTTCTACTCTTAATATAATTATTGCATCCCTGTTCTATTACTCCTAGGTATATCTTAAGTTTGTGGACATCCAATCCAAGGATATAGGTATAGATAAGATACAGATATATAGATCAGCTATAGATATGATCTAACCCATAGATGGAGTATCACATAAATGTTTGCATGTTCATACCAGCCTTATAATCTAGATACATGTGTTCCCATTCTGCAAGTAAATAAACGTGGGTTCATGAATGCAGACATTTTCTCAATGTCAGATTAATACGTGGAGGGACTGAGCTTCAGGTTCAATTTAGATTTAGCTGCCCACAAAAACATTTTCATCAATATTAATGGTATCAATACTAATGATCTTAATTACCATCGATTGCATAGACTTTTATGCTCTACTAAGCACTTAGACTCCCCTCAAGCTTCATGACAGACACACTACTTTTTACAAATGAGGAAATGAGGCACACAGAAGTCAAGCAACCTGTTGAAGCCTACTGAATACATGGTTTAAACCCAACTATGAAACCGGGCTCAGTGGTGTACACCAGTAGTCTTAGCATTTAGGAGGCAGAGGGAAGAAGGTTGCCATGAGGTCAAGGTCAGCTTCCACTACTGTCTTAGTTATTTCTCTATTGCCATGATTAGACTCAATAACCGAAGCAACTTTTTAAGCACTGAGTTTATTTGGGGCTTATCATTTCAGAGGGTGGAGTTTATGACCATCATGGTGGGAAGCTTGGCAATGCAGGCTTGGTGCTAGAGCAGAAGTGAGCACTCACATCTTGAGTTACAACCATGAGGCAGAGAAAGATGCTGCTAATCTTTTTTCTTAAATGGATACTTTATTTACATTTCAAATGCCATCCCCTTTCCGAGTTTCCTCCCTGGAAACCCCCTATCCCATACCCTCTCCCCCTGCTTCTATGAGGATGCTCCCCCAGCCTCCCCCTCCCAACCCTGGCGTTCCCCTACCTTGGGACATCGAGCCTTAACAGGACCAAGGGCTTCTCCTCCCTTTGATGCCTAACATGGCCATCCTCTGCTGCATATGTGGCTGGAGTCATGGGTCATTCCATATGTACTCTTTGGGTGGTTGACTTCTAATCTTTTGGTACCTAACAGTTTCCCTGCAGGGACACACCTCCTCCAACAAGGCCACACCTCCTAACCCTTCCCAAGTAGTTAAGAATTGAACCTATCAGGGCTATTCTCATTCAAGCTTCCACAGCTACGTGGCATGTATGTGTGTATGAGTGTAGATACCCTCAGAGGCTAGAGAAGGTGTCAGACCATGTGGAGCTGGAGTTAGAGGTGGTGGTGAACTGCTTAATGTGGGTGTTGGGAACAAGATTTAGGTCCTCTGAAAGAGCAGTATATACTCCCAAGCAGTAAGCCATCTTTCCAACCCCTAGTTGATATTTTAATAACTAGGCTCATACTTGACAAGTGTTTTAAGTGTATAAAAGATAATCTAAGTTACCAAATCATGCTGTTTATAACTATCACAAATCAATTAATTTTTCTTTAATTTTATGTAAGAATATTACTGATGTGGTTATATGTTAATACAGGTTTTCTAAAAGCTAGTTTGTTGGTATTAAATAAAATACTTTTCTTTCCTTTAGGTCCGCCTCATTCATCTAATCGGGATGAAACTATAATCATTGCTTTGGCATCGGTTTCTGTATTAGCTGTTTTGATAGTCGCCTTATGTTTTGGATACAGAATGTTGACAGGTAAACGAAATACTATTTTTGGTCTCATCATTTGGTAAACATGCCATTTAATCAAAATTTATTTTCTTTAAATTTTTTTTTACATTTATTTATTGGCTTATTTATTGTGTAAAGAATACATGTGTGGAAGTTAGAGGACACTTGCAGGAGTCATTTTCCCTCTACTCTGTGGGTCCGAGGGGCCAACCTTAGGCCACCATGTTTGGTGGCATTCACCTTCACCAGCCGAACTGTCTTGACAGCCCCATTGTTTCCTTTTTAAAGTCTCTGTGGAAAATCTATGTACAAACACAAATTCTGCTGTAGAAGTCCCCATTTTTAGCTTCAACAAATATTTTCCCCCAAGTTTTACAAGAAATTTTTTAAATTCATTTTTATCAGTGTGTCTGTGTGTGTCTATGTGTGTCATGTGTGTGCTCCTTGGAGGCCAGACAATGACATTGCATCTCTGAGAGCTAGAATTACAGTGGCTGTTTAGAAAATCAGCACTCACTCATACATTTTCTTGAAAATTCAACATTATGATTTTAGACTTTGAAACTGAATCATCATGGAATCATCTCACAGAATTATCTCTGCTGTCATGCTGTTCATTTTCTTCATTAAGGGAATGATTTCTACTTTAGTGATTTGCTTTAACCCATGCTGCAGCTTTTCTTAGCTGTAATATATTTTTAATTTTTTTATTTCATGTGCATAGGTGTTTTACCTGAATGTATGTCTATGTAAGGATATTAGATCCCATAAAACTAGAGTTTGATACCGTTGTCAACTGCCACATGGGTGCTGGGAATTGAACCTGGGACCTCTGGAAGAGCAGCCAGTGTTCTTGACCACTGAGCCATCTGTCCAGCCTCTTAACTGTAATGTTAAGAAGTTGGCGTTTTCCTTTTGAGAAGGCTGCGTGTTAATAGGTGTTGTTACTCTTTAGGAGACAGGAAACAGGGTCTACACAGTGTGAGCATGATGGAGGCGGCAGCGGCAGAGCCCTCCCTGGACTTGGATAACCTGAAGCTGCTGGAGGTGAGCTGCGCACGCGTAGATCGTGGGCTGTTCTAATCTCTACCCACTCTCCTAATTAGTGCTCACTCACTACTCACTCACCTCACGCGTATTTAGGAAGTCTTTCTGGACCTGGTGGTGCACACCTGTGATTCAGCAGTTAGGAAGCAGAAGAAAGAGGGTTTCCTCAGACTCCAGGCCAGCCAGGGCAGCACAGTGAGCCCTGCCATAACAAAAAGTAGAGAAGGAGGTCTCAGTGTGCCTAAAGTCATGTGTAGTTTACAACACTGAGAGAAGTACCCACTGACACGTGCAGTTTTGCCCAGGATTTGAGGCAAGCCTGTGCCTTCCAAGTGCTGGAACGAAAGGTATGTGCTTAACTGTGTTTTGATGGGACTTTTTCAGAGGACGGCATTTTTTTTTTTTTTTTTTTTTTTTTTTGTAAACATAATGGTACAAGACTGGCATGGCGACACATGCCTTTGATTCCAATGCTCAGGAAGCAGAGGCAGATAATGAGTTTGAGGCCGGCTTAGTCTACATAGAGACTTTTAGGATAGCAGAGCTGCGTGTTGAGACTCTGTTTCAAAAACCAAAACGAACAAAATTTTAAAAAAATAATAAACTAATGCTATATTAACCATGTATAAAGAATGGTGCTAGCCAGGTGATAGTGGTGCACACCTTTCATCCTAACACTTGTGAGGTAGCAGCAAGTAGATCTCTGTCAGTTCAAGGCCAGCTTGGTCTGCCGAGCAAAGCAACACAGAGAAAGCTGTTCTCAAAAAACAATCAAACAAACTAACAAATAAAATAATGATAAACACCAACCTGTTTTAATGAAAATTCTCTAGAAGCCAAAAAATAAAGAGAACTAGTTACATTTTGTTATTTCTTCGTGCATTGAGTAGATTTTTATTTTATTACAGATAATGTGTAATTATATACTGTGGAACTCCCAGACTCTTGCTAATTTCTAATGTGTACTGGTTTTCAAAAAAAGATTAATTTTAATTGTGTGTGCATGTGTTTCTGCATGTGGGTGTGTATACATGAGTGCAGTTGCCTGTGGATATTAGAAAGGGAACTGGAGTTACAGGCAGCTGTAAGCCTCCTGCAGTGGGTGCTGGGAACCGCACTGCCATCCTCTGGGACATCAGTACGCTCTCAACCACTGAGGATTTCTCTAGCCCTGTGCGGAGATTTTGTTACTTGTTTTTGTAAGCAGTTGACTTGGTTAGACACATACCACAGACATAGAAGCTCAACTCTCAGCTCAGTTAGTACATCTGTCTCATGTGTTCACTGAGTTCCCTCTTCAGGTTTCTCTTTTGGAGGCATCTTCCCTCACTCTCTAGACGCTCTAGCGACAGATTACATCCTCTGGTTCAAAAGACCTTTTGTGCCATTTTTAGTTCCACTACTCAAAGCTGATTTGAGTCAGCTTTCAAGTGAAGAAAACCCATAGAAACAGGTAGCCCACCATATATGCATTCCTTTCTTCTGTGCCTCAATGCCTTAGACTCTCTAACTGCTTTTGCTTATTTTTCAGTGTATCTAGGCCTTCCTTGGTTTTCCTTCTCATTTGGTCCAAAGTGTTTAGCTTTCGTCTATTGGAAGATTAGTCAGTTATACCACACACAGATAACTAGGTGCCTTTTGGTAATAAATAAACTAAAAGCAGAATAGAGCTGCTGTATATCATGGGAGATTTTAGGGGTTTCCTTGTTGTGTTTTCATTTTAGTAAATTTAATTGTTCAATTTTAATATGAACTAATAACTTGCCTTTTTAACAACAAACTTACAGCTGATTGGACGGGGTCGATATGGAGCAGTATATAAAGGTTCCTTGGATGAGCGTCCAGTTGCTGTAAAAGTATTTTCTTTTGCAAACCGTCAGAATTTTATAAATGAAAAAAACATTTACAGAGTGCCTTTGATGGAACATGACAACATTGCTCGCTTTATAGTTGGAGACGAGAGGCTCACTGCAGATGGACGCATGGAGTATTTGCTTGTGATGGAGTATTATCCCAATGTAAGTTCTTCATAAAAGAGATTCTGTCATTCATTGTACCCTTGATCAGATCTTCACCACATGTTGCTTGTTTGTAAACTTGTTATTAGTGTTCTGCAATGAAATAAGAATCTTATGCTCGATTTTGAATTAAATATTACTCAGCCAGGTATCACGGCACATACCTGTAACCCAGAAAGAAAGCTAAGGCAGGAGGATTGTGAATTAAGTCAAGCCTGGACTATTATTCTAAGACTCTATCTTGAAGAACAACAAAACACTAACAATTCTCTTCTTTCATCTCTCTTCTCACCTCTTTTCTTCCCTCCTTCCATTCCTCCATCATGGCCTCCCTTTCTTACCCACCCTTCTTCCTTCCCCTGTTTCTTTTGCCAGAGCTTTTTCATCAGACTTAGAAGCACTTTGTCTGACACTCGTTCTTGTGTAAGCTCCTTGTTTATCAGACATACAGTCATCCTTAGTGTCCACGCACACGCACACACACATGCACACACGTTGACAGCAGCTCAAGTCCCTTATATAAGATTTCATGTAGCATTTGCATGTAACACTTGCATATCATTTCTTGATTACATAGTTAAAATGCCATGTTAATAGTTACTCATTGTTAAACTGTTTATTTAGGGAACAATGACAAGAAAAATAATGTTATATACAGATGCAGAAGTACTCCTTGGGTTTTTATTTGTTTTTCTTGACTTTATTGGAGAAGAAACCAAGGTCAGAACATATTAAGCAAGTACTTTTTCATGTAGCTACATCCCCATCCCTAAATACTTTTGATATAGCTGATTGAACGCCACAATGTGGAGTCTGCAGGTATAGAGGACTGACTGTAGAGACTTACAAAAGCTCTCTGTGTCCTATTTATAAATCATAACAATATTGTTTTTAAAATTTGGTAAAAAAAAACAAAATAAAAAATTTTCAAGTTAATCTGATTGTCCAAAGAAGTGTTTAAAAGGAAAAATCATCCATAATTTTATTATTTGAAAGATAAAAATCGATAGTTAAGTTCCTTCTTTCCCCCTGCCCTAGTTAGGATTAATATTGCTGTGAAACAATATTAATATGTTTAATTAGTATTAACATGAAACACTGTTACCAAAAGCAAATTGAGCAAGAAAGAGCCAAAGGAGGGATGCTGCTTACTGGCTTGCTCATCTTGCTTTCTTGTTAGGGAGCTGGGGCTTGTTATCATTTCCTGATAGGGCCTTTGTATGTAGCTCTTGCTTCCTGGAACTCTGTGTGCATACCAGGTTAGTGTCAAATTCACAGAGATCTGCCTGCCTCTGCCTGGGATTAAAGGTGGGGGCCAATGTAGTTGGCTTCTTGTTACTGTTTGCTTGTTTGTTTGTGTATATGTGTGTATGTGCATTTATCCTGCTTTTTTTTTTTTTCTTTTTTTCGGAGCTGGGGACCGAACCCAGGGCCTTGCGCTTCCTAGGCAAGCGCTCTACCACTGAGCTAAATCCCCAACCCCTATCCTGCTTTTTTTTTTTTTTTTTATAGAATCCAAGACCACTGGCCTCTAATCACTAATTAAGAAAATGTCCTAAAGCTTGTCCAGCCTGATCATATGGAGGCGTTTTCCCAATTGAGGTTCCCTCTTCCCAGATGACTATAGCTTGTGTCAGTTACATTAAACTAGCCAGCATACTCTCTCTCTTCTTTTCTTATTCAAAAATACCTTATTATATCTTCTTGGGAACCTAGCCTCTGCAAATTCTTCAGAAGGTTACCTAACTTGCCTCTTCTTGTTGAAGCAAATTTAGTTTAAATTTTTGAAATCCTTTTTGCTTTATACAGGGATCTCTGTGCAAATATCTGAGTCTCCATACAAGTGATTGGGTAAGCTCTTGCCGTCTGGCTCATTCTGTGACAAGAGGACTGGCTTATCTTCACACAGAATTACCCCGAGGAGGTATGATGAATAAAATTTTAATCATTTTAGAAGAAAAAATATAATTTCTACTGTTAAAATGTGAATATTAACTAATTTAAAGATCCATCATGAAGAAACGTATTTGAACGTAACAGGAAGAAAAGCAAGACAGATCTCATTAAGAATTTAAAGACTTTCTAAAAATATACTTAGAGCTAGTTTTAGAAAAAATGATTTGGGGGGTTGTATCTCAATGATAGAGTGCTTCCTTAGCGTATATAAGGCCTTTGATCTCTGATATCATAAGACCAGACAAAAAGATCCTAGAGGATTTTTAGGCCTCTTGAATTTGTGAACCTCAGGTTAATACTGTTAGCTAGGCTATATTTCCCTTGTATTTGTTTGTTCATGTGAATAAGTAGCAGTGTATTAGTTTTAATATCACATGGACCTTTATTTTATAAGCTATAATACTCAAACATCCTTTTATAAACTAATGCTCTGCTAGCTAGAGTCAGTAAAGGAGGAAATACACTGGCTTTACTTATAAAGAAACTTCTTTTTTGAAAAAGGTTTTCTCATATACACTTAAGAATCTCAAGAGCCAAGCATGGTGGCTCATGCCTTTAACCTCAGCAGTCAGAGCAGCGGCTAGTGAATCTGACTTTGAGGCCAGCCTAAGTTTACATAACAAGGTTCAGGTGTACTGGGACTGTATAGTGAGACCCGGATTTTAAAACCTCTAGGGTTCAAGTGAGATGGCACATACATATTCGAGTCATCAGACTCAGGAGGCTGAAGCAAGATTGTACACTTAAGGCCAACCTGGAATTTCTAGTGATTCTGAGCCACTCGTGATGACATAGTGCAACCTGGCTCCTGAAGGGAGGAGGGAGAGACAGCTAGAGAGAGGATTGAGATTATAGGCCAGGGTAGAGCACTTGACTAGTGTGCGTAAGGTGCTTCACTTCAGTCCTCAGGAACAGTCAAAACCAGAACCTAAAGAGAGTGTCAAGGAGCAGTGTGGCAGCATGACTCAGGGCTCCTGCCTGTGTCTTTTCTCTGCCATCCTTTACATGTGTCTTTCATTTTCAGTCATTTCAGTGTCTGTTGTGTTGTATATAGGTAGCAGGGAAAACAGGGACAAAGGAGTTGTTCCCTTCCACTTCCAGACGTTCCTGCTATGCCCACATTAATCCATACTTCCTCACTGGAGACCAAAAATACGCTTGTTTTATTTTTGCTGAGTGAATTGCTGCTGAGATGGTGTTAGGTTCTGTGAGTAAGTGAGGGTGGAAGGCCGTCCTGGCCCAGGATTGAGCTGTATTATAGTCCTTCCGCAGCTCTCGTGTGCTCTGACTGGCTGTCCAAAGCATCTGTTAGATCTCTCGCCTTCTCACTTTGTTTCGCTGTGCACTCCCAGCACAGGCTCCCTAATAGCATGGCTGTGAAAACCGTGCCTCTGTGCGTTTTTGGCTTTTTACTCCTATACCACATTTTATCATACTGTAACCTGTTATTGCTCTGTAGTCTCCCTGACCTCTTTAGTGAGGAGAACTTTAATGTATCCGTTTCTTACATCTTTGTTCCATAATGTAATAGCATGGATCATCTTTTCTAGCTGATGCTTCATATATAAATAATTTCTTTTGAATAATTTATTGGCTCATTTACTTGACATCTTTCCCTGAGTACAAGATTGACCTGTTATTGCCTGTGTCAGCAACTTGATTCTCTTGCTTCATTGTTTTAGCACATTAGCCATTGGACTGTGTTTCCTTCTTCTAAATATTATAACTCCTTTTAGAAGCTGGCTTAAAACAGAATTTAAAATATCATCCTAATTCCTTTTTCAAGGTTTGCATGATTCAGCAAGGTTTTAAATCAAATACTGGCTGAAATTTTTTTTAACCTAAACAAAGCTATTTTCTCAAACACTAGGTAGTGATAGCACTGGCTTCTGAAAACTGTGTATAATAGCATATATATTTGAATTTATAGCCTTACCTAATTACTTCAAAAATAGTCCCAAGTATATTTCTCAAAATATTTGAGGTGTCCTTTCAGGGGTTGGGGGGGTGTTCAGTGGTAAAGTGCTTCCTGAGCAAACTTGAAAGCCTGAGTTCAGCTCCTTAGAACCCACACAAAGAGCCAGGCACTGCAGTGAACGTGATGCCTCAGTACTGAGAAGGAGAGACAAGAGGATTATCAGCCTAGCTAAAATGACTTCAGATTCAAGAAGAGAACCGGTGTCAATTTTCTTTTAAATTACATTGACCTCTTTCCAGCATCTGTTCACTTGGTTTGTTTGAGACAGGGTCCAACTATGTAGCCCTGGCTGTTCTGGAACTCTCTATATAGACCTGGCTAGACTCAAACTCAGAGTTCTCCTGCCTCTGCTTCCAGAGTACTAAGAACAAAGGTGGGTGCCATATGCCCCTGTCACAAGTAAACTGAGTGAAGAAGTGACTGTAAGACGCCTGACCTCTGCCCTCCACACACCCACATGGTGAAACATACGCACGCTCACATATGCCATACCAGTTTTATAATTTTCTCTTTTATTGTTCCTCTCTCTCTCTCTCTCTCTCTCTCTCTCTCTCTCTCTCACACACACACACACACACACACACACACACACATGAATAAGTACAACCTGCTGTCCAGCTACAATGTTGCATGTCTGTAATCCTAGAACTCAGAGGCAGGTGAATTTCTTTGAATTTGGGTCACCCTGGTCTACAGAGTAAGTTTCACGCCATCTAGAGCTACATAGTGAGATCCTGTCTTGGAATAAATAAACAAACAAACAAGTAAATAAATAAGTAAATAAATGCATGCTTCCTGTTGAATCCATTCAGCGTTGCTCGGGGGCATATAGGACTGACTATTTTTATTAGGTAATCAATTAGGGGGCTCACTCGTAGGAGAACTGATTCTCTCACAGTGGCCATTAATTGCCTTTAGCTCTTTATCTAGGTGTTGAGATGTGAGATTTCCCCATTTTTGTTGGCACATCAAACTGATATTGTCATGGTTCCGGTATCCTTTAGACTACCATATTGTTGAGATTTCATGGATGTAGCTTCCCTGTTCTGTATAGGAGACAGCCTCTTACCAGGTGTCTGGTCCTCTGGCTCTTGTGGTCTGTTCAGTCCTTCTTGTGACGTTCTGAGTCTTAGTGTAGGCCTTGTGTTGTGCATATGTCATACCAGTTAGAGCTGAACACCTCATGGTAGACTGTTACTCACATTTCCATCTGCTGCAAAAAGAAGCATCTCTGATGGATGATAGCTGCACTTATTTGTGGGTATAAGGGTAAGAATTTAGAATGTAATTGTGCTGGTTTGAGAAACTTGAGCCAGGGCTAGAGAGGTAGCTCAGTGGTTAAGAGCACTGACTACTCTTCCAGAGGTCCTGAGTTCAAATCCCACAACCAGATGGTGGCTCACAACCATCTGTAATGAGATCTGATGCCCTCTTCTGAAGACAGCTACAGTGTACTTACATATAATAAAATAAATCTTTAAAAAGAAAAGAAATTTGAGCCATAGTTTCTCAGTTGATATTTTTTCTAAATAAGCTCACTAACTTTATTTTATTAAAGTTGAGTCTAGCCAGGTCTATATTTATTTATGTTTTATTTATAGCAAATATTCCTTTTGGTATTTCCTCCTTTTGTGCTTTAGAAATGCAGAGAAAGCCAAGCATGGTAGAACCAATCTGTAATTAAACCACTTTTGAGGTAGAGGCAGGACAATCAGGGGTTCAGCTATATAGAGACCAGCCTGATTTAGGTGAAACCCTGTCTGAACAAACTAGCCAACCCCAACAATGAACACAGAACAAAAAAAGAAGTAAAGGGGCTGCGGATTTAGCTCAGTGGTAGAGTGCTTACCTAGGAAGCGCAAGGCCCTGGGTTCGGTCCCCAGCTCCGAAAAAAAGAACAAAAAAAAAAAAAAAAAAAAAAAAAAAAAGAAGTAAAGAGGAAACCAAGCTTGTACTAGAATTAGAACTATATTTACTATATTAGATTCAGTTGAATGCTTAGTGGTTACCAGATATACATGTAAGAGGAATTATTAGAAAATAGTGATAATTTGAAATTGTAGGGTTTGGTTTGGTTTGAGTCAAAGTCTTGATGTATCCGTTTATATTAGTCTGAAACTTACAATCTTCCTGCCTCTGCATCCCTAATGCTAGGATTATAAACATGGGCCTTGACAACCAGCATTCTTCCCCCCACCCCCACCCCCACCCCCACCCCCTTTTTTTTTTTGGACAACTAACAGGTGGAAGGAGCACTATCTTTTATTTGCATGTGTGTGACTCCCATTATCTGCATGTTAACTTAATCCAATAGCTCTATTTACACATTACTAATTATTTGAATTATCCAAACAGATCATTACAAACCTGCAATTTCCCATCGAGATTTAAACAGCAGAAATGTCCTGGTAAAGAATGGTGGCACGTGTGTTATCAGTGACTTTGGTCTGTCCATGAGGCTAACTGGAAACAGGCTGGTGCGCCCAGGGGAAGAAGATAACGCGGCTATAAGTGAGGTGAGTCTATAAGCATCACACTGGCATACCCTGGAATCATGACACTCTCTCACAGTGGATATCCTTGTGCACTGTCACTCACACACTGTTGTGAGTTAGAAAATTAGGAAATACCAAACACACTGTGTAAAGAACTATGGAAGCTTATCAGTTCATTTTGAAATTCCAGCGCATTTGAACAGACATTATGCAGAAGTATCTTGGAATTGATTTTTTGTTGTTTATTTTAAAAGGGAACTTCATTAGATTGGCTTTTTGTTTTGTTGGGTTTTTTTTGTTTGTTTGTTTGTGTTTTGTTTTTTGAGATAGATTCTCTTTATATAGCCCAATCTGACCTTGAATTTATCACTGAGGGCTGAGATTTTAGGCAAGTGCTACCAGACTCAGCCAGGAATTGACTTTTGAAGCAAGAGTAAGGTTACCGGGGGTTGGGGATTTAGCTCAGTAGTAGAGCGCTTGCCTAGCCAGCGCAAGGCCCTGGGTTCGGTCCCCAGATCCGGGGGGAAAAAAAAAAAGAGTAAGGTTACCAAGTTTGAGATAGGACAGTCTACCCTCTGATTACAATGTAACATCCTTTCCGTCCCTGTTCTCTGCTTTCACGTACATACATGTACATATACACACATATTCACAGTTTTTGAAAATATTAACTGACGTACGTATTGCTTGGCACTTTTCTCACCACATTTGATGGTTTTTATTTTATATTATTGACTACACTGCAAAGGTGGTCAATGAGTTAGGCAGTTAACTAGAGCCTCATGGAGTTTTAAAAGTTGGCATAGGAACAATTACTTTCTTCTTTCTCATCAATGGCAGGTTTTGCTAAAGCAGTTAATACTGTTTAATTATTAAGGAGGGAGAGATTGCGAAAGTACAGTATACTCAGTGACCTGCTTAGGGTGAAGTAGTATCATTTATACGAGTACATTTTATATGTGACCTTGGGCTAATGGTTGCCCATCAGGATATGCTGTGTTCTCTTTCTTTAAAATACCACTTTTAATTGACCAGGTTGGCACAATCCGCTATATGGCACCAGAAGTGCTAGAAGGAGCTGTGAACCTGAGGGACTGTGAGTCAGCACTGAAGCAAGTGGACATGTATGCGCTTGGACTGATCTACTGGGAGGTGTTTATGAGGTGCACAGACCTCTTCCCAGGTGAGAGCTGCTGTTAGACTTACCAGTGTTTTGAAGCAATACCCTTGTTCCTTCTTTTTCACTCACATTCAACAACTCAACTGGATATAATAATCTTTTTTCCTTTAAACCTTCAGTTCATTGCCATCTGATTATGGAATATTCAGAATAGAAATTTTCTGAAATAGAATAGACATTTTTCTGAAAATAGCAGTAGTTGCCAACTGGGATTTTGGCACACCTTTTTTTTTCTGGTTAGGTTTCCTTTTTTAAACATTGTAACACATAGTTTTAGTTTTAGAAGAATGTCTGAATTACTCCTTTATTAGCATATATAATCCACAACTTGCTTTTATTTTGTTATGATTTGTTTGTTGCTTACTACAGGATCTCACTGGATGGATGCCCTGACTTACTAGTGCGTTCTTAGTAGCCCAAGCCAGTTTCTAACTTGTGTACTCCCCATGCCTCTTCTTCCTGAGCGCAGCTTTCACAGGCATGCACTCCATGCCCAAGGAGATGTGTGTGTCCATGCTCATGTGCATACACACTGATGTGAAGGCCAGAGGTTCTCACCAGATGTCTTCCTTGATTGCTCTGTGCCTTTTGAGATAAGATCTCTCACAGAACCTGCAGCTTATGGATTCAGTTAGGCTTGCTGGCCAGCCATCAAATTGCACTAATGCATTTGTTTCTACACCACCACCACCACCCCCCCCCCCCCCGCCCCCAACCACCCACCACCCGGCACTGGTATTATAGGCACACACCATTAGGCCTAGCTTTTTACATGGACATTGGGGATCTAAACATTAGATCTCATATTTGTATAGCAAGCACTTTACTGAGTTGACTCATCTTTTCATAAACATTTTTGCTTGCTTATTTGTTTTTAAAGTACTACAGTTAAAAGATGACTATCGCTTTTGTTCTAAAAAATAATAAACAATAGTATTAGGGTTGGAATATGGCTCGCTGATAGAGTTCCTGCTTCTTAAATGCAAAGGATTTGGGTTTAATCCCCAAAAAGGGATTAAAAAGCCTTCAGTTTTATAAGTAGGGAGGCAATTAAATCTTGTTTGCAGAACAGTATTTTAGAACATACATACATACATACATACACACACACACACACACACATACATACATACATACATACATACATACATATGCCAGAATAGTTTTCTGCAAATAAGTTCAGGTCTCCAGTACCCATGTAAAAAGAAGCAGCAGCAGCCCATTACTTTGTATACTAATTTTAAAAGCTAATAAATAAAATTGAAAGGATTGGGGCAGGAGAGATAACTCAGAGGTTAAGAGCACTGACTGCTCTTCCAGAGGTCCTGAGTTCAATTCCCAGCAACCACATGGTGGCTCACAACCATCTGTAATGGAATCTGAAGCCCTCTTCTGGTGTGTCTGAAGACAGCTACAGTGTACTCACATACATACAATAATCTTAAAAAACAAATAGAAAGGATTATAAAAGGTTAAAATTCAGAGGTAAGTTTTTTGTTGGTGAATAGAGTTTCAGCTTAGTGAAAAGCATTCTAGAGATGGATAATGGTGATAGATGCACAGTGGGACTTGTATTTAATGACACAGAACTGTACACTCAAAAACGATTAAAATGATAGATTTTTTTTCTTTGTTTTAGTTATCATTCTACAACAATAAAAAAGTAAGAGAATTACATTAAGGTACTTTTACTGTCACTATACAAATATCTGAGAACAACAAAGGAAGAAATTTTGATTGAAGTTTTAGAGATGTCAATCTATAATTGCTTAAACCTGTGTGTTTGTACAGTATATCATAATATCAGGAATGTGTGGCAGAGAAGCTATTCATGGGAGACAGAAAACAGAAATAGTCCAGACAATATATATAACCCCAGGTGTACCTTCCACAACCTACTTACTCTTACTGGCCCATATCGCACATTTTACCACCTTTCAATAATGTCATATATTATGAATCATCAGGCTCTCATGACCTAATGCCCTCACAGGCACCCCAGAATGTTTGACTCTCGGAGGTGCTGTACTTCTTAATTCATTCAAGTTGATGATCAAGATGGATTAGCCATCACAACACATATAATCTTGCCATAGAAGTGGGATTCTAAGAAGAGCATATTAAGAGTAAATTCAGAGTTGACATCTGATCCTAGAGAAGTTATCTAGAAGTCTGAGAACTAGTGAGTGCAGCAGCCAGGAACTTAAAACAAATGTTGTTTAAGTCAGGAAGATGAGTTAACTATGGAAATGTTTGAAGAGGAATATTGATAGATAACTGAAGAATTTATTATTTTATTTTTTAGGTTTTAGGATTGTCTTAGTCATTGTTTTATTGCTGTGAAGAGATACTGTGGGGGTTGGGGATTTAGCTCAGTGGTAGAGCGCTTGCCTAGCAAGCGCAAGGCCCTGGGTTCGGTCCCCAGCTCCAGAAAAAAAAAAAAAAAGAAAAAAAAGAGATACTGTGTGGCCAAGGGAGTTCTTTAAAAGAAAGCGTTTAATTGGCACTTGCTTATAGTTTCAGAGGCTTAATTCATTATCATCATGGCAGGGAGCATGGCAGCAGGCATCACAGGCAGGTGCTGGAGAAGTAGTTGAGAGCTACGTCTTGATTCATGTGAGATGGCCTACTGAAGCCTCAAATGCCATTCCCGGAGACTTCTCTAGCAAGGCACACATCTCCTGACCCTTCTAATCCTATCAAAGAGTTCAACTCCTTGGTGACCAAGCATTCTTATTCAAACCATACAATGATTTTTATATTTTATGAATATTTTTACTTGTTCATTTGAGGTAGGGTTTTTCTGTGTAGCACTGGCAGATCTGGAACTTGCTCTGTAGATCAGGCTGGCTTCAAACTCACAGGTTGACCTACCTCTGCCTACCAAATGCTAGGATTAAAGGCAAGTATCACCACACCTGGGCTTTAAGAATAATTTTATTATTTTTATTATAATTGTTATTGTTATTATTATTATTTGATTAAGAGGATCTTCTGTTAAATAAAGAAGACAGAAACTGTATGACAGAATATGGAAAACACAAGCAAGGTATACAGGGTACTTTTCAAAACCTTCTAAAAGTTTTGTATTTTTATTTTATGTATATGAATGACTTTTGGCTGCATATATGTTTGTGCACCACACGGATACCTGGTACCTATGGACAGTTGTTAGCCACCATGTAGGCTTAATGCCCTCTTCTGGTCTCTGAAGATAAACGCTCGTGCGCACGCGCACACACACACACACACACACACACACACACACACACACACACACACAGAGTACATGTACATACAAGCAAGAAAAACAAACATATAAAATGAAAAATAATTTTTAAAACCTAAAGAGTATTATATAATAATTATAAAATTTTTAAGACTTTTTTGTGTATTTCAAAATACAAAGTATGTTTTGAGGTTGAACAAAAACGTAACGAAGGCTGATTCTATAAAGTATTTGTAAAATAATGGGTTAAGTGTCTTAGCATTAGCACTTATAGCAAAGTGCTACAGTGTTTGGATGAAGGAAGAACGAAAAAGGCAAGAGAAAGAAAAGAAGTAAAATAATGTCATTTGAGATGGGAATCGAAAATAACTCTATAAGTAGACACACACTTAACCAATCCAAAGGAGGTAAGAGGAAAGGAGTGTTAAACAATAGGGTCAAATATTTGATCTCTTCTCAACAGTTTGAAAGGAAATGAGATTAAAGGACTTGTCTTTAGCAAGCCAGTGACTATAAAGCTTTAAGAAAGGGTTGTATCTCCCATCATCAAAGTTAACATCTTTATGTCCGAAGTGTATTAATAAAGTTAGCTCCAATTAAGTGTCTTTTGCAAAACTAGAATTAGAACCGTAAATATTTAGTGGAATTTTTTTGGTGAATGAGAATGTGTGTGTGTGTGTGTGTGTGTGTGTGCGCGCGCGCGCGCGTGTGTGCATGCACTCATATGCACATGCATACACTCATGTAGAGGCCAGAGATTGACCTCAGGTATTATTCCTTGAAAGCTATCCTCATTCTTTGAAACAAGGTCTCTTTGTTTGTCTGGAGGCATGCCAGTTCAGCTAAGCTGGCTGGTTGTGGAGCTCTAGGAGTCTGCCTACCTCTGCTTCCCCAGTGCTAGTACATAGCATAGTGGTGGGCTTTTTGGATAGATTTTGGCAGCCTAACTCAGGACCTCATGTTTACATGACAAACAGTCTACAGACTGAGCCATTTCCCAACTTCTCTTTGCTAGTTGTTAGTGTCAAAACTTGAATTTACACAAAATCATACAGTAATTTCTTATAGTAAGTTTTGAAGCTAGAATTTTAATGATTATAATAACTGGGAAGTACATACATCATCATGTCAGAGGCAGACCAGCTGTGCCAGTAAAGTACAGCTTACAGGTAATTTGAATGGAATTGATTGTGTAATATGAGGTAGGTTTCAAGGAACAAAGTGCTATAATCCAACAACTTTAAATCCTTTAGTTTTGTCTTAGAGTTGAATGTTGATATTGGTTTTCTTTAATCTTAAAAATATGCAGAAATGTCACCTGTTTTTAAATGCAATGCAGTAGTCTAATAACTTGGGTTCTGCTGAGTAGATTATAAAAATACACAATTAATTTTTATAAATTGTTAAAGTTGTTTAAAGTACTGATAGAAGACAAGAATTGTTTTTGAATTTTCAAATAGAAACAAAGGCTTGTCATATTTTGTGTTTGTTTTCATCTGGGTCATTATACCTTTCAGTGTTGTAGTGAGACAAGGAATGCAGACATTACTACTTACTGACAGGAAGATTGAAGCACAAGGGTTAAATGACTTTCCCAAGGAAAAGATGAAGCACAGATTGGAAGCAGACCGCCCTAACCGCCGTCACTTCTAATCTGCCTGGTTATTTAGTACACTAGAGTGAGTGAGCGGTGGTGAGGAGCCGGCAAGACTAATTCTCTTGTGTTCTTTGCCAAGAGTGTTCTCGGCCAGTGGTTTTCAACCACCAAAGGGTCAGAACCCTTTCGGCAAACTTGTATCTCCAAAAATATTTACATGCTATTTTCTATTCATAGCAGTAGCACAATTTCAGTTATGAAGTAGCAATGAAAATAATTTTATGGTTGGGATCACCACAGCATGAGGAACTGTATTAAAGGACTGCAGCATTAGGAAGATTGAGAACCACTGCTCTAGGCCATTGGATTTTTATGTATTAGTCTTAAAAAGTCTTCTGTTTGGCTCTGTGTGTTTATTAATACACTATCACATTTTTTAAAAGTCAGCAGTATTTCACTGTAAGCAGCTAATTGTGCCTATTGGTCAAATCCTGAGACGATAGTGGTCCTTTAATGTTCTAGATTTAAGTGCTGCTTATTAAAAGGAAAATTAAATAATGACATAGTCATTATCATAAAATTTCTTTTATATAGGACTTAGATCCCTAAGTTAGCTCATTTGCTATAGTGCCATATAACATGCACAAAGTCCTGAGTTTAGTCCTCAGCCCTGCATAAAGCTGGTGTGGTAGCGTATCCCTGTAACACAAGCCCTTAGGAATTAACAGCAGGAGGATCTAGCCTAAAGCCATCCTTGGCTACATAAGGAATATAAGGCCAGCCTAGAAAACACTAGATCCTATCTCCAAAAGCAAAACAAAACCAAAAAATTGTGGTATTTGATATATTCTGGCTGAACTAGAATTGAGCCAATAACTTGATAAGGCATACTGATTATTTGATTGCATATTATTGTACTGAATCCTGAAATTTTTCATTATTTTCTAATATGGGATTAGAATTCAGGCATAATTTTAGGTACCAAGTATTGTAATATTTCCCTCCTAAATTAAATAATAGTCAGTCTCATTTTAAAATACCTATCAAGCCTGAGAAAGAGCTCCCCAGTAGAAAACTTACTTAAAAAGACACCAGACCTTTAATCCCAGTACTTGGAAGGCAGATGCAGATCTCTATGAGTTTATAGCCAGCTGGGTCTACAAAGTGTGTTCTAGGATAGCCAGGGCTATATGAAGAAATCTTACCTTGAAAAAACAAAAACCAAAACAAACCAAAAGCTGTCTAGGGGCTCTGAGTTAAAGTCTGTACTTAGCATGTTCATACTTAGTACTAAGCACTTAGTACTTACTTAGCAAGGCCTTGAGTTTGATCCTCAATACTAAAGAATAAGTGAAATATCTGTGTAGCATTGGAAATATTTTATTTATCAATAAAATTTGAGACTTCTAAATATTTACAATATATCAAACCAATAATAATGACTCTTAAATTTGCATATATTCTTGAAAGGTTTTAATACATGATTTCTATGCTATGATATCTAAGTGCTATCTAATTTATATAATTTGATATTAGAAATAGCTCTGCTATTCTGTCCTCTAAGACAACTAGAAATTCTATTATCCTTTTCTATGAATACACAGGTGAATCTGTACCAGATTACCAGATGGCTTTTCAGACAGAAGTTGGAAACCATCCCACATTTGAGGATATGCAGGTTCTTGTGTCAAGAGAAAAGCAGAGACCCAAGTTCCCAGAAGCCTGGAAAGAAAATAGCCTGGTAAGAAAATGAGGACTTCTTACTAGAACTAGATAAGCAAAAATAGAAGCCACCTAACTTTGATGATTCTCACTTGTCCCCCACCATTGGACTGAGACAATAGAATCACATGTTCAAAGCCAGCCTGGCCTTCAATGTAAAACACTGTCCGAGACAGGCTGCGTGATGTGTAGAGGTGGATCTAGGAAGTTCAGTAAAATAAAAACATCAGAATTGTGTTGTGTGAACATTTCCTGTACAACAGTACTGAGCATGGTGTCTTAGGAAGCACATTACTATATTGCCACAAGCTCTGGCCTTTTGGGAAAGCTTGCTTTTACTATCACCAGCCACGATTCCCTGGTTCCTTGTTGTCTTCACTTCCTGTTCTTTTTAGGCTCTACACACGAAGCAACAGTTTTTAAATCTTATGTCTTTCTCTTACTTTTAGATGATTTTCTTTCTTTGCTGAAGTTCTACTTAAGTAATTATGCTACCATATGAGTAAGGTGTTAGACATCACAGTCCTTGCATGTTTAAGAGCATTCCATCTCGGTATCATACATGAGTAGTATTTAACAGAGTAACAGTTTCAAAGAGCGAAAATGTCCCCCAGCCTCCAGTCTTCATAATGAAAAGCTGGATATAGTCCAATCTTTCTCCATTTTGGGGGCAGGAGTGTATGGTATGTGGGGGTCAGAGGACAATGTGGCAGTCAGTTCTTGGTTTTGCCTTGTTGAGGCAGGGTCCCTCTTTCTGTTTCTGCCACACTGCATACTCCAGATTGCCTAGCCCATGAGTTTCTAGTCAGCTCTGTCTCCATTGCCCACCTCACAGCACAAGTGCTGAGGTTTTTCATAAAGGACACTGAATCCTTCTTTGAATGTGTTCCAAGGACTGAGCTCAGAACCCAGGTTGTCATGCTTGCCTCAATAGTGTTTTTGCCTACCAGCCTATCTCCCACAGACCTCCACTGCTTTCTGCTTCGTCTTTCTCTTTTTCCCCCTTTTGAAATAAGTTCTCAGTAAGCTCAGAGTGCCCTCAAACCCTCTGCATAGCTGGGGATGGCTTTAAATGCCCCATCCTTCTGCATCCACCTCTCACATATTGGCTGACTGACTGTTTTAGAGGTAAAGAGACACCATGATCAAGGCAACTTATAAAACATTTAATTGGGGGTGTGCTTAAGTTACAAAGTGTTAGACCATGATCATCATGACAGGATGTGGTGGCATGCAGGCAGGCATGGTGCTGAAGCATTAGCTGACAGCTGATGCTGATCAGTAGGCAGCTATCAGAGAAGACAAGGTTGAGCCTGGTGTGGGCTTTTGAAACCTCAAATCTGAAACCCTCAGTGACAACACACTTCTTCCATCAAGCACACACCTCCTGATCCTTCCCAAACAGGATCTGCATTCAAGCATATGAGCCCATGGAGGCTACTCCTCTTCAAACAGGATCTGCATTCAAGTGTATGAGCCCATGGAGGCTACTCCTCCACTCCACCACAGTGGAGTCTACCACCACACCCAGTTTTTGTCTGTGTGTTTGAAAGCTATTAAGACTCCTTTTACCAAAGCAGTTTTGAAATTTCACTTGGGTGTGTGTTAGCATGGATCTTTTCACATTTCCCCCTGGGTATTGAATAGGTTTTTCAGTTTGAAAATTCAGAACTTTCCTCAGTCAGAAGCTCTCCAGTATTTCTTTTAAAATTACTTCTTTCCTTATATTTCTTTGACCTTGAATTCTCACTAAACTAATATTGAAGCACCTGACACTTCAAGTCTGATTATCTTTCTTTTATTTTCCATCTTTTGTGTGTGTGGGAGTCAGGGCTACCCATGTAACTGAGCATACTTTTAGTCCCCACCTTCACCTCTGAAGTGTGTGTGCCACTGTGCTGACTGTGGGATGTTGTCCTCTAATGCAGTGTCTTGTGTATGCTGGCAGTCTACCCTCTGAGCTACACCTCCAGCCTCCATCTGGTTTTCATCATTGCTCAACGTTGTTCAGGACGTGCTCGGCTTTATCTTTTGAGTTCTCGGCTAATTTCTCACTAGTACGTGGTAGCAGTTATTTCTTCAGTGTATTTTTCTAATTTCCTGGATGGGAGGATAACTCATCAGGCCAAGACCCTTGCCACCCAGCTTGATGACGTATTTAAGTCCCTGGGATCCAGAGTAGACAGACAGAACTGACCGATGCAGGTTGTCCTCTGACTGCTATATGCACACCACAGCACATGCCATTCTCCCTCAGAATGGACTCAAAAATTTTTATTTCAGCTTTTGCAGTCATACTTATATTTCTAGGAGGCTTCCTATTTCCTCAGTGATCTCTTTTTTTAAGAAGGTAGTAATGATTACTCTGAAGGTATTCATTATATCTTTATACGTAGTACAAATTAATTTTCTTAACTATAATTTAAAAAAAGCATGAAGAAATATAGTAATTTAAATCATTTTACTATATATTTTCACATCCCATTTTTGGATTGCCTTAGTAGAATAGAATATTTTCATTATTGTTATATCAAAGACTAAAGAATCCCTGTATATTTCCATTCAGATATATTGAATTTATCTCATTGGCCATCTTTGTTAATAGATTAATGTCAAAGCAAGCTTGTGCTTCAGATCTTCAGGTGTATGGCCATTACAGAGCTTATTATTATCTTCGTATGCACACGATTCCCTCCCAATGCAGTTTTGCTCTGGGAACTTGGGCAGCTCCTTAAGAGCCCTCATAGGTGGGAGGATGAGTTGTTCTTTACCATGGCTCTCCAGAGCTGCTGACCCCACGGGGAATTGTCTATGAAATCTTTGAGATTTTGTTATAATAAACTGCAACTTCCTTTCATCTTCTTTAAATTGTTTGATTTCACCACAACTAAGGTCTATTTGAAGTATCTGTTTGCATCCCTACTATTGTGGGATATGCAGCATATGCAGATTTACCCGGAAACTTTTTACTTCTAATTTAGATGAAGTTGCTAAGTAAGGGATTTGTAATACTTGGTTTACTTCCAACAAATCCATTTAAACCTGATAAGTTACAGCCAGGAGCGGGGGAAACAGTTTCACTGCAGTAACAATACAATACAAGAATTAGGGAGGAGGTGTATAGTTTATTAAAATGAGTAAGGGTTTCTTAATTCTCTCTTAAAAAGGAAGAGCTATTTAAAATACAGTTTATTAGCTCTTATAATTATTTGTAATTACTTTTTAAATCTTAGGGTAGAGAACCCCATTTAACTTTCTTATAGGGCATGTCTACTAGCAATGCACTCCCTAGATTTGTTATACCTGGGATTATATTAATTTCTTCATTATTGAAGGATAATTTTATTTGATATGTAATTCTTTTTTTTTTTTTTTTTGGTTCTTTTTTTCGGAGCTGGGGATCGAACCCAGGGCCTTGCGCTTCCTAGGTAAGCGCTCTACCACTGAGCTAAATCCCCAGCCCCTGATATGTAATTCTTAACAGTTGTTTTCTATTTCAATGCTTTAAATATGTCACACCTATCTTGCTTCAATGGTTTCCACTGAGAAATGGCTGTTGATCTTATTGGAGAGTCTTTTTTGAAATTTCTCATTGTCAGAATCTCCGTGGGGGGGTTGTTGTTTCTTTTTGTTTTGGTTTGGTTTGGTTTGGTTTGGTTTGGTTTATGACACTTCAGCTGTAAGTTGTCTTATGAAGCTGTGGCTTTATTCTATCCTGCTTAGTGTTCGTCAAGTTTCTTGGGTCTGTGGATTCACTTATTTTGCTTAATTTGAGGAGTTTCAAACCATGTGTTCAGGCATTCCTCCTGCCCCTTTCTCATCCCCATTTGGAAGCCCTACACTGAATATTCAGCATGTGTGCTCCTGTTCTGGGATCATGTCCATGTCTCCTATCTCTGCTCCTTATTTTATTGACTTCTGGCCTTACACGGAATCATTTTGTTTTTCATCTTCAACTCCACAGGTTCTTTCTTCTGTCCCCTTATATTTGCTATTTAGCTACTCAAATAAATACTGAAATTTTGTTACTGTGTTTTAAAGTATCATTTTAAGTCTTTTAAAAATAATGTTTATCTTTTATAGCTGCTCTGTTTATTAAAAACATACTTTAGGGCTGGAGAGATAGCTTAGCGGTTAAGAGCACCGACTTCTCTTCCAGAGGTCCTGAGTTCAAATCCCAGCAAACACCTGGTGGCTCACAACCATCTGTAATGGGATCTTCTGGCATGCAGGCATACATGCAAATAGAGCACTCAGACACATAAAGTAAATAAATCCAGAAATAAAACATGCATGCATACACACACACATTTGTATGAGGGTGTCAGAACAAGAGTTAGACAGTTGTGAGCTGTCACGTTGTTGCTGGGATTTGAACTCAGGTACTCTTGAAAAGCAGTCTGTACTCTTAACTGTTTAAATTCTGGTGATCAAACTTACATCACCAGCTTATTCAGCAAGTGACTTTGCCCTCTGAGCCACCTCATGCTGGTCCATAAACTTATTTTTGAAATGTGATTAGTGGCTATTGATAACAGGGTTGTGTATTAACAATAGCAATGTAAATCCCAGGCCTTGAAGAAACACATTAACATACCACAGCTGTTCCTTTTCAGGGAGCTAAGTTAAAAGTTCCTTATCTGCTTACTCCTTTGCTTTTAGGAATCCCTCATTTTTACTCTTTTAGAAGAGTATTTTATTATATTTTTTAAAATATTAGTTTGGAGCCTAGCATGGTGGCACACATCTTTAATCCCAGCACTAGGAGGCAGTGGCAGAGGCAGGAGGATCTCAGTTCTCTGCCAGCCTAGTCTTCAGAGTGCATTCTAGAACAGCCAAGGTTACACAGGGAAACCTTGTTTTGAAGCAAACAAACCACACAAACAAAACCTGATTTTCTTTGATATATTTTAAATTAAAAACCTGAATACAGTTTTTAAAAACAGCATATTATCTGATGTATATTTTATGCTATAGGCAGTGAGGTCACTCAAAGAAACAATCGAAGACTGCTGGGACCAGGATGCAGAGGCTCGGCTCACTGCACAGTGTGCTGAGGAGAGAATGGCTGAACTCATGATGATATGGGAGAGAAACAAGTCTGTGAGCCCAACGGTCAACCCAATGTCGACTGCTATGCAGAACGAACGGTAGGATCCGGAGGGGCTTGGAATCTATCTGAAGGTGTTGGCAGCCGCCACCAAATGAAGGACAGGGATAAACTTCCTTTTTTTAGAGTGATTTATTTTTGTTACTTTTAATTATGTGTATGTGGGAGCAGGGATGTGCAGATGAGATGAGATGAGAACCCCCAGAGCTAGGATTATAGGCAGTTTGTGAGCTCTGGTGCTGTGATCTGAATTCAGGTCCTCTTCAAGAAGAATGTAGCTCTTAAACACAGAGCCATCTCTGTAGCCTTTCAGTATTTCCATTCTTATTCCAGAAATATTTATTTATATGAATACAAGACAGAATATGGGGCTGAAGAGGTGGCTCAATAGTTAAGAGACTGGGGCTGGGGATTTAGCTCAGTGGTAGAGCGCTTACCTAGGAAGCACAAGGCCCTGGGTTCGGTCCCCAGTTCCGAAAAAAAGAACCAAAAAAAAAAAAAAAAAAAAAAAGCACTGACTGCCCTTCCAGAGGTCCCGAGTTCAAATCCCAGCAACCACATGGGGGCTCACAATCATCTGCAATGGGATCTGATGCCCTCTTCTGGTGTGTCTGAAGACAGTGACAGTGTGTTTATATATAATAAATAAATAAATAAATCTTTTAAAAAAAAAGACAGAATATGTATTTTTATATCTAAAGATACAGGAAAAGAAATTAGTTTTTATTACCTAGTTGTACTGGCGTATACTATTAGCACTCAGATCTCTGAGTTCAAGGCCAGCCTAGTATACAGAGAAAGTTCCTGCACAGCCAGAGCTACACAGAGAAACAATATCTTGAAAAATTTAATTAATAATTAGTCTTTATTAATATAACTTGCCCTTAATGTTAAGGGTAAAACATTTTCATAGTTATAAAACGTGTGTAAGAATGTCTACATTCATGTGGGATATCTTTTGTTGTTATTAGTAGTCTTCTCTCTTCTTTTGAGCAAATAAAACTGTGACCCAACTGCTGTTTCACTGGACACTAAGACTTTCTGACTGCCTATCCAGTGATTTTTTTTTCTTAAAAGAATACTTTACTAATAAGTTCACAGTAACATCACCCAAAAGTGGCCTTCTACTCCAATGCGAATATTGTTTTTATGAGACATTTCATTTGTTAGAACTATAATTTTGAATCCTAAATAAAAAGGTTTCTAACAAAATTAACTAGGCATGGTAGTTAATGCCTGTCATTTCAGAGCTTGGGAGGCTGAGGCAAGAGGATTGCCACAAGTTCAAAGCCAGTTTAGACTATCTTATGAATTCCAGGCCAATCTGGGCTTGTCTCAAAATGTAAAAAGCCAAAACATCCCTATAATTTGGTACTTGTAAATAGATCACCTATATTCTTGGTTCTGCATTTGGGAGTAAAAATAACAACTTTATTACTTTATATAATAAATATTTAAAAGTTTCAAGAAAATGTCCAGGAAAATATTACCAGGGGACATGTAAATAAAAATATACTTTTCTTGAAATTTTTTCTATTTTCTACTCCCCTCTGTAAGAACAGTCTACATTATGTGTGATTTACACTACTAGTAAATAGGTAGAGTGGGCTTCAGCTAAATACCCTGCTTCTCACAAGCCAAGGAGGGTAGAGAGCAGCTTCTGAATACAAGCGTCCTCACTTTACAAGTACTAGAAAAGTCTTCTGCTTCCATCCTCACTCTGCATTTCCACTGCGCTATAGTCTGTAAACTATGCAATCTATTCATCTGTCAAGATTCAGCAGAGAGACTGGAGAGCTGGCTCAGTGGTTGAGAGCCCTTGTTGCCCTTGCAGAGAAGCCTGGTTCAGTTCCCAGCGCCCACCCACATGGTTGTTCCTAACCGTTGCAACTCAGAGTCCAAGAGTCCAACTCCCTATTCTAACCTCTACAGGTACCACACGGTGCACACATATATCTGCAGGCAAATGTTTATATACATAAAATAAAGACTTAAAGGGTTAGTGAAGCTTTTACTTTAAATACTTGGTAATTTTTCTTGAATGATAAGAAAAACAATCTATGTCTCTCCTTTCCTTTGGCTTTTCCCCCCTTTCTTTGTGTACTCACCTCTACTTGGAATGAGTCTTCTCACCTCTGATCTCTTGTCAGTTAGTTTCCTTAAATGATAGTTCATTCAATAGGTGTTTGCACTGTAGGCTTTATTTTATTGAGCCTTAACCTCTCCATACATCCTTAATTTCCCTTTCATGGTTATACAACAACATTTTCTTACAAGTGTATTTGTTATCTGATGTTATAAATTGTCATCCCCTGTAATACAGCAATCTTTTGAGAACCTAGTTTCCTACAGCTGATGAGTCTCTTCTGTAATACTGTTATCTGTTAATGTCTCAGTACCTTGGTCATCTCAGTGAAGGCTATCCCTTCTGTAATGAGATTTTAAATAATTACAGAATGGTTAATAAATTAAAGAATAATTATAGGCAGCCCAGAGCTGTCATGCCCAGGAGTGCTGTTGTTGGCTGTTCATCTCAGTAACTAAAGAATTTTCCTGAATCTTGGTTCCTTTGAGTGTCATATTCACCTCATGTCCTAGCTCTACAACTTACACTGATAGTGGCTTCCTGTGAACATGCTGCATTGTTAGTCTGTGCTCTTAAATGAGCATGTTTGGAAAAGTGAACAAATTCAATGTTCTTTTTCATTGCTCAGCCACTTGAACCTAGTCCATAACATATTTGTTGAGCATATACTGTTGGATCTAGGATTACAGAAATACAATATAAATACACCTGTGTGGTTCCTCTACTTACAAAACTATCTACTTGTACAAATGTACAGTTCATTAAAAGTGTATTGTTCTGGGGCTGGGGATTTAGCTCAGTGGTAGAGCGCTTACCTAGGAAGCGCAAGGCCCTTGGTTCGGTCCCCAGCTCCGAAAAAAAAACAAAAAAAAACAAAAAAAAGTGTATTGTTCTTTGCTGATGATATAAAATTATAGGTGAGGGTTTTTTTAAATTAACTCTTCTGTATTTTTTTTTAAATTTTTCTTTTGTTCTTCCAAGGCCAGAAGATGGCATTGGATCTCCAGGGACTGAAATTACAGGCATTTGTGAGCTGTCATGTGGGTGCTGGAAATCAAAGAGTTGCTGAGACACTTACCCACTGAGTCATCTCCAGCCCCAAAGTTAATAATGAGCGCCCATAAAAATTCTATCTGGAACCATATAGATTTCCACACAGTCTTACAGACTGCATAAAATAACCTCATAAAGTTTGAATTTACCAAGCTGTTAACAATTACCAGGAGTTTGAAGTAATCTCTTAAATATGATTCAGGGTAAAATAGTAGTGAGATGGTTTGGTGGGTGAAGTGCTTGCCACCAAGCCTGACAGTCTGAGTTTGATCCCTAACCCACATGTTGGAAAAGAAGCACCTCCCACAAGTAGTCCTCTGATCTCCACGCGTGCCTCATATACATTCAACTAAAAAAAGCAATAAAAAGACTGTAAAGCATAAAATGAAAAGCAGTGGGGCTTTGGAATCAGTAGTGTTTGCTGGGAATAGATGACAGTTTGTTATTAAGTTTGTGTTCTCAATGTCTACGTTTTTCTCTCTCTTCAAGCAACCTATCACATAATAGGCGTGTGCCAAAAATCGGGCCTTACCCAGATTATTCCTCTTCCTCATATATTGAAGACTCAATTCATCACACTGACAGCATTGTGAAAAATATTTCCTCTGAGCATTCAATGTCCAGCACACCGTTGACAATAGGAGAAAAGAACCGAAACTCAATTAATTATGAACGACAGCAAGCACAAGCTCGAATCCCTAGCCCAGAAACAAGCGTCACAAGCCTGTCCACAAACACAACCACCACAAACACCTCTGGCCTCACTCCAAGTACTGGCATGACCACGATATCTGAGATGCCATACCCAGATGAGACACATTTGCATGCCACAAATGTTGCACAGTCACTCGGGCCAACCCCTGTCTGCTTACAGCTGACAGAAGAAGACTTGGAAACTAATAAGCTAGACCCAAAAGAAGTTGATAAGAACCTCAAGGAAAGCTCTGATGAGAATCTCATGGAGCATTCTCTGAAGCAGTTCAGTGGGCCAGACCCGTTGAGCAGTACCAGTTCCAGCTTGCTTTATCCACTCATAAAGCTTGCGGTGGAAGTGACTGGACAACAGGACTTCACACAGGCTGCAAATGGGCAAGCATGTTTAATTCCTGATGTCCCACCTGCTCAGCTCTATCCTCTCCCTAAGCAACAGAACCTTCCGAAGAGACCTACTAGTTTGCCTTTGAACACCAAAAATTCAACTAAAGAACCCCGGCTAAAATTTGGCAACAAGCACAAATCAAACTTGAAACAAGTAGAAACTGGAGTTGCCAAGATGAATACAATCAATGCAGCAGAGCCTCATGTGGTGACAGTAACTATGAATGGTGTGGCAGGTAGAAGCCACAATGTTAATTCCCATGCTGCCACAACCCAGTATGCCAATGGGGTAGTGCCATCTGGCCAGGCAGCCAACATAGTGGCACATAGGGCCCAAGAAATGCTGCAGAATCAATTTAATGGTGAGGATACCAGACTGAATATCAATTCCAGTCCTGATGAACATGAACCTTTACTGAGACGAGAGCAGCAGGCTGGCCATGATGAAGGGGTTCTGGATCGTTTGGTAGACAGGAGGGAACGGCCATTAGAAGGTGGCCGAACTAATTCCAATAACAACAACAGCAATCCATGTTCAGAACAAGATGTCCCTACACAAGGTGTTACAAGCACAGCTGCAGACCCTGGGCCAGCAAAGCCCAGAAGAGCACAGAGGCCCAATTCTCTGGATCTTTCAGCCACAAATATCCTGGATGGCAGCAGCATGCAGAGTAAGTGTGTGTGTGTGTGTGTGTGTGTGTGTGTGTGTGTGTGTGTGTGTGCATGTGTGTACAGTATACAGAGTAAATGTGTGTGTGTATGTGTGCAGTTTACAGAGTAAGAGTGTGTGTGTGTGCAGTATACAGAGTAAGTGTGTGTGTGTGTGTGTCTGTGTGTGTGTGTGTGTGTGTGTCTGTGTGTCTGTGTGTGTGTGTGTGTATCTGTGTGTGTGTCTGTGTGTGTGTTTGTATTAAGGGGTTGGAAAAATTACTTTATAGACCAGGCTGGTCTTAAATTCCCGAAGTGCTGAGATTAGGAGTGTGCCAACACACCCAGATCTTAATAAATTGTAGAAGTCAAGAGACTTCTTTTATGTGTTTTATGCTTTCTTAAACTAAAGAGTGGACTGAAAGAAGGTCTCCGAATAGCAAATTATCTACCCCTTGCCTGGAGGTGTAGCTCATAGGTAGAGCACCTGCCCATAATACATAAGACCTAGGTTTTAGTTCCAGAACCACAAAGAAAAGAAAACCTGGCTCTTTGCTTAAGTGGTTTATATTACAAGCTAGTTGACTCAACTTTCGTGCTTCTGTATCCATAAAGCTTCTTGTCAAGTATGAAAACAGAATTAATGGGATAATGGTCATCCCTCCAAAACTGTTACGTGTTAGAGACCGTATGATTTGGTCATTTGGACATTGTTTTGCTTTGTCTTTTTGAGACAAGGACTCATTCAGTAACTCACTGTGGCCAGAGGCTGGACTTGAAGTCAGTATCCTTCTCCTTGGATTCTAGGAACTTGGATTACAGGAGTACATCACCCACTCACAGCTAGCCCTGCTGTCAGCATTAAGTCAAATGATACCTGTTTTTAAGCAAGTTGGAGTCTACACCAGAACAAAAGAATTTGAGAATATAATGAAGAATTTTGAATTTTCTTAGTTCTTGTGAGTTTTAATTATTTTTTTAGATAAGACTCAAAACTGAGTTGGTTGAATTTTGCCTAGAGAAACATCACCTAGAATCATCACATATTCAAGAAATGTCCTTCATTGGACTCTATGCTGGCTTGACCTGTTTGTGAAATTCAGCCCCTTGTTCTCCATCCAGCTTAGTTTTGTTTGGTTTTGCTGATAGCGTCTTACACAGCTCAGGCAGGCCTTGTGCGGAGGATCTTGAGCCTCTGACCCTCTTGCTTCTACTTCCAAGGTGCTGTGACTGCCATATGCACCAGGACTGGGGGGCTCTTGTGCTGCTGAGTTGGAGCTCAGGACCCTTTGCATTCTAGGCAAGCACTCCATCAGCTGCATTATATGCCCAACGAACTCCTCTACTTTTAAATATTTTCGGGGTTGGGGATTTAGCTCAGTGGCAGAGCACTTGCCTAGCAAGCGCAAGGCCCTGGGTTCGGTCCCCAGCTCCGAAAAAAAAGAATTAAAAAAAAAATATTTTCCTTTTACACAGCTCATTTCCTTTTGTTTCCAGTAGGTGAGTCAACGCAGGATGGCAAATCAGGATCAGGCGAAAAGATCAAGAGACGTGTGAAAACTCCATACTCTCTTAAGCGGTGGCGCCCATCCACCTGGGTCATCTCCACCGAGCCACTGGACTGTGAGGTCAACAACAATGGCAGTGACAGGGCAGTCCATTCTAAATCTAGCACTGCTGTGTACCTCGCAGAGGGAGGCACTGCCACAACCATGGTGTCTAAAGATATAGGAATGAATTGTCTGTGAGATGTTTTCAAGCTTATGGAGTGAAATTATTTTTTTGCATCATTTAAACATGCAGAAGACATTTAAAAAAAAAAAAACTGCTTTAACCTCCTGTCAGCACCCCTTCCCACCCCTGCAGCAAGGACTTGCTTTAAATAGATTTCAGCTATGCAGAAAACTTTAGCTTATGCTTCCATATTTTTTAATTTTGTTTTTTAAGTTTTGCACTTTTGTTTAGTCTTGCTAAAGTTCTATTTGTCTGTTATGACCACATTATATGTGTGCTTATCAAAAGTGGTCTCAAAATATTTTTTTTAAGAAAAAAAGCAAAAACAATGTATTGCTGATAATCAGTTTGGACCATTTTCTAAAGGTCATTAAAACAGAAGCAAATTAAGACAGGTTTGACTGCAACGGTGTCTGGTATCCATGTTTTATTTCTGGGCACAAGCTAGTTTATATGTTAACGTGTTTTTGACCATAATCTGTTGGACATTCTTCTGTGTTTTATTTGAATGTGCAATAGTCTGTAGACCACAAAGAAGCTTTCTCATCTGCTCTCTTCCTAGCAGGGCACACATTCTTCTTCCATTGTTGAAAGAAACATTTTCCCTGGTCTTCGACAATATGAACATTTTCCAGCTTTCTCCTTATGGAGATGCTTAGACGCTGTCCAAAGGGCTCCACACAGGACTTACCAAAACATGTATTGAGATGCCATTGTCTTCTAACCTTCCAGTGCTAAGTGTTTCCTTCCAGGCATTTCACTAAGCATGTCTGGTTCTGGTTTTGGAAGCTCATAAGAGAGCATAGAACAAAACAGAGGAAAGCAAATATTAGCCTTCTCCCTTTTATTTTTCTATGTTTATGTTCATGTCTGTATTCATTATTTAAGAAGTATTTTTTATCAAAAAATGTATAGAGCTAAACCTACATGGAATGTTTAAATAGCTGGGCAAAGTGATTAGTATAGTAACTTTCACTTTCTGACCGTCACAAATTAAATCACATTTCCTATTTATAGTAACTTCAGGAGTAATCGAATCTATAGGATGGTTCCTTGTTTCCCAGCACTGCCTGACAGTTCTATGTGAAAAAGTGATTCCTCCTCCTCCCGTGACCTAAAACACTGTGGAAAGCTCCAGCCAGCTCGCCAGATCCTATGGAAGAAAGGCTTGCTGCCAACTTAGGGCCGTTGAGCAGACTAAGATTGGCCCTGTCTTTCCTAACTTCGTTCTTCACTGACTGCTTTTGTAGTTTCTCCCTTTGCCAGTTTCACACGTTCTCTGATGGCGAGCAGCACTCACTGTTTGTCGTGATAGAGCGTCTTCTGCTGACGATGTGCCGTGGCCTTGCTGTCACGATGCTTTTGCTTCTTTTGTCACTAGTGATCTCTGAAACAACAGTCTCTGTGTCTTTTAATAAAGCACTTTCTGTCAAAAATTTTAGAAAATTTCCCTAAACATTGCTTCCTATCAGTTTGTAGACACTGTTCTCATGGTTTTCAGATTCTCAGAATCCTTAATATCCATTATCTGACTATGTTTTCAGTTTTAGCAGGAAGATAAAAAGTTAAGTGCAAATCTCCAAAGTCCTGATTTTGGTTCTTCTGTCCTGAACCATTTTAATCCATTCTCATTTGTAATCCTCTTTCCTTCCGTTTAACTCGTACCCGACCTGCCGTGCTTTGACGTGACAGCGTTTTCCATGTAGTCAGCCGCAGCACTGACGAGAGCTCTCAGTTCTTAGGATTAGGATTGTCTTACCTGTGCCCAGGACTCCTTTCTGACTTTTGTGTTTCATCGGCCCCTCTTGTGGTTCAGAGTCTTATATATATTTTTGTCTTCTCCATACAGTTGTTTTTGTTTTTGTTTTTTCTCTAGTTAGTTACTGCCCTTTGTCTATGTAACAAATAATTTGAATCTTTCACTCATTTCTTTTGTCCAAATGGCTTTCAAATGCATTTCAGAATTTTTATTTTCCAATTGTATGACAACTTTAAATCATAATAAATTATATTCCTCCCATCTTCAATTTGAAACATTAAGAATAAATGACCCTTTGAGGTCCAACTGATCTTTTCCTATCAGAAAAATTGTCTTACATTCTGATACAGTGTATATTAGGGCCAGTCAGTTTGAATTTTTCAAGTCTTTAATGTTTAATAATAGAATGCTTCAAAAATTAATATGCCAGATAAAAGAAATCTCTATAGTTCCCATCTCATGCAAATGTATTTAAAACAAATAATTCCTTGAACTGCTTGAAGAATAGGAAAGGTAGTAAGTATAGGTCATTTTAATAAAATTTGAAATCTGTACTACACAGCATGCAGAAATCCCTTTAACACTAGTTAGATTTATTTAATCTGATTCTTGAGCCGAAATGGAATTTACCACAAAATTTCACACACAGAAATTAATTTTAGGCCTTTTGAATGAAAGTCATTTAATTTAAAAAGATTTCTAGGGACAGTAATATAATAGGACATCAGAGTATGGTTAGTTCCCTTAAGAATATTCTAGTTGTGGGGCTGGAGGGATGACATAATAATAACAGTGCTTCCTGCGCTTACAGAGGACCCAAGTTCAGTTCCCAGCAGCTACATGGCAGCTCACAACTTCCACAGAATCCAATTCCCTCTTTTGGCCTCCACTGACATGCACATAACACCATCCTACCCGCACACACACACACATGCACATAATTATAAATGACAACAGTAAACCTTAAAATACTAGTTATATACCAGAGCTATGTGATGGAAATAACTTGATTTGAATTATGTATAGAGTAAAATCATTTAAATAAAAATCCTAGCTAATTTAAATGTATAATTTAAAAAATACTGCTACTGTAGAAGTTTGTGAAGACATGCTGAAAACTGGCATTACATACACTCATCTTTTCATTCTCAGAGCAACCATTATTATAATTAATATTCATATTTTACAAATGAGGAAATAAAAATTAAATGGAAATCTGTCTGTTTCATCCCAGACATACCTGGGATTTCACCCTGGGTCTGTCTCTCCATGTGTCTTTTATGCACAACACATGGTCTACATTCTTTATGAGCTGATGTGCAGTGTCCTGACATGTTGTGCTCCAGCAGACGTGTGGTTTGTGTGTAAGCCAGGCCAGGTTCCTTAATGATCTTAAGTTAGGTAAAGCTAAAACAGTTCCTAATTCAATACAAAATTCAGCCCACATCTCAACAGTCGTCTTACCTGTCTCCTAATATTTTTACATTGCAGAAGAAAAGGGAAAGTAAATGCTAGGAGACAGTGAAGGGAGCAGATGGAGCGGGAGCTCCCTAACGTGACCCCGTACCTCTCTCGGAAAGAAGACTTTTATGTAAACTTGCAGTCTTCTCAATCCTTTGACTCCATCTTTAAAGCTTCAGTTTTACCAATGTTAGGAAAAAGTTGTTAATCCAGAGAACTAAATAATCTGTAGAGAGAGTAGAAGGTTAACATTCGCAGGCTTGTGGAGCTTCTGGATGTGTGTATACTTTTTCCAGAACCTGTATGTTGGTTCTGAATATAAGGAACACTCAAATCAGTGGGAATTACAAATTTTATTTAAAATATTTCCAAGTTTGACTTCTGAATCCCAAAGGAAAATCTGATATGGTACAGCTAACCTGTTTACTCTCTGTTAATTAGTCATTTAAAGTGGAAAGAAAATAAACATTGGTTTCCTCTTGTCATGTTTATGGACATAAATATTTCACTGGGAGTCACTATTAGAATTTGATATTATATTTATCACATTTTATAAACCTATGTTGAGCTTAGTACCAGTCATGTATATGTTATTATATGATTAGCCACAGGTTTTTGAAAATATATAATTACCTTATATCCTTAAGTCCTTAAAAGATTCTGCACACATTCTAATTCTACTGTTCTAGACCAGCATTCTAGGATGTGTGTAACAACCCCTTATAGGCCCTAGGAGCCTTTTAGGCTATAATAGTTTTAAATATTCACACCCTTGACTAGCAGTGGGTTGTGGTGTATTTTGCTTTTCTTTTTAAGTTTTTTTTAGATTATGAACTATGCAAACTTCATCCAAAAACTACCTTTCATGATCCCTTCCTAACTGCTTTTTGATTCTTTCAGTCTAGCCAGCTACTTTCTGAACTACTTAACAAAGGTTATTATCAAAAAAGACTTTTCTATAAGTGTCCACATTAACACTGAGGAAATCTCCATGTGCCCAAAGAGGTGGTAACACCTACCTGTTCCTCTCTTTAAGTCCCTCATGGTTTATAGCACCTGTCCTCCACTCTCTGACTTGCAGTCATATGTCAGGAAAGTTTTCTTCATACCTGTTCAGTCTCTCTCATTTGATTTAAGGTCTGTTTCTCATACCTAGTAGGGAGAAGAGAAGAGACAGTCATCCTCTCTAACACTCTTCAGTCAGCTTCTGGCTTCTCAGTTAACACCAGTTCATCAGATAAAATTGTTCCACTTCTTTTAGGGTTTTTTTCTTCTCAAATCTATTTTAATTACTTTATTTATATTTAAAAGCACTAAAATTCTATGTTATATTCAAATTAATTATGCCAGTTAATTTATATCACAATAGTTTGATAGAATTGAGAATAAAGATGTTACCATTGGATTTAATCATCAGACCACCTGAAAATCAGCACCTAACATTTTTGTATTATCTAACATTTTTCTATTAAAGTATGTTTTATGATTTTTATATCTGTACAGATATAACTAGAAAGCCATGCATATATAGTTGTGTATCTTTTTTTCCATTAAACGCTAACCTATGTTGCAGTATGATACAAGTATTATATGTTTGGGTATTATGATTGAGCCACAACAAATATTACACATTTTTCTTTATCAAATACTTTATTAAACACTAAATGCAAAACTAATTTTCAAAAGCAGACCCTACAAAAATCAGGTATTCGTGGTTGTTTTATATTTTTGTAGACCACTTTTGAAATGCTTGTCACTGTTTTTGCAGCATAGACTGGACTAAAACAGTTTTCATTTCAACTCTTAAATGATTAAAACTAGGTGTTTGCATAGAAAGGAAATTCTTAAAAATTTATCCCATGGCATATAAATTTTGAGAAGCTATACTTTGTGTTAAGATTATGCCCCAAATAAATCTATTGAGTCTTTTTAAAATTTTCCATTTTGTTATTACTGATGTTTGTGGTGTTTCTAATGAGCATTGTAAACATACATATTCACTTGTAAAATGTAGTTTGCAGCCCACATTAAAATCTGGAGCAGAAAGAATATTTAGAAGTATTTTTGCTTCATTAGAATGTCTAGTTTGTAAGTGAATTTAAAAAGAAAATTGACTGTACTTGAATTTACAACTTGACTGTTCTTTCTTTTTAAAATGCTTTTCCCCCATTTAATTAGTATTTTAAGTTCCAGAAACATCTTCATGGTTTGGAATCACTTTTAGACATAGTATTACTTAAAAACTCAGGGCCCCTTTCAACTGTTTGTACACTGAAAGAGTTCAGATGCTAACAAACAAGCAATTAGATCTAGTTGAATATTTAAAAGTATTTGTTGCATAGTAATGTTTCATCATATTATTTGACTTAATTCACATCACATGATGTTTGATTTCATTAATCATAAAACTTGCCCAGTTCTGTAATTACTGTACAGAAGGAATTACTCAACTAATTGGCCACATGTTACAGCAGATTTAAGCCTTGGAGTTGAAGCACTGGCTTAAACACTTTCTGTTCTTGGTTCTGTGGATGTACGTGATGGGGCAAATGTTTCATTCTGTTTTGTTTTTTAATATCAAGATTAGGAAAGGTAATTCTGACATGGAATTTCCTCATGGGATAATTAGCATTATAAGACTTTCTAAAAGTGAGCAGCTGTCGTTGGTGACAGCTCAATGTCTTTGAGAAGGTGAGCTATGGTGACCAGCTTTCCACACTGTCAGAGGCAAACAGTTGTTCTTTGAGTTGACAAGCTCAAGTTCTCATTGGTCCGCTGTATATTTAAATCTTAGCAGTGAGTTTCTTGTAATCAGTCTCTTGTCTCAGTCTCCCCGCCTTGTTATCAGTCGTAAGCATATAAAAGAAACATTTGTAAAGATGTATAAGAATAAGAAAACTAATGACTAAAAAACGCAATTCAAAGCAATTAGGTTTCAATTTAATCTTGAGTTGCTTCACTTCTGTGGCTTATTTTTTTTTTCTAGTAACATTTATTTATTTAAGCAGTGTTGTATGCCTTCTCTTTATTTCCATAGAGATTATTGTATGGGCTTGTGTAAGCTGGAATCATTCTTAATTTTCTGTTGCTAATTTTTCAGATGACTTTACATGGATAGCTGTAAAATAACTCTTAGGGTGTTATAGCTGAAACATTGGCTGGAAGACGTGTAGCTGCCATGCCTTTTCTGAATGGACAGGAGAAACAGAAGCTACCAAGTATTCACTTCTGAGGATGCTTTTCCGGAAAAGAAAGGCTGACAATACGGGCACTTCCTCAGAACCCTCCTTCTTGTTAACGGGTATCTTTCGTTGGTGTGTTTTGCTCTTACATTACAGATAGACTATTGTGTGTGAATTTATGAGTAATTACTTTCAGTTATTTTGCTTTTGTATAAGCCATCTGAGACCTTGCCATGCTGTATAAGTCGTGTGACGGAGCAGTGTGAGTGTGAGTACAGCAGATCACTCTCCTTTTGTATTATCTATGGATGCCACTATGAACGCTGACATTAAGCCACTGAAGAGTTTTCTATGAATAAGTGTAAGTAAATGCTTTGATATATATAAACCTAAATAAACAGATTGTATTGAGACAGAGACATTGGCCAAGGAAGTTTGAAGGTGGTTCTTTAGGTTTAAAAGGCTTGCTGTAAAATGGTGCATTATTCACTTATTAAAGATCATATTAATGACAACAGCAAGTGTATTTTTTATTTTATGAAGTCTCCAGAAATTGTTACTGCTAATATGATATTATAGAGACTTTGCAATAAGAGTCAGTATATGCTGTCTCTAACACGGCTGCTCTAACTTAGTGTGATAGTGAAAGAAAGATCAACTGCAATTAGAACAATGGCTGCTGCTTTCTAGCTACTTATAATACACCTCATGCCACGTTACTCACTTTACACACAGTGGACAGTTTCACCACTCCCTTACAAACAGGTTCTCTGTCTTTTATAAGGAAAGAAACAGAAGGTCAGGAAATTTAAATACTCGGTGCAAGCCCGGAGTCGGTAAGTGGTTAATAAGATCCCAGCAGCGTATTTCATACTTCACTTTGAACTGCAGCTTTTAAGCTTTGCTTGTGGCAAGGAAAACTCATAAACAAAGACACAGTGTGCTCAGTGTTTATAGTGACCAAGACCAAATTGAAGTGACTGTAGGGTGCCCAAAGCCGCTGGGGCTCTCTTCCGCCTGCTGTCCTGATAGGATGTGGTGCTTAAGTTGCTGAGTACTGTTTTTGGTTAGAGCCTGTGTTTTGGAAGATTTAGTCTTCCTCCCACAGCGTCCTCCTACATTGCCCCGCTTCCTGCCTCCAGAGTAGCTGGGTTCTGCAAACTGCTGCTACCAGAACAGCGTGAGCAGTTGCTTAGAATTGGACGTGTGTTTGGGGGTCACCTGTGCAGATGAATTCACCTTGACGGCTAGGTAGGTATCCTGCAGGGCAAGCGTGTTCAGGCTGTGCTTGGAGCCGGCCACTCCCAGGTGCTGAGGAAACAAACACGGCCTGCTCCCAGGGGCTTTGTTGTCATCTTTTTTTTTTTTTTCTTTTCTTTTTTTCGGAGCTGGGGACTGAACCCAGGGCCTTGCGATTCCTAGGCAAGCGCTCTACCACTGAGCTAAATCCCCAACCCCCTTTGTTGTCATCTTAACTGATATCTCAGGGGTCATAGATGTAGGGTGTCTTTCTTCCTTTGGACTCTAGTCTGGTACATGTTTTAACAGGGCACTACCGCGGTTCTCTGCAGAGCCTTCTGTGCATTATTTAAGATGATAATTGCATTTCCTTAGAGGAAATGTGGGAACTTGGGCAAGCATGTAATCATGACCCATTGAACCTTTTTAAAAAATGTTTTACTTATTTTTTATTTTATGTGCATTGGTGTTTTGCTTGCACGTATATCTGTGTGAGGGTGTCAGATCCTCTAGAACCAGAGTTAGAGACTGTTATAAGTTCCCAAATGGGTGCTGGGAATTGAACCTGGGTCCTGTGGAAGAGCAACCAGTGCTCATATAACTGCTGAGCTATCTCTCAATCCTTCCCCCCTTAAACCTTTTAATGACTTACCAAAAGTAATTTTCATTTATGCCTATCTGGTCTGTCTCCCCAGTTTATACTCCTCTCTGCAAAGAGCTACCTTCAGTTAGTGATTAGTCTTCTCTCTGTTCTATAATGGTTTTTAGATCAAAGACCAAATCCTACATTCATTTTACTGGTATAATTTATTTTTCAAAATTGAAAAGATGAACTGGGAGATAACAGAAAGTATGATACTCAGAGACATTGAGGGAGAGCACTGGAGGGCCCTCAGCTGAGCCTACCTGCAGTCGGGGGAAGAGGGAGTGGTGAGTGGGATCCCAGCCTTCCTCAGGGAACCATGGACTTACAGACATCGCCAGAGACTTAGCTATCAGTGTGCTGCTTTACTCATCGCCATGACAGAAGGATGAAGGTCACCCTCAAAATCTCTGCTTCATGCTATGGTTATGTCACAAGAGGAAGAAAAGACTATATATACCACAGCAACAAAAAATAGTTACATGCAAACAAGGAGATAACTAAAACAAAACGCCCAAATAAGTGGTGGACTGTTCTCAGAATGTGTTTGAAAGACCAGGGGCGATTTCAGCTGCAGAAGTGGGTACTGGAAGGCAGTGAATGCAGGGTACTTAGAGTTGTCGCTAGAAGGAGAAGCCGCACTGCAAACAAAGCGGCTGAGTAAACCCACACTTTGGAAACCAGTCCCGTGCATTATACTTAGAGACCTTTTAGTAGGAGGTAAGGAGAAGACCTTTCTGAGGAAGAAAGAAGCTCTCGATTGGAGCACTACATGAGAATTTGGACTAAAAGGTACATAACGCAGATGAGGAAGAATGACCGTCCTGGAGGCATGAGATACTGCAAGTGTAGTTCCCATTAGGATCTCGGGGTCCCTTTAAAGGAGCATTAAGAAGAACGTGGAAGCCAGGTGGTGGTGGTGCATGCCTTTAATCCTAGCACTTGGGAGGCAAAGGCAGGCCTATCTCCTAAGTTTGGGGCCAGCCTGGTCTACAGAGCTAGTTGGAGGACAGCCAGGGTACACAGACCCTGTCTACAAAATAAAGCAAAACGAAGGGGGCTGAAAGGTAGGCTCAGTGTTTGAGAACATACATTATAGTTGCAGAAAAACCAAGTTGGGTTCCCAGCACCCACATCAGGTGGCTCACAGACACCTGAAACTCTTAGCTCCAGGGAATCTGAGGCCAGCCTGGTCTAGAAGGAGTGCTAGGGCTACACAGAGAAAACTTGTCTCGAGAAAACAAAACAAATGACACTTAACATTAGCATCTGGCTTAAACACATATCAGGAAGTAGGACTGAGTACGTGAAATGGAAGGACAGACAGGATGAGAGATGCTGACAAAGCTGTTCCAGGAGGGCTAGCATGCAAGTCTGGACTCATCCTGGAGTCAGCCAAAGAATGTAATCAACAAGTGTCAAAGCAGCTAACTACTGCAGTAGAAAGAATGAGCTGAGAGGAAGGGAGCCGTGAGGGGAGCCGTGAGGCATCATGTAGACAAGCACTGGCAAGAGATAATGCAAACCCGCACAGACGTGAGTCAGAGTTGAAGGGAGGCAGGCACACGCCAAATCACAGACCAGGGTCTGGACTTAGGCTAGGCAAGGGAACAGTTGTCCGTCACAGGGGTGAGAAGAGTCTCAGAGTGTTCAGGTGACAGAAAGCACCTTTAGAAATTTGGGTGTATTGTATCCTGCTAATGAATCATGTTCAGATTTTTGGTTCCAAACACATAATGCAGTCCTTGTTCACCTATTGTTTCTGTAGAAATGCTTCAAGAATAGGGCTTTCTCAGTAAGCCATAATGAAGGTTTGTTTTGAGAAGGTCCATTATTTTTAGGTGGATGTCTTGATAGATTAGCTTGTTTCACCTAGTACATTAAGACATTGGGGAAGGGTGACTCCATTTTTGCCATTAAAAAAAAAAAATCAAGGAACCCTTATGTTGAGAATGGTGCCACATGACAACAACCTCAACCCTCAGGACCCTGAAATAGGACTGTCGAAAATCCAAGGACAGGGCAGGCTGGAAAGATGGCTTAGCTGCTCTTCCAGAGGTCCTGAGTTCAATTCCCAGCATCCACATGCAGCTCACAACTGTCTAACTCCAGTTCCAGGGACTCACCCAAACATATGGATAAAACACCATGCACATAAAGAAAGAATTCAAGGCCAGAAGCCAGGGCTACATGGCAAAACTGTGTCAAAAAACCAAAACAAAAAAAGCCAGGTGGTGGTAACAGGCCAGCCTGTTTTACAGAATGAGTTCCAGTCCTACACAGAGAAACCCTGTCTTGAAAAACAACGGGATCTGGTTGTGCAAAGCTGGTGTCCTGTGTTTGATTCTCTGAGTTGACCTCCGATGCCCCCATACACATTGTAGTGTGAATGGCCACCACCACCCTTTTTTTTTTTTTTTAATTTGAAAGTTGGTCAGACTGGCAATTTAAAAAGAGCAGCAAGGCTTGGCACTTGTGTCTCTGTTGCAGAGGAGTCCTTAGTCCCTCTGTCCTGGAGACCAAAGAGGATTAAGGCAAAGACAAAGTTGCCCTGAAGTGGAGAGAGTGTCATCCAGCTTCCCACCCAGACTTCTCTTCTGCCCTCTCTTTTAACCTGGCAGGGAAAACTCTGTTCAAGGAAACAGACAGTCTTTGTCTGTATGCTTGGGTGGTACGGGGCGGGGGTGGGGGTGGGGGGCAGTTGTAAATGGAACAGAAAAACAGTTAATGTTTTCCTTTCTTATCAACTTTTTAGTAGCATTTAAGTCATCGTCCTTTTATGTAATAAAGTCATGGAAGATATTCTTCAATTCCTGGGGGGGGGGGAAGATTTAAGGAAATACATTATTATCTTTAGACATCATGGTGAACGTCAAAAATACCCAGGTCTGGGGACAACATACATATAGTATACAGACATACATGCAGGAAAAACACTTTGCTCTTATAACACCACATTAAAGCCCAAAGGAACTAGATTCACTTCAGGGATGACGAACTGACCATAATATCAAAACTAGCGATGTCTTTAGGGTAATGGAAGGCCAGCACATGTCTTATCTGTTATGAACCTGTGAAGGAAAATATACACATGGAAAACACATGGTCAGGCTTTCGGCATCTGTGTACTTGCCTCTTCCATAGCTTACCGAATATGTGCTGGTAGAGATGCTTGTCTTCTTGAAACATTGCCTTAGTGAGAAGCTACAGTGTCCACAGTCGAGGAAAACCAAGATAGAAGATAAAAATAACATCTTTGGGGGCTGGAGAGATGGCTCAGTGGTTAAGAGCACCTGACTGCTCTTCCAGAGGTCCTGAGTTCAAATCCCAGCAACCACATGGTGGCTCACAACCATCTGTAAAGAGATCCGATGCCCTCTTCTGGTGTATCTGAAGACAGCTATAGTGTACTTATATATAATAAATGAATAAATCTTTAAAAAAAAATAACATCTTTGAAAGAGCTGAGACGTGATGATAGAGTGAGGTTCTGGGCTCAGCTCCCAGGACCACAGAGGGGAAAAGTAAACGGATTGTGTTTGTCTCCTCAGTTGTGTTTGAAGGCTCTACTGTGAGAGTTGGTCTTTCCTCCAAGCAATCCATCTGTCTGTGTCAGGTTGTACCACACCACCAGGTTCGTGATCTTTAACCTGAACTTCCAGTTTATCCGGCTGTGGTAGCCGCACTCGTGTCCAGCTCAGTACTCCTCTGGACTTTTGATTGGTTTGGTTGATTGATTTTTAAGACAGGGTTTCTCTGTGTAGTCCAGGCTGTCCTGGAACTCACTCTTGTAGAACAGGGTGGCCTTGAACTCTCAGAAATCCTCCTGCCTCTGCCTCCCAAGTTCTGGGATTAAAGGCATGTGCCATCCCCCACTTCCTCACAGGACCTATCCTGTGAGCAGGGGAGTCCCATCGGTTTTCTGTTTCTAAAATAACAATGTTTAATTGGCTGCTCTGCTAATGCCAAAATGCTGTTCTCTCTCACTTTTAATTTAGCTTCTGTTAATCTGGCTTCTTGGGCTGGAGACAGAGGTCGGTGGTGGAACTTGCCTGGCAAGTTCAATCCCCAGTACTACCTAAACATACAAGCATGCATGTGTAAGTCATGCATCTCAGCCCTTCTAAATTATTCTGGGTTCTTGAAAGCAACTTAACTACCGCAGATCACTTATGAATTAGGATGTGTGCCACTCTTTTTTGAGTTAATTTGGACAGAATGATCAGCAGTGAAGGAAAGTATGGCTGTGATGTGTATACACACACACACACACACACACACACACACACACACGCACGCACACACACACACAGGCTGCACCCAGCACAGTGACTTTCAGAAGAGTAGGTATGGATTTTCAGATAATTCAAATGCTTTTATTTTGCATTTATTGTTATAATTTTTACTTTTTCTCATATTTAGTAAAATCAGAAATCATGCAAAGTCATCAACCTTTACAGATCTCCGTGGATGTGGGAAGAGGAGGTTCTTTGTTTGACAAGGAAATTATCAGCCTTGACAGAGGTCAATTGCAGCTTTATTGTCAGGGTAACAGCCAGTAGTGATCTACAGGACCAGATGCCATTCCTGAGATAGTTTTACAGGATGTCCCCAGTAGTTGCCATGTTAATGGAACAGTACAGCAAGGCTGCGTGCCACCTGACCACTAGGCGGTGCTGCTAGTCCACGTTCTAATTGCTGGAGCTTCCTTTTTCAAAGACCATCTCTTGTTAAATTTTGTTTGTAATTTTTTTAATAACATTTATTTATTGTGAGTGTATGTGTGCACTCTAAGCACACAGCTGCCATGGCTGCCTATGAAGGTCAAAGGACAACTTGTGTGAGTTTATTCTCCTACTATGTGGGTCCCAGGAATCAAGCACACAATTCGATACAAGTACCTTTTCCCCCTAAGCCATCTTACTAGTAGTTCTGAAATGTTTTCTTTTTGATTATCAGTATCTACCCAGCAGGGCAGGCCCTATGAGCCCAATGCACATCTAGGTCTAGTTATGAGGTTTGAACAAGGTGGGAAGCCTACAGATTGGTCCTTTCCAAAAGAGCATAGCCTAAACCTAGACTTTAGCATTATCTAATGGTTCCACTTGAGTTACTCCAGGGAATGCAAATTACAGTTGATTTATTTTTGTGCATGGATGTGTATGTAATCTGTGTGTGAGGAGGAGCATGTGTGTGCTTTGTCCTATGAGTGAAGTATAGCAGACAACCTTGGGTATCCAACCGTACCTTCCAACAACAAGGTCTCTCTTGTTTACACCTTCGCTGCATACTAGATGGCCTATGGCCTTCTGGGAATTCTATCTCTGCCTTCCACTTTGCCTTAGGCATACTAAAATTACAAACAGACATGGACCACCAAGTCTAGAAGAATTCTATCAAAGATTAGCCAAGTTCTGTGCAAATATTTTCTAAGAGAAGTTGGGTTTTAGATGTTTTTTTAATTGACTGGCTTTCTCAATATTTAATTTTTTGAAGAAACAGATTCTTGTTACTATAGTATTTTTTCCTTCTTAAGATCTACTGTAAGGGCCTGGCATGGTGGAGCACACTTTTAGTCTCAGCAGAGGCAGAGGCAAGGGGATCTCTGGGCCAGCCTGATCTACAGAGCAAGTTCCAGGATAGCCAGGACTACACGAGAGATTCTGTCTCAAAAAATGTTTTTCTTCTTACCTTAAAATTACATATGCACCAACATTAATAATAGGGTTGGGCGGGTAGCTCATGCCATAGAAGAATGAAAATCCAAGTCCCCAGCACACACATGAAAAAGTGGTGGTGTGCACTTGTAATCCCAGTTGGGGAGAAGTAGGCAGGATATTCCTTGGGGTTTGCTGGCCAGCCAACCTAGCCAGCCTACCTGACAACCTACCAGCCAGTGAGAGCTTTCCTTAAGAGTAAGGTGGATTGGGGATTTAGCTCAGCAGTTGAGCGCTTGCCTAGCAAGCACAAGGCCCTGGGTTCGGTCCCAATCTCCGGGAAAAAAAAGAAAAAAAAAAAGAAGGTGGGAATGACTCAGTGGGTAAGAGGGTTGACACTACTCTGACAGCCTGAGCCGGATCCCTGGGATCCTCACGTTGGAATAAAGAGATATAGCTCCTGGTAAAGCAGCACACCTTGAATGATAAGGGTGCCCATCTCCATTTGTATCTGGCTCAACAAGTAGTGACTTCTGACCTACAGAGAGAACTGCCCAAGAGATTTACAAGGAAATGTTTTCTATTTCCCAACCCAAAACAGATTTGAGGACTTCATACAGGACCAGAACCAGGGCTCTTCATTTCCACATAGGTGGAGCTCTCAGGATTTTAGCAAATCAAGTTTGTTCTAGAATCCTCCTCTTAATTGCTTAATTGATTTTCTGTGTCATTTGCCTATGTGACATATAAGAGCGAACACTTTGGTGTCTGTTCTCTAAGAAGAGAACAGTGTGATGAACACCAGTGAACTGGCCAGCTGTGTTTTGTTTGGTCTGAAAAATATCTGGAATTTGTTTTTATATGAATGCCTCTTGTCCGGGGCCTGGACTTTTCCCAAACCCAGTAACTCTTGAGTTGCACTCAACAAGATTTACACTCTGAAGAATTTATTCATTTGTGTTACTTCCAAATCTTTGTAGTCTTTTAGTTTATACCTGCTCCAAACTCCTTTTTTCAGACATAGCATGAATATAAAGCCTAGAGGAGAAGCCTGGCATGTCATACACTGGAGAGGAGGCCTAGTCACCTACTCTGAAGCAGGACAGCGTGCTGACTCTCCCAATCTGCTCTCCCCTAGTTCTCTACTTCTCTATTCTCCTCTCTATGTTCCCCGAAACCTACATGTGAACAGGACACAGTACTCATTCATGAGTTTTAACCAGCGAAAAACACAAAACAACAGTATCATCCTATCCCCTGATGGATTATCTTTTTTCTCTTCTTCTTCTTCTTCTTCTTCTTCTTCTTCTTCTTCTTCTTCTTCTTCTTCTTCTTCTTCTTCTTCTTCTTCTTCTTCTTCTTCTCCTCCTCCTCCTCCTCCTCCTCCTCCTCCTCCTCCTCCTCCTCCTCCTCCTCCTCCTCCTCCTCCTCCTCTTCTTCTTCTTCTTCTTTTCTTCTTTTCTCTTTTTTTCGGAGCTGAGGGCAGAACCCAGAACCTTGAGCTTGCTAGGCAAGCGCTCTACCACTGAGCTAAATCCCCAACCCCCTGATGGATTATCTTAAACCAAAAAATAAACGTTCAAGGCTGGAGGTGGAGCTGCGATACCGAGTGCCTGCCCAGGAAGCACAGACTAGCACCAGAAACAAGCACCAGGAAATCACTTGAGCATCACCAAGCAGGTGGGGCTCTCAAAAAGTCAGCCCGTTTGATGTGGGGGCAGAGGAGGGGTGCTGGGGGGGACATGAAGACGACAGTGGATGATAAATCTTTAATCCTGACATTTGGGAGGCAGAGACATGAGGATCTCTGAGTTTGAGGCTAACCTGGTAGTGAGTTTTAGGATAGCAAGGGCTATTACATTGTGAGAGTCTGCCTTAAAAAAAAAAAAGGAACAGAGACTGAAGGAACACCCATTCAGAGCCTGCCCCACATGTGGCCCATGCATATACAGCCACCCAATTAGGCAAGATGGATGAAGCAAAGAAATGCAGGCCGACAGGAGCCGGATGTAGATCGCTCCTGAGCGACACAGCCAGAATACAGCAAATATAGAGGCGAATGCCAGCAGCAAACCACTGAACTGAGAATAGAACCCCCGTTGAAGGAATCAGAGAAAGGACTGGAAGAGCTTGAAGGGGCTCGAGACCCCATATGTACAACAATGCCAAGCAACCAGAGCTTCCAGGGACTAAGCCACTACCTAAAGACTATACATGGACTGACCCTGGACTCTGACCTCATAGGTAGCAATGAATAGCCTAGTAAGAGCACCAGTGGAAGCGGAAGCCCTTGGTCCTGCCAAGGCTGGATCCCCAGTGAACGGGATTGTTGGGGGGAGGATGGGGAGGGGAACACCCATATAGAGGGGAGGGGGAAGGGCTAGTGGGATCCTGGCCTGGAAACCTGGAAAGGGAATTAACATTTGAAATGTAAATAAGAAATACCCAATTTAATAAAGATGGAGAAAAAAAAAGCCAGCCCACGTGCAAGCTCCACTTGGTTGTTTTTATAGAAGTTTCCCAAAGCATTAAAAACCATGGTCAAGGGCTGGAGAGATGGCTCAGCGGTTAAGAGCACCCAACTGCTGGGGATTTAGCTTAGTGGTAGAGCACTTACCTAGGAAGCGCAAGGTCCTGGGTTCGGTCCCCAGCTCCGGAAAAAAAAGAACAAAAAAAAAAAAATTTATTAAAAAAAAAAAAAAAAAGCACCCGACTGCTCTTCTAGAGGTCATGAGTTCAATTCCCAGCAACCACATGGTGGCTCACAACCATCTGTAAAGAGATCTGATGCCCTCTTCTGGTGTATCTGAGGACAGCTACAGTGTACTTATATATAATAAAATAAAATAATAAATCTTTAAAAAAAAAAAAAAACATGGTCAAGGGGTTGAGGATTTAGCTCAGCGGTAGAGCACTTGCCCTGAGTTCGGTCCTCAGCTCCGAAAAAAAACACCATGAACAAAGGAAACAATTAAGAAAAGCAAAGGGAAGGTCACTCTGGAGAGAGGCAGATGAGATAAAGGTTTCAAGTCAGGCCTGTGGAGAGCTCAGAGAGAGGAGTCCTTCAAAACCCTGGCTCTACCACAAACTGAGCCAGAGCCTCCCCTGACTGTCACCTCAAGCGGCAACCCTCTGCTGTAGCTGCTTCTCACCCAGTTTCTAGCTGGCTGTCTCTGCCATTTAGTCTTGTAGTTTCCTCTGCCAAAGAAAAAAATGCTGATGATAGACTATTTTTAAAATTAGGGAAAAATGCTCCCCACACTTTTTCTTCTCCAAGCTATGAAATCCTTCCGATTGGCCTCATTCTAGAACGTGGTTTTTCGAGACCAAAGATTGAGGTGCTTCTAAAGGTGTGTCTCACATGATAAGACACCCAGGTGTACCACTTTAAATCCATCTGCTAGCTGAGAAAGCCAGCTTTATACAGAAATGCTGACTGCTCACCAATACTTCTTTTTAATGGGCTCTCTGGTACAAATAGTCTAGGGCATTTATCATGCAAATAAGCATGTTCAAGTATAATGTGAAAGGGTGAAAAGAAAACTGAGCAATACAGGGATGTGACAGCTGCCAACTTCACAGAAAGCAACAGCATGCCACGTGCCAGGTAATTCCACTCCGCCTCCCTGTGGCTGCACCCCCCCCCACACACACACTTTCTTTTTTTCTTTTCTGAGACAGAGTTTCTCTGTGTCACCTCTGGCTGTCATGGAATTCAATTTATAAACCAGGCTGGCCTTGAACATAGAGATTCGACTGCCTTTGCCTCCCAAATGCTGGAATTAAAGGCTAAATGTACCCCAACACTGCATCTTTCTTTTTTTCTTTTAAGGTTTATTTTATTTATTATATATAAGTACACTGTAGCTGTCTTCTGACACACCAGAAGAGGGCATCAGATCTCATTATAGATGGTTGTGAGCCACCAGGTTGTTGCTGGGATTTGAACTCGGGCCCTCTGGAAGAGCAGTCAGTGTTCTTTTTTTGGTTCTTTTTTTCCAGAGCTGGGGACCGAACCCAGGGCCTTGCGCTTCCTAGGCAAGCGCTCTACCTCTGAGCTAAATCCCCAACCCCGCAGTCAATGCTCTTAACCATCTCTCCAGCCCTGCATCATTCTTGATAAATTTACTGCAAGAGTAAAACATAAATGACCTCATTTGTGATCCTCTACAGCCTGCTAAACACCTCGCCATACAAACAGTGGGAAAACAGAAAGGAAATTAACTGTGCCACTTAAAGGGGGAAACGGATATTTCAATGTCATTTTCCTTTATGTCCCAGAACTTTTAAAAAACACTTTGGGGGCTAGGGAAATGGCTCAGCTGTTAAGAGCACTGACTGCTCTTCTAGAGATCCTGAGTTCAAATCCCAGCAACCACATGGTGACTCACAGCCATCTATAATGGAGTCTTGGAGTCTGGCGCCCTCTTCTGGTGTGTGTGTCAGAAGACAGCAACAGTGTACTCATATACATAAAATAAGTAATTAAAAAGAAAATACTCTGGACTTTGGCATCTGGAGGGGGGGAAGAGAGAGAGAGAGAAAGAGAGAGAGAGAGAGAGAGAGAGAGAGAGAGAGAGAGAGAGAGAGCTTGGAAAGTGAGAGTGCTGCCTGGAATTCATAGAGCTCAGAGCCCTGATGCCCTCTGATCCCCAGAGCAGTTGAAGTAAGTTGTTACCCTGAGGTTTGGGAGCTAAAACCTAGGGAACTTATTGTCCTGGACACATAGCAGGCTACTGTCACAAGGATAAAGGTTGAGCTGGCTGCCACACCAGAACTTCCCCCAGGGCCTCATGGCAGGGCCCAAGCTCCTACCCTTCTGCATTCAGCGGCTCTGTACGTGTGTCTGGCGAGCACCGGAACCTACATTTCTGAGATGTGTGGCTTATTTCACAGAGTTTATAGTGTATTCCTCCCACACCGCTGCCTCGAGCCCAAGGCTCTCACACATGCTATATTCTAACCGTAAACTATATCCTAGTCTGGGGCATTTTCAAATTGGTGATTGTGGTCTAGGTTAAACCTTGACTTTTTTTTGTTTGCCTTTAAGAAGAAGAAGGGAAAAAAAGGAAATGGATTTGTCTGGTCTTGCATCTTGTATAAAAAATTTTTTTTACTTTTTTCTTTTTTTCAGAGCTGGGGACCGAACCCAGGGCCTTGCGCTTGCTAGGCAAGCGCTCTACCACTGAGCTAAATCCCCAACCCCGTATAAATAATTTTTACCAACCGAAAACAAGTTATGTATGTATGTATGTATGTATGTATGTATGTATGTATATATGTATGTGTACATTTGTTGTATGTGTACATCTTCCTTGTGTGTTTTTGGGGTACACATGCAGGTGTTTTCCTCAATCGCTCCCATCTTTTTTGAGGTCTCTTACTGAACCTGGAAATTGTCAATTTAACTAGATTGGTTGGCCAACAAGTTCCAGGGATCTGCCTGCCTCTACCTCCCCACCCGTAGAAGTACAGGCACCCACTAACACATCAAGGGTTTATGTGGGTGCTGGAGATCTGAACTCAGGGCAGTCGGGTCATTGAGCCATCTCCCCAGTCCTGTTAGTGTGTGTTAATTGTAAGAGACAGATTTCCATTTCAGGCATCTACAGAATGTTCCCTGATTATGTTCACCTCTCCACCCCACTCTCTAGGCCGGTTATGCTGGTTTGGTTTCTCCTTATTATGAGACAGACACAACCTCATGGATCCCCGGTGGCTCTATGCAGTGTACACTCCTCCTTCAGTCTCAGCCTCCCCAGTGCTAGAATGAAGTGGCACCACGTGCGGCCGACGCACCACACGTGGCTTATGGTGCAGCCAGACCAGATGTTTTGAGACTGAACTTTTTCCTTATTGGTCAATTAAAATTCTTTTGTTTACTTCAAATATTTTTTTCAAGTGAACTAATACATATATTAAACAACTATTTCTTGAGCGTCTGTCCTTGTATTATATCTAACATATTCGAAAACCAAAATGAGTCTTTTTTTTTTTGCTTTCTCCAGTATAATTTATTTATTTATTTATTTATTTATTTATTTATTTATTTATTTATTTATAGACACGGTCTCACTGCATAGACATGGCTAACCTGGAACTTGCTGTCTAGATCTGGTTGGCCTGGAACATTGATCCCCTTGCTTCTGCCTCCCAAGTGCCGGAATTAAAGGTGGGCACGACTAGGCCAGGCTATTTTGGATTTATATTGGAATTGGTTTTGTTGTTGCTTATTGGTTGGTTTTGTGTTTGTTTGTTTGTCCCCTTGTGTTTGTGGGGTTTTTTAAAAAAAGACGTTTAAAAACGTTTGAGTATCTTGTCTGCATGTATGTAGGTACACGTGTAGGCCACTGTGCAGTGCCTTCAGATGTAAGAAGTCACTGGATCCTTTCGGTTTGGAGTTACAAAGACTGTGAGCTGCCATGTGGATGCTCTGAATCCAAGGCAGGTCCTCTGCAAGAGCTACAAGTGTCCCAACCGCTGAGCCACCTCCCCAGTCCCTGTGTTATTGTTATGATTATTTTTATTATTGCCAGGTGGTGGTGGTGGTGGTGCACACCTCTAATCCCAACACTCAGGAAGCAGAGGCAGGTGGATCTCTGTGAGTTTGAGGCCAGCCTGGTCTACAGAGTGAGTTCCAGACAACCAGGGCTATAAAGAGAAGCACTGTCTCAAAAAAAAAAATCCAAAAACTATATCTACTTATTCTTATTATTGACCAGGCTCACTGGCCTAAACCTCACGGGCAGTCCTTCTGCCCTTCTAAGTCCTTCTAAGTGCCAGAATTACAAGTGTGAGCCCCTGTGCCCACCCAACCGGGATCCTGTTGAGATAATTTACATCCCTGATGGCTAATGATGTTGAACATTTTTTCTCATGTGCTGTTCTGTATCTTCTGCCGTCTCTGTGTATTTGAAGTCTGTTCAGTTCCTGTTTGAGACAGGGTTGCACAGAGCCTAGAATAATCACAACTCCCTTTATGGCCAAGGACGACCTCGATTTCTCACCCTTCTGTCTTTGCCCTCCCAACTGCTGGAATTGCAGGTGTGCTTAGTTCTGTGCAGTAGTAGGAGCTGAACCAGGGGCCTGCTTACGTCAGATAAGCACTCTACCAAGCCAGTCACATTCCTAGTCCTGTTTATTTCTCTTGAGATGGGGTCTGGCTGTGTAGCTAACCCTAGCTGGCCTAGAACTCACTATATATACCAAGTTGGCCTTGAACTTATGGCAATCCTCCTCCCTCTGCCTCCCAAGTGTGCATAGGTATACGGTACACATCTGGTTGGTCCTTTGTTTTGATTGCCAAGGCTGACGGACCACAATGATCTTTGTGCCTCAGACACCCGAGTAGCAGTAACCCTGGTCATGAGTTTAATCATGCCTGGCTTAGATTTTAATTAGAATTTTTTTCCAGTGAGAGTATTAAACCCATGAATTTGTGCACCCAACTGAGTACCTTACTGCCAAGCTATGCCCCCAGGCCGACATTAATCGAAGATCAGTGATAGTAAATACATGCATAGCACCGTGCAGCCATCAGTACCACATCTCCATTTTATTTTCTGTTTCATTTTGGGAAACTGGAACTCCACAACTACTTCATTATATTTGGTCAAATATGGACGGCTTTTATTATGTGGAGGGCATTTTCCCTTTTGAAGATGAGTATATTTGTTATTATAAAAGCAGCATGTATTCTTAATGAAAAACACATACTCACTAGAAACTGCTACCAGGAAGGCTAGAGGCTTTGGTGTTGGGGTTTAAATCTCAGCTCCTGTCCAGAGAACACACCAACCAAATCAACATGGTTCCACATGGAGAGATTTAATGAGAAGAGTAGAAGAGGGGAGAAGTAAAGGCCAGCCATGAGCAAGTGGAGGGAAGCAGGGCGACGGGAAGAGAAGAGGGCAAGGGAAGAACAAAGAGCAAGAGGGGAGTAAGAGCGGGCAAGCAGCCCCTTTTATAGTCAGGTATACCCGGCTGTTGCCAGGCAACTGTGGGGCAGAGCGTACCTGGCTGTTGCCAGGTAGCTGTTGGGGTGGAGCTTAGACAGAATATCAACATTTGGAGTGTCTGGAAACCACACCTTTGGGGGTCTGAACAATTTGACAAAACACATGTGAAGACTAAAATACTCACCGTTGACCCAGACAGCACTGTATTACATACATACATATATACATACATACATACATACATAAATTGGATGTGTGCTCAGAGAGTCAAATACAAAGGTTCTCCAATTGGAAATAAACTGGAAAGAGCCTCTACCATGTTAGTTAACTAGGCCGCCATATTAAAGCACCATGGGCTACAGGGTTTAAATAACAGACTTTTTCCCTCACAGTTCAAGAGTCTCTCAGCACAACCTGGTTCTGAGGCCTCTCTCTGAAGTGCAAGTTCTGTCTTATCTCTGTGCCAGTACATGGTCTCATCCTCATAAATGTCTGTGTTACAATTCCCTCTTATGACATCAGGGTCATTGGTTTAGGACCCACTAATGCACTCATTTTAACTTAATTACCTCTTTAAAACCCTGTTTTAAACCCTGTTTATCCAACACAGTCACAATTCGAGGTCCAGGATCAGCAGAGCCAAACTCAGTTCTCAATGCAACCTAGCCCAAGGATCAGGCATCACTTCATGATCCATCCACAGAACTCATCCAGGATCCATCCACAGAACTCATCCAGGATCCATCCACAGAACTCATCCAGGATCCATCCACAGAACTCATCCAGGATCCATCCACAGAACTCATCCAGGATCCATCCACAGAACTCATCCAGGATCCATCCACAGAACTCATCCAGGATCCATCCACAGAACTCATCCAGGATCCATCCACAGAACTCATCCAGGATCCATCCACAGAACTCATCCAGGATCCATCCACAGAACTCAAGCATATATTATTGCAGTGAAGTTGTGATTTTTGAGACAGAATATTATGTATCCCAAGCTAACCCCAACCCTGTTGTATAGCTGACCATGACCTGAACTTCACACCTGTTTATTCAGTGTTGGGGCTCTAAGACTCAAAGAGGACATCTGGGCTTCATGCATGCTCAGCAAGCACTTTACAACTGAGCTACATTGCTAGCTCTTCTGCCTTAGACGTTTCTATTACTGTGAAGAGACACCATGACCATAGCAACTCTTATAAAGGAAAACACTTAATTGGGGTTGGGTTACAGTTCAGAGGTTCAGTCCATTATTGTCATTTTAGGAACCATGGCATCATGCAGGCAGACATGGTGACATGGTGCTGGAGAAGAAGCTGAGAGTTCTACATTCTGAAGGCAGCAGGAAGAGAGAGAGAGAGAGAGAGAGAGAGAGAGAGCCACTAGGACTGACTTGAACTGACAAAGCCCACCTCCAGTGACATACTTCCTCCAACAAGGCCACACCCACTCCAACAAGGCCACACCCACTCCAACAAGGCCACACCTACTCCAACAAGGTCACACCCACTCCAATAAGGCCACACCCACTCCAACAAGGCCACACCTACTCCAACAAGGCCACACCCACTCCAATAAGGCTGTACCACCAATAAAACCACTCCCTATGAGTCGATGGAGGCCATTTTCACTCAGACCACCACACCTTCCTTTATGGATTTCTTTAAAGATGTATTTTTATTATTTTACTCTGTGTGCATCTCTGCATGAATATCTGCTCATTTGTCACCTGTGAGTCAGACCGACCCTTTTCCCCCAAGTTAACCAATGTTCCATCACAGCAGCAGAGAAGCTAATTAGAACAACAGCTTTCAGAAGGCCATTCTCTCCTTCCACCAGACAGGTGCCAGAACTAACTCAGGTCATCAGGCTTGGTGGCAAGCACTCTCACCCACAGAGTCTTCTCAGCAGCCCACAGCAGTAGGTGGGACAGAGCATGGTGGCCCCAGCATGCCCACCTGCGATCCCAGCAGTCAGAAAACAGACACAGGTGGATCTCTTTGAGTTCAAGGCAAACTTGGTCGAGTTCTAGGGGAGCCAGGGCTATAGAGCAAGACCCTTTCTTTTTTAAAAAAGGTGGCTGGGTATGTCTCACCTAGCATCTGTGAGAACCTGTTCAGTTTCCAGTCTTGCACATGATAATAAGGTAGCAATGGTGATCATGAAACGGTTACAGGGATCGCAGGCTAGGAAAACCTGGTCAACAGGCTGTGGGTAATACTTGAGAAGTGTGTTTGTTTGGAAGATAGGATTAGCAAGATGAGAGGTAAGGAAGGATCGCCACTCTGAGTGACGGATAGGGATGAGAGAAACGTTTAGAGAGTTTGTTAATGACCCCGGGAGGGATGCGAACGTGAGATACTAAAAACAATCTTTCAGAATTCATGTTCAAATTAAAGACTTTCCAGTGATACTACACTAGTATTTTGTCCTACAGTTTCCCTCCCATCCTCCATACATAGCTTCTTGCCTTCAGTGTCCCCAGACTGACACTTCCATGGAGGTCAGTGTTTTTTACAGCAGAAAAATGTTCATGAATTCCACAGTCCTAGCAGTTTGCTCTCATCCAAGGCCAAATTTGAGGTGATGATTACAAATTTCCTCTTAACTAGCATGGACCTTGCCTCGTCTGACCTTTACCAGAAAGAGTGAAGTTGGAATGCTCTCAGGCAGGCTTCTAGAATGGCCACTCAGCCCTCACCACTTACGGTTGGGAAGCAAGGACATCAAAACCAGGGTGTTGTCACCTAAGCACGTCTTAGCAAAAGCCTTTTGAACAGACGGCTTTCACTTGACCTTTGGTCAGACCTGCAAAACGCTTAGATAAGACATTATCTTGGATACAGAGAGCCTCTCAGAGGTCTCTCCGCTGACAGCGCCCACAGCGCTTGAGCCGTGCCTTTCTTTTCGTCTTTAGAACCCTGGGCCTGGCAGAGCACAGGCGTCTAATAGATAATCATTTGAATGAACTCACAGCCAGCCACCTCCTTGTGGCCCACTTAACGTACACCTGTTACTGATTTGGGATATGATTCAATGCTACTCAGGTTGTGAGCTTGAATGTGACTCTAATATTGTTCTCAATGATTAGGGATGAAAAGAGACATTAGCGATTGTTGAATATACAGTGGCTTCCCTTTAACATTGGAGGAACTGAGGCTCGCACTTGTTAAATCACTTTTCCGATCTAGTCAGTGGTAGACGGATGGAGGAATCCATGACCTACCAATGTCTCATCTGCTTTAAACGCACCAAGCCCTGAAGAAGGCAGTTTCCACTGTATGCTCTACCACATTGTTTTCCTCTCCCTCTGATGGTTCTCTCCTTCTGAGTGCCTTGGCTCAGGCACAGACATCTTCTAATACCTGTTTTACTTTATTTACTGGCATTGAACTGGGGTACTTTGCATGTTAGGTTCAACCTCTAACCCTGGTTGAGCTGGGTGAGACCCCTAACCCAGGTTAATGGCATCTTTCTGCTCAGTAGACACACTGAAATTTCAGGGCCTCCTTTTCCCAGGGACCAAACACAGCTTGCTGGGGGGCGGGGGGGGCATTTGTTTCACTGAGCTGCTAGCTTGATGGCCTTCTTGTAAAATACAGCACTTGCACTCTGTGAGCTCCAAAATGTCTTTGCCTTTGAAATCCTATGATTGTACCCTGAGAACTGGAAAGGATGTAAAATTTTACCCTTTTAAAGTGGAAGTCACACCCTATTGCCCTGTGGAATTAGCTCATCCTTCTGGTGTTTCTGTGGCTGTTGATGGGCCCTTTCTGCTGTTTGATATAAGTGGAAGGATTTGGCTTTCACTTCAGTGGCTTCAATGGTTGCTTTCCATCTTCCATATACCCAAGAAGTAATTGGCACAATGGTTAATTATTGTTTTCCATTTGTCAGGCTACCCAAAAAGAACTGCAGGACGGCCCAAGGCGGTGTGACTCAGCTCCTTCGGGGCCCTTTTCAGGTGTTCTTTTGAAGATCCCAGGCCTCCTCCCTCCTCCCATCCACCCAGATCTGATCTCCCTTTGCTTCTCAGAGAATTGGGAGAACGGTCACAGGATGCAGTGATGCCCGGGAAAAGGAAAGCTGCGGCAGTGCTAACTCAGCTCAGGCAGCTGAGGCCTCACACACCTCCCCTCAGTGGGGTCACTAAATGTGCACAGTCTGTGCAGAGTCCCCTGACGTGTCTTGGCAGCTTGCCCTTTGCCACTTCCCATTCTTCATGCCTACACACCCAGGAATGGAGGAGAGTCAAGAGATCAGCTTTCTGGCTCCTGCTGAAAGGGTGTCCTGTTTGTCAGAGGCAGAGACAGAACCTGCCTGGTTCTGACAATTACCCTATGTGCAAAGCTGCAGACTGTAGAATTACCTATTACCCGAACTTAAAGGAACATGGGCTGTCTTGGTTAGGGTTTTACTGATGTAAGCAGACACCATGACCACAACAACTCACAGAAAGGACAACATGTAATTGGGGCTGGCTTGCAGTTTCAGAGGTTCAGCCCATTATGATCATGACAGGAGCATGGCAGCATATAGGTAGGCACAGAGCTGGAGGAGTTGAGAGTTCTACCTCTTGTTCCAAAGGCAGCTAGAAGACAGGCTCCCTCCTGGTTAGGGGGAGGGTCTCGACTCATTGCCCATGGCCACAGTGACACAATTCCATCAAGGCCAAACCTCCTAATAGTGCCAGTCCCTGTGCCAGGCATAGTCAAACCACTACATGGGTCCAGCCTTAGGTTACTTTACCCGAAACGGGCTTTTTGGTCCTCCATGGACTGTTCACACTATCGGTCACTCAACAGCATTGTGAATGAAGCCCTTGCTTTAAGCCTGAAGAAAAGGTTGAAGAGGAAGAGAAGTCGGGATCTCTGACCTTGAGGACTAACAGACATTCTTTAGAGAGAATGCAGAAAGATGCTAAGTGCCATCCAAACCCACACACATGAACGAAATACAGAGACTTTGCAGACCTGTACAGGGGCTGAGTGGCATGATCAGACCTTGGGTGGAGTCCATCAAAAAGGATGTGTTGCAAGAATAACTCCTGCAGATTTAATTGAATATATAAATCTAGGGAACCAATGATATTTATAATAATAATAATAATTATTATTATTATTAATTTGTTAGTTTTGTGTGAGACAAGGTTTCTCTGTATAGCCCTGGCTGCTGTAGACTGGCTGGCCTTAAACTCAGAGATCTGTCTGCCTCTGTTGGGATTAAAGAGGTAGGCCACCAGCACCCATTAAAGGCATTTTTAAAAGTTGAAATGATTAAAGAAAGCCCTATTGTGCCATAGTCTAGAAAGACAAATGGCAGACACTAAAGAGTACATGGTAAATTAAATATGAAAAGAGTCACAGAGAGAAAGAAACCATGAAGCTACCCCGTGAAATCTATGAGGCTCACCTGAGCAGCATGCTAAGACATGTAGTTGTGATGGGCGCAGGAGGGGGATGGCAGGAGGGGGCTCCTGAGCTTGGTGGACATAAGAGTTTATCATGGCATGCCTCCTGCCTGCTGTGTGGAAACTCCCACAGGAAGGAAGATCAGTAGCAGAGCCCAAGTTAGAACTGCAGCTGTGGGGATGTCCCAGAGATGGACCAGTGAGCAAGGCCTCATGAGACCCGGAACGGAGAAGCCAACAAGCCAACATCCACAGAGTGCTCACCACGGAAGACAAGCATAAGCTTGTCCCATGAATCAAAGAGCAACTGAACCCTGTGAGAAGCTGTGTGACTGGCTCCAGGTTATGTACTAAGCAAAGCCCGGGCATTGAACCCAGGCTCTGTGGCTCCAAATCACTTTGTTACTGTGCCAGGCTGCCCTGCTGACGTTAAGAGGGCAAGGTAAAAAAACAGAGGTTGAGAGAATGATCTCTGGAATCAGGCTTCCCGACAATGTCTGGTGTTTTCTATACATTCCAGGAAGATCCAGTTAAAAATTGACTTTTCCTTTTTCTCATCCATAAAGAATGGTAAAAGCAGCAACTGTCTAGGGCTTCTGTGGTCTGAAGATATGGGGTGGTGTGGGTGGTGTGGGTGGTGTGGGTGGTGTGGGTGGTACTGAGCCAAGAGTTCAATAAATGTTAACTACCAACGGAACTGCTAGCATCATCCTGTCCTTTAGAGGTGGACGTCCTGGCAGCGGAGTTTTATTACTGGCAGAATAAGAAGGGAGTCAGGCGTGGTGGTGCACGCCTGTGATTTCAGCAGTTAGGAGGTGGGCACAAGAGGGTCAGGAGTTCAGGGCCATTGTCAACTACATAGTGAGTTTGAGAGCAGCCTATGTTATGTGAGACTATCTCCTAAACAAAAACACCCAGATATATACATCACAACACACACACACACACACACACACACACACACACACACACATCCAATAGTATGATAGGCATGTTACAGGCTACTCCAGTGACAATCTTCTCCCTAGAGAGCTGCAAAAAGAACCATTATGCCTTAGCGATTATAGCTACTTAGGGGCTGAATCAAACAAAGTCTTATTTTTCTAAATACACAATCTTGATTAGACCTTTATTTCCAGTAAAAGCAGGGAATGGCAGGGGGGGGTATAGTTTGTTGATTCCCCCACCCCCATGATAGGGCCTCATGATGTAGCCAAACTTATCCTCAAATAGGATGTTTTCCAGGCTGACCTTAAACTCAAAGCAGTCCTCCTGCCTCAGCCTCCTGAGTGCTGCAATCATAGGTGAGTCCAACCACTGGCTTCACCTCTGCTTTTTATTCCTGACAGTGCACACGGTCTTCTTTACTCTTGTGCCAGGGGCCCGAGTACCATGGCTCAGATAATTTCTTCAACTGACAAGGAACAGCATACGGGGGTGGGGGGGTAAGGTATACAGGAAGCAGCGATTTGGCACTCTGCCTTAGGAAAGGACAGGGGCCCCACAAGATGACTGGGAAAGGCACCTCCCTCCAAACTTGATAATCTGAATCTGATCCCCAGGACCTGTAAAATAGAAAGGAAAAAACAATTCCCACAAGTTGTTCTGTACCCTCCACACACATGCCCTGCCACACCTATAGCACGCACACGCGCGCGCGCACGCACACACGCACGCACGTAGTACCTGACCTAGGCATGGTGGCATATCCCGTCATCACAGCAGAGGTAGAAAAACTACTGCAAGGTCTAGGGCCAGCCTGGCCAATATAGCTGGTTCCAGGCGAACTAGGGGCAACATAGTAAAAGTCTGTCTGGAAAAACAAACGGTTCTGATCGTTAGTAAGTGCAATTATCATAGTGCTCTGAACGACCTTCACTCACACACACTTACCGACCATGCGAAGAGCACAGTACGTTGTAGGAGCTCAGTGTTGTTGAGTTGAACATCTGCAGTATGCAGCATTTAGCTGCAAAGCAAACTCCATCTGCACCTACAGGCCGGAAGGATCAGGAGGAGTGAATTAGTGCACTGTGGCTTGGATGTGCTTTCTTGGTTCTGCCTCCCAGCTCCCACTTGGCTATGGTAAAGTGATTGCTACAGCACAGCAATGATTGGTTTCTGGTAGCTCTCTCTGAGTGGCTATTACAGAATTTGAAAGGGCAAGGCATGTTTCACAGACTAGCCCTCAACTGTCCCCATCAGGTTGTCGCCATAGAGACAGAAAACTTAAAGACTTCCCCCTAATCATTTTGGAAGTGAAATGTCTATTTCTGGCTGAGGCCTGGCCTCTCTGGAGTTTATAAAGAGTTTCTTACTGTCTGCTATGTAGTGTGGAATTTAAGACAAATATGGAGCAACCCTTTGCGGGGTCAGATGAACGGCAACTTTTAAAAAGAAAAAAAACCTACCTACTGGGTGGGTGAGATTGAACAGGTCAGCTATGGCCTGGCTACAGTTCAGCTACTCTACAAGCTACGTGCCCTCCTGCTTCACGGCTACTCCTCTCTCCTAACCTCGAGGGCAGTCACCACCCTGACGACAGAGCCCTGTAAACAGTTCAGTCATAAACTCAGATATCAGTTGCCAAAGGTCATGTGGTTTAAGGACCTTTTTTAAGAGTTAATTTCTTAGGTTCCTACAGATAAGTAAAACAAAGTGCTTCTCTGTAGGTTCCCTTTTTCTCTTGGCCTTTACCACACTACCAGTGAGAGGTCTTTTTTGGGTGATAATCTAATGTTTTTTAGAAAGATAAAAGAGTTTAATCTTCCAGATAGGCGATACTAACATTAATGTCAAAGCCAAATGGGATACAGGGAAAAGTAGAGTTATTTCAGTTGATTTTGTCCCTTGAAACATTAATTCCATATGAAAGTACTTCATAGCCAGCATGTGGTGGCACATGTTTTTTAATCCCACCACTAGGGAGGCAGAGGCAGGTGGATCTCTGTGAGTTCCAGGACACCCAGGGCCATAGAGAATCGCTGTTTCGAAAAACAAAATAAAAATGAAATAAAGAAAAGGAAAGGAAAAAAGGAAGTATTTCATTAAATTATGCTGGCAGGTAAAGCTTGTAGATAGTGTTTTCTTGGTTCTTTTTAACCACACTGAACTTCTTCTTTGGACACTTCCAAAACTGAGATGGAACCTATCAGGTTTTTAAATGTATACCTATGGGAACTATAATTTCAACTCAAGGAATTTTTTTCCGGAAAAATATTCTGCGCTTGATTCTAAGAACTCTGGGCAGTAACGTAATCAAAATCAACACCGCACGCACGCACGCACGCGCGCACGCGCAAACAGAAAAAAGAAAATGAGAAAAGTCATGCATCAGTCCTAGGTGAAGCAGAGGGACCCTGGTTGATGATTCCAAAAGTAACACCGCCCCATGAGGCAAACCTCATCTGAGTATTCAGAGTTAACGGCCAACTATTATGTGGGAGTCACTTGACATTTGAGGAATGTGTCTATCATGAAAGCCCACACCAAAACAAAGGAATTTAAGAAAGCAGCAACAATGCGTAAAGATCAGCTATCTCCATGGTGCGTGAATTAACAGCAATGGAATGCTAGGGTAGAAGAGAATAATTGAGACCAGGAGGTGGCTCGGTGGGTGAAGGAACTTACTGCCAAGCCTGAGTTCATTCCTCAGGTCCCGCGTGGTGGAGAGCCGCCACGCACGCACATACACACAGGATAAAGAGTAAGTACGCAAACGCAGTAAGAGTATGTAGGCAAATCCTATGCGACTCCGCCATGTGTGCGATGTTCTTAGAATCACACGGACAAAGTCAATGGTGGGTTTCAGGAGCCGGAGGGAGGGAGAGGGGGTGTTTCAGTGTTTTGAGAAAGATCATTTTGGAGAAGGCTGCATAGATAGTCATGCAAATCACACTGAACTGTAGACAGGGAGTATTTTTGAGGTGTCCCGGGCATCAAACCCATGTCCCCCGCACATGCTAGACCAGCATTCTCTCACTGAGCTATCTCCCTTGCCCTGAGGTATGAGGAGAAGAGCAGAGGACCAGATAAGACAAATCTCGGAAGCTCCTTGTTTCTTAGAAAACTGTCGATGAAGGAGAGGCAGCTGGAGAAGATAAGAGAGAAACAGATTTTATCAGAGTCTCTACAGCCAACGGAATTTCTCCCGCATACCCAGACAGAGATTTTTGTGAAGGGGCTCCCTACAGACCTGGGAGCAGGAAGGGTTAAGGGAGTTAATGAGGGTGGTGTGCAAGGAAAGAATGTTTCATTTTGGGCTATCATTCAAGGGATATGCTCCATGATGGAGGAGAAGGCAGGATGCCAGGATAGGAGACGGTTAGCTACACTACCTCCATAGGCAGGAATCGAAGAGTGATGAACACTGCAGCTCATTTTCCTTGGTATCCAGGCCAGGACACAGCCCATAGAGCAGTGCTCCCCACATGCAGAGTGGGTCTCCCCACCTCTGTTAACTGAATCTGGACAATTTCACACAGGCATGCGTAGAGGCTAACCTGATTAATATAATTCACCACAGGCATGCTCAAAGTCTTGTTTCCAAGGTGATTCTGGATTCTCTCAAGTTGACGGTATTGACCATCCCAGCCTCTTGCTTTGAGTTGAAGCTATCGTCTGAAGATGTGAGTGACAACAGGGACACACAAGAGGAATGGCTGGGCTAACCAGCAAGCATCAGGCAAAGCAGGGATGCAACTGTCTGTAGTCCACAGGGGTGTTTGCAGGGCAGGGTAGGGCAGGGCAAGGCAGGGCAGTATGTGTCAGGAAATAAATTATCAAAGAATAATACAGTAACATTTTCCCACCAGGAAAACATCTGGTGTCCATCTCAGAAAATTAACAACGGTTGAGGATTTGGCTCAGTGGCAGAGCGCTTGCCTAGGAAGCGCAAGGCCCTGGGTTCGGTCCCCAGCTCCAGGAAAAAAAAAAAAAAAAAAGAAAAGAAAATTAACAACAACAAAAGCAATACACAAGGCATAACATACATGTCTAAAAAAAAAAAAAAGCTAACAAAGATACTAGAAACCTGCAGAGAGGAAAGAAAAGCTTATACATGGATCAGAAATGGGAATGGCGCTAGGTTAATCAATAGCAACCCAGAATTCTGTGTACCAATGGAGGAGTTCCTTCAGCTTTCTTAGGAAACATTATTTCCAAACCAAATCAATCAAATACAGGCAGAACAAAGACTTCTGCAAACAGTCAGTGCCAGACAAACTTTGACCTGCAAATCCTTTCTTAGGAATCAATTACAGAACAAGGATGCAAACAGACAAAAAAAGAAGGTCCTGGGCTGAGTGAGAACAGGATATATGCTCGGCCAAGAAGTGAAGGGAAATACAGGCTGACAGCTGTGCAGACGTCCTGGAACATGGGTGGGGAGGCTCCGGTAGGATGCCTTGAGGAAAAAACAAACCACTAATCATTTTCAGAAGGTTCAACAATTCTTTGAGGGATTTTGAGGGCAATAAAAACAAAGCAAATGTCTATTTTTAAAAATTAACTATTTTTCCCTTTTCCCTATGGTTGAGGACATTGTGTGTGTGTGTGTGTGTGTGTGTGTGTGTGTGTGTGTGTGTGTGTTGCATGCATGCCCATGAGTGAGGTTACTTGTGGAGGTCATTAGAACAGCCAGAGATACAGATGGTTGTGAGTCGCCCAAAGTGGACAGTAGAAATGATCTGCTCCTCGGTGAGAGCCATCGTTCCAACCTCTAGTATTTACTTTTCTGAAGCTGTGTACATACAGCTTTTTCTTTCATTTTCTAAATTTAATTTAATTGATGTGCATATGGTGTACTAGTGCCTGCAGAAGTCAGAAAACGGTGTCTGATTCCCTGAGGTTGAAGTTATTGGTTGTTGTGAGTGGCCTCACATGGGCGCTGGGAATTTAACTCAGATCCTAGGAAAGAGCAAGATGTGTTCCCAAGCATTGAGCCGTCTCTCCAGCTTGGCTTTTTTCTTTTTTTTTTTTACTTTTTTTTCTTTTTTTTTTTTTTTTCTTTTTTCTTTTTTTTCCGGAGCTGGGGACCGAACCCAGGGCCTTGGCTTGCTAGGCAAGCGCTCTACCACTGAGCTAAATCCCCAACCCCGGCTTTTTTCTTAAGAAGAAAATCTTGTACTTATTCTTTGACAATTTCATACAATGAAACAATGTATCTTTACCAGTTTCTCCTTCACACTCCCACAGGAACCTCTAACATATTCCATATTCTCAGGCCCAAATCAACCTTTTAACAGTGTTTCAGTTTGAAGACACCCTCTCCTTCCTTACCCCATCCACCTCTGTAACACAGCACTGTAAGGCAACATAAGGAGAGGGGCTGGTGCTGTCTTGCAAGAACTGGAAAGGACTTTTTATCTTATTTGGGCTGGATCTGTCAGACAAATAAAAGTCGGAAGCAGTTTTAAGCGCTCACACTCACCTGTTCTTAACACAATTCCTTTGCTGTGCCTTTCATCTTCCCTCCAGAATATGATAATTTGTAGGTACAAAGTGTCTTCAGCAGGCCAGGCTCTCTTGAGAGGGAAAGTTTCTTTAGAATGAAAGGGTACAATTGAGAGTCAAGAAGTCAAATTCTAGTTTGAGGCAAGCCAAGTCCTTCCCTCTCCAAGACGTAGTCTATCTACCGCAGAATTACGCCCCCATCCCTGGTTTCTTTATTTATGCCACAAGGTGGTCATGTGTTTGTCTTAGCAAGTTTTTTAAAAGTGGTTTGCTGAACTGAGGATCCAGTTGTGGTAGAAAAACAAAACAAAACAAAAGCCACTTTGGTTTTAGAGTCTAAGAGCTGTGAGTTTGCTGCAGTGAGTGACCTACAGAGCCCTAGAGTGTCAGTGTACTCGTGTACATAAAGTAAATGTGTATACTCCAGACACACCAGAAGAGGACATAGGATCCCATTACCCAAGGTTGTGAGCCATCATGTGGTTGCTGGGAATTGAACTCAGGACCTCTGCAAGAACAGTCAGTGCTCTTAACCACTGAGCCATCTCTCCAGGCTGTTTTCTTGAGTTCCAAATAGCTACTTTGTCTGTAATATTCTTTTATGATAGCTCCATCATTCAGGTCTCATCTTAAAAGTCATATCTTAGGAGAGTTCTTGCCTAGCTTAGCCAGGTCTCCATTGTTCTCTTATGATACTGTAATTTTCTTCATAGAATTTTGCCATGGGCAATAACTTACACACATGTAAGTGCCCACATGTAGGTTTTGTTTATTTGCTCATTGCTAGGTCCATGAGGTGTGGCGCATGTGAAGTTGTCCACCACTAGAACCATTACACGCTCTACACACAGGAGGCTCACAATGTGTGTTGAGTGAGTGAATGAACTGAACATTGAGAGGGAACTGGGATTACTAAATAAGTGACTGTGTTGTTAGGGCCACAGCAGGAACATGTGATGCTACTGTAAATACAGGGGAGTGAATTTAAGGGCAGAAGAAGGCAACCCCAGCCTCCATGATTAGAAAAATAGTAATTAAGACGGGAGCAGATAACAGAGGAAGGAATGGCTTTGAGCACAGGAAGTAGTAAGTGTGAAGGTTTGGGATGAGAGTGCCTGGAATTTTAGGGAAATGAAAGAATGTCTGGGTGGCTGGAGCCTACTGAGGAAGAGTTAGGTAGAGGAAGGTCATAAGAGATGTAAACCTCAGCAATGGGCTGCATCTGAGGGGAGACAGAAAGCTGTGCAGGGGAGGAAGGTGCTCTGTGTGAGTTTTTTCTGTTTGTTTTGTGGTGTTGGGTGTGGAACCTGGAGTTGGGCAAACATTCTCTCTCTGAGCCATCCACCTTCAGCCCCAAGTGTGTGTGTGTGTGTGTGTGTGTGTGTGTGTGTGTGTGTGTGTGTGTGTATGTGTTTTGTTAGGTTCTGTAGATCTAATTAATGATCCTCTACGTTTGCTTCCCTAGCTTTGGGATTGCAGGTTCGTACACATCAAGCAGCTCAGATATGGGTTTTTAAAGTCATGCTAGCAAGCCGGGTGTGGTGGCACAAGCCTTTTCTTCCAGCACTTTGGGGGGCAGATGCATCTCTGTGAGTTCAAGGTCAGACTGGTCTACACAATGAGTTCTTGGACAGTCAGAACTACAAAATAGAGGGACTCTGTCTCAAACAAAACAAAGCACATGAACAATGTGTGTAGGTGGAGGGGATCAACTCTGGTGGAGAGGAGCAAGTTTGGAGAAGTGGGCACTTGCAAGAGTAGGGCACGACAGAGACTGTCTAGGAAGAGTGGAGGGGAACAGAGGCTTGGAAAAGTGGTGGAGTTTAGAGAATGTTCTTTTCACACAAGTTTCAGGACGTCAGATGACAAGGTAGACTGTTTTACTGGCTTTCTGGTAGGCTAGAAGACCTCTAAGAGTTTTGATTCCGACCGTGTGTGTGATAGCTGAATAGGACGGAAGAGGAACCATTTAGTGGCAGATGACTGTCCAGGGGATGATGACTCCTGTGTGGACCAGGTTGGAGATCTATATAAGATGTATAAGGGATGCTGTGCAGGCAGCATTGTGGTGGCCTGTGGAATTCTACGTACAGATATTGCCATCAGGACTGAGAGGCAAGACGGGCTCCTGAGGTACTTTCCCTATTTCAAGATCAGAGTGCATAAGCCATAAAAGAGATGAGGGAGTGGCTGAGGATCTTTGAGGATCTGAGGTAAACTAGCAGTTGGGTTTTAAGTAGAAAACAATTAGCAATTTAAGCTTTATGAATCTTTTTTTTTTTTTGAGTAACAAACATACTTTTAATTGATTTCAGGTAAAAACTCCACAGGGAGGAGGAGCAGTAATTAACTCTGGCCCTAACATATGAGATCCATATCATCCACATTAGAAGAAAAACAAGGCATTATGTCTTCACAGGCATTGTGTCACACATGTGGCTGGCCAGCAAATCTGGTCGTTTATATTCCATATTCCATATTTCTTCTTTAGCTCTTTTACCCTTTTCCACATAGGTCTTCATGGCATTTTTCTTGGAAGTCCCTTTCAGCTTGTTCCACGAGTCCCACTTGGCTTTGCCCTTGAGGTCCAACAGCCCAGGCCTATCTGTATTTATGTCACCCACAGTAGCTTGTTTGAAGTGGCTGTAGATGAACAGCATCTCTTCATCCATTGGCTGAGTCTTGAGGCACTTCACCTCCTCAGCAGCTTTGTCAAATTCAGCCTGAGACATACTGGGTCAGTGACCTGGATGCTGAAAGCACGGGAGCAAGCTCAGAATCCTCTTTTTTTTTTTTTTTTTTTTTTTTTTTTTCTGGAGCTGAGGACCGAACCCAGGGCCTTGTGCTTGCTAGGCAAGCGCTCTACCACTGAGCTAAATCCCCAACCCCATGAATCCTCTTCTTAAATAGGAAATCAATGTCACATATTTCTTGGAGAAAATAACACCTGTACAAATTCTACCTCAAAAATCATATTTTGTTTATTATTATCATCACTATTATTATTATTATTATTATTATTATTATTTGTTTTTTGAGACAGGGTTTCTCTGTGTAGTCCTGACTGTCCTACAACTCACTCTATAGACTAGGCTGGCCTCCAACTCACTGAGATTCACCTGCTCCTGCCTCCTGAGTGCTGGGACTGAAGGTGTACACCACCACCGCTCAGACGTGTCATGTATTTATTCTACCCTCTAGTATTTTATGTGCATATTTTTGCATTGTTGTAACTATAATGCACTTACAATTTTCACTTCGTCCATTTTATTTTCACCCTTTTATTTATTTCTCCCATTTTAAAGTAGAAAGAGTTTATGGTCATAATGATCAATGTAGTGACTATATGTAAGTTCTGCTCAATCACATTTTAGAAATATTTGTCGAAGGATGGAGATGGCTCAAACAAAATTAAAGGAACTTAAAAAAAACTTCAGAAAAAATAAGTGTCATAAAAATCCATTTTCTTGGGAACAGGAAACATGGTTCAGAGGTTAAGAGAACTGGGTTCAATTCCCAGTACCCACCTAGTGACTAGACTAACAAACACCTGTAATTTTACTTTCAGGGGATCCAGCACTCACTGTTTTCTGGTATCCATGAGCACTAGATACATCTGAACCACAGACGATACCATATGTACGTACATACATATATATATAATTTAAAAATATATATCTTTTTTTTCTTGTAAAGAGTTAAGCAAACCCAGAGGCAAATAAGTCTGTCAATAATTTTGTCTTCTGAGGTTCCTGTGTTACTATTTGCTGTGCAGGAATTGCCTCATACATGGTAGAACTACAAGTTCAAACACAGATAGACAAATCTGAATATGTTACTTCTTGCCTAAAATTTCATAAGTCCCATTTCAACCTTGGGAGAAAGTGTAAACTTCAAATCATCTCCTGAGAGGTGTCGGGCAAGCAGGTGTGTGTGTGTTTGTGTGCTTATTTTCTTGATCCTTGACAAACAAGGACACTCTTCATTGAGGAGTCAGAACACAAAGACCTTACCTTGATGTATTTTTTGTCTTGATTCTTCAAAAGCAGTGATGGGCAAGGGCGAGAATAAATGGTGCTTTTATTCATCCCCATTCACCCTTAAAAACAGAACCACCCTACAGCATCCAACTCTACAATTCTATTTACATTTTGACTGCTAAGACTTTCTGATGATTTCATAGTTTTTATTTACAAATAACTACAAATATCCTTTGGTATAATGGTGGCTTCAGTGATTAATACTGGCTTTCTCTGTTGGAAGTTCAGCTTTAAGTTGATGAACTAAGCAGGCTTGTTAAATGAGATAAAAGGAGGCTTTTTGTTTTTTATTTTTTGTGTCTTTGGATCTGTGATCCTGTGAGAAACACGGCTAGGAGAAAATGTGAACAAAGGAGACATCACTCAGTTTTGAGTCCCAACACTGCACAAACTAACCACGGTGGCATAAATCTTAATTTTCACGAGGTGAAGAAAAGAGAATGAGCAGCCCAAGGCCGTGCTCAGCTACATAGTGAGTTTCAGGCTAGCGTGGGCTATATTGGACTCGATCCTAAAAACAAAAAAGGAACTAACTCCAGCAGACCAGGTTTTAAACTATGCAAAATATTTTAACTTTTGATCTAATACAGCCTATCTGAGGTTTTTGTTTGTTGGGATGCACATATATAAATACAATGATGAATAAATGAATGAATGAATAAAGGGAGACTACTAGAAAAGGATCTTTGAGAACTCCCTGTTTAGCACCTTTTCATCAGATCCGTGGTTAATAGTCAGAACTGTCTGCTGCAGGAGATGGTATTGCTTAGCTGTGCCTAACAAACAAGAAACTTCTCTATGGACATACCAAGATCACAGACTATGTGGTGGATCTGACTGTTTCCAGGATTCTAGGAACCTACCCAGTGGCTTTCTACAGGAACCTAATAGGGCTTGAGGCCCGTTACCAGAACCATCACTCCCACGTTTAAGAGATCTTTTTAGAATGCACATCGATTAAAGCTGCAAAGGGATTAAGGACGTCACATGCAACATGTATGTTGACTTTTTAATTTTAGAGGAACCCACATATTACTTTAGAATTTCTTTCCTTTCAGAAAGTTCTTATGAAAACTGGAGACTTATTTTTTTTCTACAGGACTAAACTGTGAATGGTGGGCCAATGAAACAGCTCAGCCAGATCTGTGAGTTTGATCTCCTGGACAGACATGGAGGAAAAGAACTGGTTGTCCTCTGACCTCCACATGCACACACATGCCTATACACAAGCCAAATTCAGAAATGTAATAAATAAAATATGGGTAGTGTACCCAGTTCTGTATCAAATAGAATCAAACGGAGGCCGCAGCACTTTATAGACTTGCAAGCTAATAGTCATTTTTCTAAGGTATAAGGGAACTGTGAAGTAATTGATTAAATGAATCCTTACTTGAGATTTATGGGGGGGGGGTAATAGCAACACTATTCGGTAACAACTTCACAGATATCATCTAAAGTTGCATTCTAACCTGCAAATGTAATCATTCTGAAATTGGAATCTTTGTAGCGCTAAAAAGAAAAAGGAAAGAAAGATATAAAATACCCTAAGATTAAATTTCTTTTATTTTCGAGCCCTGCCTATAGGTAGATGGAATTAGGACAGCACAAAGATTAGGGGGTGAGGGGGTCCCCAAAGTGATGTGCGTACGTGTTAACTAACAGATACCACTGTTGTAAGGAAATGAGTTACAGAAAGACTCGGTTCAGACCATCCCTGGGGACAAGGTGGTCCGGTACAGTCCGTCCCTTTGGCCATATTCCAGGAGTCCCAAGGGCTCCCTCCGGGAAACAGGGACGCGCGTGGCTATGCGCGCGCCTACACGTACACGCACGTGTATACACACACCACACACACGCACGCACGCACGCACCACCCCCGCTCCCGCAAAAGCGCCCCCCCTCCCCCCCGGCGTTCCCCCTCCCGCCACAGCCGGTTTCCTCCGCGGCTCGACCCCTCGGGGGCGGGCCTCTTTCTCTTTAAAGAGCAGACGCAGCCTCGGGGAGCCGACCAGCACGCAGCCAATCAGCGAGTCCGAACGGCTGGAGCGCGCTGACGCTGCACCAATGAGCGGCGTCAGGGGGCGGGGACAACGGAGGAGACACTATTGTTGATGAGGAGCCGCGGCGGCGGCTGCACCACCTCGTCGCTGCCCGCGCGCCCCCTCTTCCCGAAGTCAGGCTTCGTCACCCGCTGGCTCGGGCCTTTCCTCGGGCCCCAAGCAGCAGGTCCCCGCCGCCCAGCACCCCCGGCCGCCGTCTTTGGGGCGGGGGGGGGGAACCATGTCCCAGCGGGTGAGGCGCAATGGGTCTCCCACGCCCGCCGGCGCCCTCGCGGGTGGCGCGGTCGGCCCGGCCGGGGGCCCCGGGAGCCGCTTGCAGCCTATGAGGGCGACAGTGCCGTTCCAGCTAAAGCAGCAGCAGCAACATGGCAGCCCCACGCGGGGCGGCGGCGGCGGCGGCAACAACGGAGGCAGCGGAGGCGCCTCAGGCCCCTCGGGTGGCGGCGGCGGCGGCGGCCCGCGCACCGCCTCACGCAGCACCAGCCCCACGCGCGGCGGCGGCAGCGCGGCGGCGCGCACCAGCCCCACGGTGGCCACGCAGACGGGCGCGTCCGTGACGTCCACGCGCGGCACCAGCCCCACGCGCGGCACGGCGCCTGGAGCCCGAAGCAGTCCTCCGCGACCGCAGCCGCCGCCGCCCCTACTGGGCACCGTGTCGTCGCCCAGTTCGTCGCCCACCCACCTGTGGCCGAGCGAGGTGAGTGCGGCCCCACACCCCGCCCGCGTTCGCCACCGGAGGAGGTCCCCAGAGCAGGGTCGGCCCTCGGCGGAGAAGAGGAGCCCCAGCGCCCCGGTGTGCAAAGCAGGTACGTGGAGGGTTGGGGTCCCGTGCCCTGGAGTGGGGACTGCAGCACTCCGGTGGGGAGGGGCGGGGCGGGGCGTTCGGTCCGCCACCCATGCGTCGTGCCTCTGCGGGTCCCCGCCGTGGAGGTGCAGCCGCTAACCTTGGGCCTTGGCTCAATTTGTGGAAATGATAAACCCTGGGGTTTGGCCTTGTGTCGCTACTGCTAGGGCTGGACCTGTCACTTTTGTTTTAGTGACGCGATTACTGCTTGCAAATAGCACATGTGTGCTGCTCAGTGTTTCTGTTCCACAAAACAGTTTCGGATATGGAGGACTGAATGCATCAGCAAAGGCGGATTTGGATCATAGAAGAGTTGTGAAGCTGGGAGCAGTTTTTGCATTTCGTAAGACTTAATGAGCAGCAAGAAGGGAGAAGTTGAGCAAGATTGCTTTGGGGTGTGTGCATAGGTCTATGTATATATTTACGCATATGCGTAAATGTTAGATAGCTAGCCTGAGGGTCTGAGTGTGTTTCTGAGATACTGGTTTTTCTCTTTGACTTATTTTTTGCCCTTTCTTTCCTCCCTGAAACAATCTCACTAGCTCTGGCTGGGATGGAACTTGCAGTGTAGACCGGGCTGGGCTTGATCTGCCTGCCTCTGCCTTCCTAGTGCTGGGATTAAAGGCACACCCGTTTTGTGTGTGTGTGTGTGTGTGTGTGTGTGTGTGTGTGTGTGTGTGTGTGTTGAAACGGTCTACTGTAGCCCCTCAGCTGGTCTGTAACTCACTGTGTAGATAGTTTAGTCTCTGCCCTCTGAGCATCAGAACCATGCTATCAAAAGCATGCTTGCTACGTTGCCCTGCTACAAAATGCTCTCCTGCAATAATGGGCAGGCGGTTTTCACACAAGACCTCATTTTAGCTTTCATATTGGCCTTTAGATGGGTTAAGAACAAGTGGTGACAGGTGAGCTTTGGTTCTGTTTGTCTTTCACAAAGAACAAGTCTTCAAATTAGATCAAGGGAGTAGCTTCTTATATATAAGAGAATGTCCGAGAAATGCATTGCACAGCAAGATTACAGGAATGCTGACGACTTCTGCAGTTTGCCGTTGAGTTCCTGGAGCCGGGTAGTGCATCTGGTGTATGGAAGATGAGCTGCTAAGTGGGAGTAGATGAGGAAGGAGACGCCGGCCTCAGCCTGATAGCAGAATGTTTTAAAAAGTTGATTCCCAACACACCCTGAGGAGAGCTTAATTAAGGTAAACAGTCAGTGTGAAGGAGGCTTTATTTCTGGGGCCATCAGACTCCCTGTGTGCTCATTCATATTTTCCAACGCCCCCCCCCCCAAAAAAAACCCAAAACAAAAAACCAAAAACAGTAGTTACTCTTAAACTAGGTATGAGGGATACGGCTTGTCTTTCAGTCTTACTCAAGTGTAAATATCTGATGGCTTCCTTTTGGAATATATTCTTGTTTTACTCTAATTAGATCCATACAAAGTGGGGGAAGTCTTTCTAGCCATAGACCACTGTGATTAAACCGCTCCATGTTTATGTGACCAAATCTAGAAAGAGACATTGTAGTTACTGGAACCTTTTTTGATTGAAGGGAGATTACCAGTTTGCAGGCTGGATGAAATGTAAAAGTTCTTACTGTAGAAACAAAGGTGTTAATTGATGCAGTTCTGGAACCCTCACATGCCTGGGTTCATCATCAGGCTGCTAGCTTCTAGGTGTCTTATGGCGTGAGCAGAGACCCCGCCTTCACCAGGGGCTTCAGTATTGCAGAGTCCCTAAATTGGAGATCTCAGGATCCCTAGCTGGTTGATTATTTCTCTGTGCTTTGAACTAATTACTGAATGATCCAAAATGTCTTTCTCTTTTATTTTTTATTTATTTATTTATTTTTTATTTATTTATTTTGTATATGAGTACACTGTAGCTGTCTTCTGACACACCAGAAGAGGGGATCGGATTCCATTACAGATGGTTGTGAGCCACCATGTGGTTGTTGGGATTTGAACTCAGGACCTCTGGAAGAACAGTCGGTGCTCTTAACCTCTGAGCCATCTCTCCAGCCTCCAAAATGTCTTTCTCTTGACTCTGATAAAGTCACTACTCACTTATCCATGGAAGCTATTTAAACATTCAACTTCAGTGCCTGCCAGGAGCCTGTCTGGGTTAGATGTGCTTTCAGAAAGTAACTCAGCAGCAGGGTTAATTGTGGAGTTTACTTTTTGTTCTCTCTTCTTTTCATTGTCTTATTGAGATGAGAAGTGGAGAGGCAGCATCAGAGCAGTTAGAATAAACTCTGGGTAGTTACTGGGCTCAATGCCCATGTCAATTATTGTGAGTCACGTGGTACAGAGAAGTGAATAGCATAACTTAGTGATAGAGTCCATGGTTATATGGGATTCTTTATTTTACATTGTGTGCGTGTTGTATGCATGTGCATTGGTACTTACATGCTAGGGTCATATATGAGAGGTCACCAGATGGCAATCCGCTGGAGTCTCTCCTCCTTTTCAGTTTTTGGGTCTGGAGGACTGAACTCAGACACCTTTACCTGGTGAGCTATCTTACCAATTTTAGTTCTATTTAAAAAGTTTAATTATATTTTCTATTCTTCCCTCCCTCCCTCCCTCTCTCCCTCCTTCCCTCCCTGTGTGTGTGTTTGTGTATGTGTGTGTGTTTGTGTGTGTGTGTGTGTGTGTGTGTGTGTGTGTATTTGTGTATATATGTGTGTGTCTTTGTCCACATGGATTCCAGAGCTTATGCTTGGAGGTCAGGGCAACCCTTAGGAGCTGATGCTCTCTGTCCACTGTGAGGGTCCCAGGAATCAAACTCACATTGTTAGGCTTGGTGGCAGGCACTTTTACCTGCTGAGCCATCTCTAGCCCCTTTTACTTTATTTTTTAAGAATTATTTATTTTATGTATATGAATATACTATAGCCATCTTCAGACCCACCAGAAGAGGCATCGGATCCCATGACAGATGGTTGTGAGCCACCATGTGGTTGCTGGGAATTGAACTCAGGACCTCTGGAAGAGCAGCAGTCAGTGCTCTTAAAACACTGAACCATCTTTCCATCCCCCCTTCCTTTTATTTTAATTGACTAATAATTTATATTTATGAGACATACTTTGTTTCTTATACATAAATACATCATAAAATTGTCATGTATGGCTAATTGATCTCTATCATTTCATAATAAGTATTATGGTATATTTAAGACTCATCTTAAAAAAGTACATGTGCGTGCCTGAGTATACACACATACATGTTTGCTATGGCACTACTGCAGAGATCAAAAGACACTTTTCAGGAATAGGGTCTTTGTTGTAACTGTGCTAATTCTAGGGATTGAACTCAGGTCACCAGGTTTGGCAGCAAACAGCTCTTTGTTTTCTCTGAGCCATCTTTCTGAACTTAAAATTATTATTTTTTCAACTATCCAATGTGTAATTCATTCAATAGACTCTTGCATAGTTGTGGGTTTAAAGCTGCTGATTTGATGAAAATCTCTATAACATTTGATTTTTCATAACCTTAACTACTATAAAATAGCCTGAGATTATTAGAAGGCTTAGTAGAAATAGAAACATTCAACTTGACATATATTTTGTTACATATTTTATATATGGTAAAAAAAAGACATGAGAACTTAGATGACTTTTTACTGCCATCAGTAGTATAGAGAATACCAGAGAGGTGAAGCGCTCACTCAGGTGGAGGTGATCATGTTACCGTGTGTTCTGGGAACTTAACCTCACTGCCACAGCAACAGGAAGGTGGCTGCTGTGTTATATCACAGCAGTGCAGTTAATGCTACAGTTAATGTAGTTTAATGCTGCATCCTCACTGTTATTTACAGTTCTCTTGAGAATAGAGCCAGGCCTGGTGTTTGCATGTGTAGAGTTTAACAAATGGTGATTTTTTTTTTTATAATAGGTTTATGTGTGTTTTATAATAGTGATAAAACAGCTCGGTCCCCAGCTCCGAAAAAAAGAAAAGAGAAAAAAAAATAGTGATAAAACAGACTAATATCACTTATAGGCAATAGTGAAACAGGATATATATATATATTTTATACATCCATGATATAAACTAACATTTCTACTGTGAAATTTCTAGGCTATGTGGTAGTTTTGTGAGCTTTTTCTTTTTTTTTTTTTTTTTTAAAGATTTATTTATTTAACGTATATGCACTGTCACTATCTTCAGACACACCAGAAGAGGGCATCAGATCTCATTACAGATGGCTATGAGCCACCATGTGGTTGCTGGGAATTGAACTCAGGACCTCTGGAAGAGCAGTCAGTGCTCTTAACCGCTGAGCCATCTCTCCAGCCCCTATAAAAGTATTCTTTTTTTTTTTTTTTTGGTTCTTTTTTTCGGAGCTGGGGATCGAACCCAGGGCCTTGCGCTTCCTAGGCAAGCGCTCTACCACTGAGCTAAATCCCCAACCTTGTGAGCTTTTTCAAATGTTGCAGTTGCCACCAAAAAATCCTTATGTAAATGGATCTGAGCAGTTCTGACCTGGGTTTAATGTCAACTGTGCATTTTTTTTTTTCATTCTTTTTTTTTTTTTTTTGGAGTTGGGGGCCGAACCCAGGGCCTTACACTTGCTAGGCAAGTGCTCTACCACTGAGCTAAATCCCCAACCCTACAACTGTGCATTATTATTTATTTATTTATTTATTTTTTTGGTTCATTTTTTCGGAGCTGGGGACCGAACCCAGGGCCTTGCGCTCCCTAGGTAAGCGCTCTACCACTGAGCTAAATCCCCAGCCCCACAACTGTGCATTATTAATAGCTGTAGCCACCTGCATCCCTTGTCCTGTGAATCTCTGCCATCTGGCTTTTCCTTACTTGTGTCCTTTATAATAAGTTAGTAATATGTGTAAATGAGTTATTTTTATGAGTTCTGTGAACCACTCTGGAATATTACCAGACTTTAGAAGTGCTCATGGGAACCTGTGACCTGTATCTGGTTGGTCAGAAGTGCAGGTGGCCCAGGACTTGGCAACTAGCATCTGAAGAGCCACAGTGTCCCTAGGTCAAGCTTTTATTGTTTGGATGTGACTTGCTCCTGTTAAGGTAGAGCTCCAGCTATTAGCTGGGCTGCTATTTGTAAGGTGTAGAAACTTTAGGGGGAGGGGTCTAGTGGAGGAAGGTTGCCTTGAGTGAGTCCTTTGTGTTATATCTTACCCTGTCCGAATCCCATATTACATTTCTTCTACTTGCTGACTGCCATGATAGGAAATTGTGTGCTCTGTCATGTCCTCCTTGCCATAATGGATTGACATCTCTGAGACCAGGAGCTACAACAAATCTTTCCTTAGGTTGTTCTGTCAGGTATTTTTGCTATAGTGATAGGAAAAGATGCTGCTAACTCAGGGGAGTTAGAATCAGAATTAGATTGTTAAATTTCCATTCGGTGAACAGAGAATTGCCTGGTGCTTGAAAACACCCCAGGGTGCTTGTTAAAAAAAAATTCCACTTCCAGGTCTAATTTTAGGCTTTGAAAGTCCCTCCTAGTGTCGTTGCATACTCTAAACAGTAGTTGCAGATTCCTTCAAAGACATGGTTTGAAAACTTAGTAGGAAAAAAAAAAGCATCAGTTTAGTATATGTGTGATTTTTGTGGAATGGCTCATGTGTAAATAGCAAGATGTGCATTCTTTTTCATTGTATGTCTTATATAAATTTGACTGTTATTTGGGGTAGGAAATCTCCAAGAAAAGCAGCAGAGATGTACTTTCATAAGAAGTATATATTAATACTATATGTGTATGTACACGAATCACATGAAGTAGTATGTCTGGAAGCCAGGAGACAGTGTTGGCTCCCCCTGGAGCTGGAGCTACGTGTGGTCATGGGTAGTCTGGTGTGGGTACTGGGAACATCTCTGGAACAGTAATATATACTCTTCATCCTGAGCCATCTTTCCAGCCATAAGAGACACTTCTTTGAAGTAATAGGCAGACTCAGAAAGTAGGACACCAAAACTCTGTATTTTCATGTCTGTTTCCTAGTACCTTCTGAAGTAGAACTCTGAAAATTCTCTAACATTTGAAGGATAGTTGCTGATTTCACACTGTGAAGGGAATTCTTTTGGCTTGTGATATATTTTTTACAATTGAGGATGAAACATTGTCAAACATACTAGTTCTGCATTTTGGCTAGTATAACTTTCACTTAAGTTCAGTTCTGCATATTTGATTGAACTACTCTTTTGTTACTATGCAGATGGCAAAACAAACTAAAACCCTTTACAAACAGTTTAAAAACAAAAACACACAGTGCTCTGGAGATTCAAATTACCCAGGCAAGACAGGAGGGTGAAACAAGCATGTACTATGGTTGCTCCTGTTTAGAGTGAGTAATTCTATTGGTAGGGTATAGACCTTCTCTCAGAGAAGCTGCTGTCTGACTTGGTTGGAAGGGAAGAACCAAACATGTCAGTTGTCTTACAGGAGTGACAGTACATGCCATGTTCAGTTGTGTGTCATTTAAAATACACAACCTAAGGGAATATTGGAGTAGGAAAAGAGTAGAAGGGCACACTTCAGAATGCCCTGTGCAGAGTAGTATGATCTATCTCAATGTGAATTAAAATGAATCAGATATATTCCCTTAGTTATATTTGTTCTGGAGCCAGACTGTCATGGTTCACATTCTGCCATTGACATTCACTGACTAGCTGTATAGCTTAGGGAGGTTCACTACCTGCAATAAGGAGTACTTCATAATAATGAATGGTGGAGGATTGTCACTAGGATATACAGTTCTTGTATGTATCAGGATGTGGTGGTGCAGACCCTTACTCCCAGCAGAAATGAGGCAGAAGAAGGCAGATCTCTGTGAGTTCCGGTCCAGTTGGTCTACATGGGGCATTTTTTGGCTACTCAGAGAGACCCATCTCTAAAAAACAAACTAAAATAAATTTCTTGTACACTGACTACAGGGTATAGGTGTCTTTAAGTGTTAGGTATTTCTGTATTATCTTTGCCATCTTCCTGAGGCAAGTGTTATTTACTATTTGTTGTATTTATGTTCTTAGGCTATAAAGTATGGGATGTTTTGTAGGTTTAGGATGAATGAAGTAGGAATTGAGATAGAAGAATCTGGAAGGTAGGAATTTGCAAAGGGATTGAACACCTGAGTTAAGATGTGGTGGGAATGGCGCTTATGGGAGAAGGCAAATCAACCTTTTGTTGTGGAAATGCGTTGGGTGTAGGGATTGGGAAAAGGAGGTGAGGATGATAGTTAGATTAGTTCTGCTAATTGCTGGACAGTAGGGTAGCAAATTTGGAGTAGTGTAGTAAGCTCAGCTCAACTCTCAGACATTTTGTGCCCTCAGGAAAGCTGTGTAATTTTCTATATTGTGGTTAATAATACTTTTAGAATTCATGGATGGTGTTGGAGATTTAGCTCAGTGGTAGAGCGCTTGCCTAGCAAGTGCAAGGCCCTGGGTTCGGTCCCCAGCTCCGGGGGGTGGGGGGGGGGGAAGAATTCATGGATGAAGTTTGAAAATAGGGTAAGAAATTGGGCCTTGCTCATTCATTTCCATTGTTAGGTGTTTGCAGATGACACAGCTGAAAGGACTGAGCACTGGAATATGTAAGATGATGAAGATGCTATGAGTAGAAGCCTGGGAGAAGACAAGCATGTCAGGGTTTTTGGTTTTGTTTCTGTGACAGGGTTTTTGGTCTTGTTTCTTGTGACAGGGTTTCACTAGGTAGCCTGGCTTGCCTTTCGACCATCAGCCTCAGCCTCCAGAGTGCTGGAGATTGCAGGTGTGCATGATCATGTCTGGCATGAGAACAAGCTCTTTAAAGACAGAACAGCTAGAGAGGAATTCTGAGAGCTCTGTAGGTTGAGAAGTAGATCACTGTTGAGAAGAGTAAAAAGACGCTTGTGTGCAAGGGAGGCGCTGTTAGAGATGTTTTAGGTGCTGTGAAGAGAACAGTCAGCCTGAGTTGGCAGAACAAGCACATAGGTCAGTTGATGGTGGCTGAGAGTAGTTTGACTCTCAGTGTTGGTCAACAAATCAGATCAAGGTAGTGAGTATTGTTACCTTTCTTGTCATTGTATCAAAAACACCACAGCCTCTTAAGAAAGGAAGGGGTTTTTGTTTGTTTTCTTTTTCTGGTAGTGTGTATCCCCCTTTTTTGGTTCACAGTTTGAGGGTATGATCCATTGTGGTGGGGAAATGTAATGGTCTCAGGAGTATGAGGAAGCTGGTCACATTGAGTGTGTATCAGGAAATACAAAGATAGAAAGAAGGAAACACAGAAAGACAGAGACACAGACAGTGACTGATAGGCAACCCCTTTTTCCCCTTTTATTCAGTTCAGGATCCCAAGCTGCTTTTCTTGGTGGATGTCCCATTGTCCCTGTATTTTCACATCATGAGGTCTCAAGACCATTTGTAACTTTTACTGTCACAACTTAACCTCCTTGTAGGGTATTCAGCCTTGCTGCACATTGTCTGGACTAGTGATTCTCTGGGACTTTAATGCAAGATTCCATTATCCCCACACTCTTAAATCTTTAATGTCTGCAAAGCCAGTATGATATGCATAGCATTGTGAGTTGTGCTTGACCCACATTGCATTAGCTTTTGTCTGTCTTTGAGGCTGACTTTGGGGAAAGACCTCTTTAGGAAGGAGACCAGAGTCAGGTTAGGTTAATCATGGACCACCTCTGTCTTTGTGTCATTTTTCCTGTATTAGTCCCTTGCTGCTGAGACAAGATACCTGACAAAACCATCTTATGGGTGGATTGATTTTTGTTTCACAGTTTGAGGATACAGTTCATTATCATGGAGAAATGGTGGAGGAAGGATTGTGAGGTGGATGGTCACATTGGACCTGCTTTAAAGAAAGAGAAACAGATGGGTGCTGGTATCATTTGCTTTTTTATTTTTATGCAGTTCAAGACTCCAACCCAAGGAATGGTGTGGCTCATAGTTAGGTATGTTTTCCCACCCCAGTTAACCCAGTCTAGACACTGCCTAGTAGAAATGTTCAGTGGCTTGTCTCCTAGGTGATTTTATATTCTGTCAGGTTAACAGTAAATACCATTATAAAGTGTTCTGATGTCAGTGGGAGGAAGCAAGCTGAACAAAGCATTGTACTATTTATTATCGTCCATTTATTTATATTTATTATTTATTTATAGGTCCATTTATTATAGAATGAAGAAAATTTCAGCATGGTTTTTGCTTCAATAAATGCATTCACAGGAAATAGTGCAGGTCATGGAAAGTGGACATGTTACATAGAGTCTAGAAGTCTCAGAAACCATTAACAAATCTTATTTACTGAGGAGGGGAAATGGGTATAGGTGTGGTTCAAGATGACAGATAAAGCAATAGAAGGGAAGGAAGTTGAGAAAAGGCAGCAACTTTCTGTCTTTAAAATACTTGGAGAAAAAATAGCATGCTGCCTTTTTTTGTTTTTTTTTTTGAGACAGAATTTCTCTGTAATCCTAGCTGTCCTGAAACTTACTCTGCAGACTAGGTTGGCCTTGAGATCCACCTGCTTCTGCCTTCTAAGCTCTGGGATCAAAGGTGTGCGCCACCTGCTTGACAGCATGCTTGTCTTAATTCCACATTTAAAAATTAATCTTTTAAATCAGAGTACCTGAAAGTAATTGAAATTACAAATAGCACTGTACTTGTAATCAAAGCATACTTCTATTTATTCTCACTTCAGAAACAATCCTCTAACCCTTAGTTTTTAATGTTTAATGTTCATAAATAAAGTGCATGAAGATCTTTCCTTCAGTTTTATGTATCATAATGACTTAATCCTACAGAAGATGAAGATTTACCAGTAATTAGTATTAATGCTTAAATTCTGACTATGCAGATACTGTTTGTATCAGAATCTTGGGGTGTGTTATAGTTGCATTTCCTTCCTTTGATAACTTTTTATGTTCCATGAGAGGAAAATTGCTTTGTCTGTTGTCTTTATTTTATGTGTACTTAACATGAATATATTCTGAAACCTTTGAAAATGAAAACTTTCAAATATTTTAAAATATATCAGGTTTCCACCTGTCTTAGTCACTGCTCTCTTGCTGCAAAGAGTGCCATGACCAGGACAACTCATATATAAAATAAAGCATTTAATTGTGGAGCCTTGCTTATAGTTTCAGAGCCTTAGTTCATTATCATCATGGCAGGAAGCATGGCAGCAGTCAAGCATGATTCTGGAAAAGTAGCTGAGAGTTATATCCTGATCTGTAAGCGGGGGTGGGGTGGGGGTGAGGACTGGGGGTATAGGCAGACAGACAATCCACCCTCAAAGTCCACCCTCAGTGACACTCATTCTCCAACAAGGCCATACCTGCAAGGCACACCTTCTAACCCTTCTCAAGAGTGTCACTCCCTGATGATAAAACATTCAAATATATGAACCTATAGAGGCATTCTTATTTAAACCATTTCATACCACTCTTTCCTTCTCATGTTCTAAACTGGCCTGTGTGGATCTTAGTCTATGACATAGTTGTTATCTTGAAGCTTTCCTGAGAATTCTTTGTGTATTGTCCGTTGGGGTACATTTAATTTTGGTGACTACTGAAATTACAGGTGTTCACCACCACTCATGGTTTACGCATTGATGGGGATCGTATTCAGGGCTTTGTGCAGGCTGGGCAGGCACTCTGTCCATTGAGCCGCATTCCTCACACTAAAGTATTGTGCATTCAGTGAGCTAAATCTACTTGAAGTCTATTAGAATATTTTCTTTTTTTTTTTTTTTTTTCTCTCGGAGCTGGGGACCGAACCCAGGGCCTTGCGCTTCCTAGGTAAGCACTCTACCACTGAGCTAAATCCCCAGCCCCTTATTAGAATATTTTCAATTGGTCTGGTTCTGTTTGTGAGCTTTAAGTAATAGTTTTTGGGGGAGTAAAAAAAAAATGAGGGATTTTCGGAGCCCTTGCCTTCAGAGAGCTGACTCTGTAATTGTGTGATTTAACTTACTTGTCAAAATGTCTCCCTTTCTTGCATTTCTTTCTTCCACCCTCCTTTCTTTCTTTGCAGTTACATGAATATGTTAAAGTTTGTAAGTAGTAAAAATACAAGTGTTTACGACCATTTGATTTCCAGATCATCTCATAGAAATCCAGTTGACCATTGTTTTTATAATTCTGGGGTGAGTCTGTGTTGGTAGAGACAAGACTGCCACGTAAGTTTATTTCAGAGCAAAGATGATGGTGAACATTTACATCATTTTTAGCCTTTTTTTAACTACAGAGAAATTAGTTTTCGTGTAACCTTTTCATATATATCATCATATTTTATTCTTTTCTTTTTTTCCCTTTTTTCTTTTTTTCGGAGCTGGGGACTGAACCCAGGACCTTGCGCTTGCTAGGCAAGCGCTCTACCACTGAGCTAAATCCCAACCCCCACCCCCAGGCAACTCTTATAAAGGGAAACATTTAACTGGGGTTGGCTTACACCTTCAGAGGTTGAGTCTATTATCTTCATGGCAGCGTCCAGACAGACAGGGTGCTGGAGAAGGAGCAAAGAGTTCTACATCTTGATCCACAGGCAGCAAGAAGATTGGATGTGTTTCACACTGGGTGTAGCTTGAGCATTTAGACCTTAAGGTCCTGCCTTCACAGTGACACACACTTCCTCTAACAAGGCCACACCTCCTCCAATAAGACCACACTCCCAATAGTGCCATTCCCTATGGCCAAGCATTCAAATACATGAATCTGCGGGGGCCAAACCTATTCAAACCACCACAGGGTCTCAACCTTTTCTGCCTTCTAGTGCTGGGCTTGTAATTATGTGCCACTATCACTATGTTTTTGCGTGCTACCAAACAAGCTGTATCCACAGTTCACTCTATTTGAAGAGAGGGTCTCAGTAGACTAGGTTAGCTTTGAACTCACTAAGTAGTCTGCTTCCCAAGTGCTGGGATTACAGGTATACACTACCATGCCCAGCTTAATCCTCTCTTGTTCCCTGCACCTTACTCTTTAGACTCTCATGTCCTGTATGTATGTATGTGTGTATGTATATGTATGTGTGTGTGTATGTGTATATGTATATGTGTGTGTATGTATGTATGTGTGTGTGCATGTATGTTTGTATACACACATTGTAAAAAAAACTTTTGTTATTGATGTTTTGTGAGTTTCACATCATGCACCCAAGTCCTGCTCATTTATTTCCTTGACCTCTTGTATCTACTCTTTACTCTTGTAACTTCCCCCTAAAAGAAAACACACAAACACACATACACACAGCCTAGAAAATCATCTTATCATGGAAGCTATAGTATGTCACAGTAGTACACAGTAGTACTACAGCCATAGTAGATCCCTCTGTCCACACATCTTCACTTGCAGATATGTTCATTGTAATGAGTCTTTGGTCTGACTTGAGATCTATGGCTTTTGTGACACCATCAATATTGGATCCTCCTAGTTATCCTTATCCTATTGTTGCCCTGTTTCATGGAGATCCTGCAGTTTTGGATCATCAGGACTGACCCTTTCATGCTTCTTTTTTTTTTTTTTTTTTTTTGGTTCTTTTTTTCGGAGCTGGGGACCGAACCCAGGGCCTTGCGCTTCCTAGGTAAGCACTCTACCACTGAGCTAAATCCCCAGCCCCCTTTCATGCTTCTTAACTGTTCGCAGATGTTATAGATTTTGGGGTGGGCCAGCTTGAGCCCTGGACTTGGGTCTGGGTGGTAGCTGTGCTGGTCAACATGCCGGCTCTCCCTTATCCTCACCACCAGAGTGAGCTCTCCAGCCACTGCTCCAGTTAGGCCACCCAGTGCTGCCCTTGCAGGAGGCAGGCTCAGCTCTCCTGCTCCCATGTTCCTGGGGCTGGCTCCCCTGCTCACATCTTCAGAGCCAGCTCTACTCTGTTGCCAAGTCAAAACTCAGGACTCACTTTTCCCAAGTGCTGCAGCTGGTAAGGGTCAGGGCCACCTCATTCTCTCTCTCTCTCTCATGACCTTGGAGTTACCTCTCCTGACTGCTTCCAAATCCCCCCTACCTCCCCAAAGCTACCTCATAGCGTAGGAGTGGCAGGGTTGGTTTTCCCTTGCTCATACCCTTGGGCCGGCTTACCTGTGCTCTCCACTAGGGTAAGGGGCACCGAGGAGTGGGCATCACCCAAGCCACCTCAGGGCAGATGAGTGGTGGGGCCAGCTTTCCTTTGCTCTTGCCCTGAGAGATAGCACACTTGTGTTACACCACGAGGGTCTTCTCTGTTGTGCTGTTCAGGCCCAGATGCAGGGCCTGTTCTTCCAAGTGCTGTAGATAGTGAGAGGCAGGTCTAGTTCTCCCACGCTTTGATCCTGTGAGCAGCTTTCCCAACTGCTGGATTCAGCTGTCCTACACTCATGTCCTAAGGGCTCACCTACTCACCATCTGCACCAGGGCCAGCTCCACTCTGCTGCCTGAACAAGGCACAGAGCCAGTTCTCCCTAGTGCTGCGTAGGTGAGAGGTGTTGCCAGCTCTGCACAGGCCCTGGACATCCACGTGGTCCCTGGCATCTGCCTCAATCAAGAAACATGGTCCCTATGTTTTCCAGTAGTAAACATGAGCCATGAACATTGATGGTGACTGTAGCCACTGACCCCAGACATGGTTCTTAGTAGCGGGCTGGACTTGTACCTCACCATGGCCCCAAGTGGCAGGGCTGGCCACTCAAAACAGGCTGCTATTTTCCCACCATTGAGTTTCCAGCTCCCTCTTTCTTTATAATGTTCACACTGCTCCACTTCTCTTCCATCTGTCCACCTCATACTTGCACATTGCAGTTGTTCCCATAACTGGCAGTCCCTGGGAGACATTCTTAGTCACTCTGCATGGCAAGGTGGCAAGGTGGTGTCTATCCCTGTGCTGGAGGGCAGGTCTGAGGTCTGTAGGTCTCTGTCTTCCTTCTCCCTCTCTGTCCTTCATAGTGGTAGGTAGGACTCTGTGTCAGTGGATGGCCTACCTATGCCATGGGATAAAGGGCAGGTCTGTGGGCATCTTTCCTGGTCTGTACCACATAGCATGGCAGAAGGCAAGTCTCTGTTTTCCTCCTTGGTTACACTGTCTGATTTTTACATGTCCTAGGTATAAAACAACTTTGGCTACTAAGCCAGGTATCAAGCTAGGATAAACAGAAGACTGCCATCTACTCTGCCCTGACTGATAGAAGCACACTAACTCCAACAAGGTGTCTCTGCCCATTGCCAGTGTGGTATACATACATAGTACAAATTAAGTGTTTTTCCTTCTGAGTCTGGCTTATTTTGCTTAACATCTTTTTCTGCAGTTCACTCCATTTTCTGAATGTCATAATTTCATTCTTCCTTATAGCTGGATGAAGTTCCACTTTACATATGTACTGCATCTTTATCTATTCATCTGGTGGTGATCATTTAAATATCTTGAATATCATAGCAGAAAACAAGGATGTGCACATATCTCTGTGGTATGCTGGTTTAACACCCTTGGGCTAGCAGTTTTAGAGCTTCAGGGCTCATATCAAAGGCTTATTGGTTGTCGTTGGTTCATTGTTTGTCTTTATTCATCCTAGTGTTCTTTCTTTTGTTTAGATTGCCTAATGATTGCCAAACTTATTTTTTTCAAAGAACCAACTCTTGATTCTGTGTTGTTGTTTTGTTTTGTTTTGTTTTTAAACCCCATTTTAAAGGGCCGGAGAAATGACTAAGGGGTTAAGAGCACTGACTGTTCTTCCAGAGGGCCTGAGTTCACTTCCCATCAACTACATGGTAACTCACAACCATCTGTAATGGGATCTGATGCCCTCTTCAGGTGTGTCTGAAGACAGTGACAATGTACTCATATTAAAAAAGAAAAAAAACTATTTTAAAGATTTATTTATTTTTATGTACTCTCCATGTCCAGATCCTCTGGAACTGGAGTTACAGACAGTTGTGAGCTGCCACATGGGTGCTGGGAATTGAACTTGGGTCCTCTGGAAGAAAAACCAGTCTTCTTAACAGCTGAGCCATCTCTCCAGGCCTGATTCTATGTATTCTTTTAGTCTTTGTTTCTTTAATTCCCAGCATGACCTTTCACTTTTTGGTATGTTCTGTTTTCAAGTTTGGCTCCTCTTTTTTTTTTTTTTTTTTTTTTTTTTTTAAATTTAGGACTTTTTATTACAGATGGTTGTGAGTCACCATGTGGTTGCTGGGATTTGAACTCAGGACCTCTGAAGAGCAGTCAGTGCTCTTAACCACTGAACCATCTCTCCAGCCCCCTTTTTTTCCTTTTTAAAGAGGTACATCAATAGGTTATTTATTTGAGTTCTTTTGGATTTTCTATGTAAGGGCTTGTAGTAATAAACTTTCCTCTTGAATTGTATTAGCTATATACCAAGGGTTCTGGTAAGATATACTTGTATTTTCATTCAATTTTAGGAATTTTAAAATTTCTACCCTGATTTACTCAGTAACTTGGTCATTCTAGAGTACATTGTTTGGGCTCTTGAATATTTATCTAGTTTCTCTAGTTTGACTTTTTTATTCGACACTGTTTTAGAAAAGGCTCCATGGGCTACTGAGAAGAGTGTATCCCATTTTCATAGAATGGAATATTACATAGATATATTAGGTTCCTTTGATCTGTGGTACAATTTAACTTTGAAGTTTGTTGATTTTGTTTGAATGCTCTATTGTAGGTGATGGGTGTACTGTTACTGCATCAGGATTTGTCAGATTTTTTTTTCCTTTTTTTTGGAGCTGGGGACCGAACCCAGGGCCTTGCGCTTGATTTGTCAGATTTTTAATGCCCACGAATGTTCATTATATTTAGTTAGAAACCCAAACATCTGGTACCTGTAAATTTACATTTTTCTATTTATTAATATGTAATGACCTTCATCTCTGATTAATTAATAATTTATTGTTTTGAAGTTAACTTTTCCAGATGTAGTCATGTCAGCCTGGTTTGAGTCCATTCACTTGGTAGATTGACGTCACCTTTGAGTTTTGGTCTGTAGACATATTTTATCAGTGAGGTGTTTGTTGGAAAACACCAGTTTCATTGGTTTCTTAGTTGGGATCTTTTCTTTCTCACTTATTTAGCAGGGATTTGCTTGTTCTGTGTTGGACATGACTCTTAGTACTTACTAGTTCATCTGTTCCTCTTGTGAATTTTTTTTTTTTTCTGTGCTCTTCAAGATTGAGACTTTCTTCCTTCTCTGGGAATAGTATTCCTTCAGGTACCTCCAACAGTATTACTGGTTTTCATGGTTATGAACTGCTTTAGTCTATGCTTGCCTTGAAATGTCCTTACTCTTCTCCCAATTTAAAGATTTATTTTTACATTTATTTATTATGTGTACCACAGGAGATCAGAAGATAATTTGCAGTAATCCATTCTTTCCTTTCACCTTATGGGTCCTAGGATCAAACTCCGATTGTCATGCAAGCTCACTGTGAACCATCTCGTCAAGGTCTTCTCTTAATTAAGATGCTTTGCTGGATATGAGTTGTACACAGTAAACGTCAGCCATTTGGCCTCACATTTGATTCCCTTTAGTCAGGGAATCAAAGCAAGCTGGGCAGTTTAAGTTGTCTAGTTTAAGAGATATTCTTGCTGTCCTTATTTCTGCTTGTTTTTAGTTTTTGGAGTCATCTGTTGGTAATGTCTGGTGAAGAGATAATTGATAAGGGTGAAATAGACTGGTAGCATGCCTGAGCCACAGAAAGAAGTATGGGTGAAATTTCAGTGATTAATTACATAAGCAGCACTTACAGTGTTGTTAGTTTTCTACCATATCTTCATATATATGCTCAAAACAAGTCAGTGTTGTTTGTTTTCGTTTTCGTTTTATTTGTTTGTTTTGAGAAACATCATCTGTCTTAGACTTTCTGTTGCTGTGACCAAAAATTCTTGGGTTTATTTTGCTTACACTTATCATCACAGTCCCTCATTGAAAGAAGTCATAGCAAGCACCTGGAGGTAGGAACTGGAAGCAGAAGCCATGGAAGGGAGGGAGGGTTGTTACTGGCTGGCTCATTATGGCTTGTCCAGTCCGCTCTGTTAAACATCCCAGGACCACCTGCCCAGGGTGGCCAGACTTCCATTGGACTGAACCTCAGCATCACTAATTTAGATACAAGCCTGCATACAGAAAACTTTTATGGAGGCATTTTCACATTCGAGAGTTCCTTTTCCCAAATGATTCTAGCTTGTGTCTAGTCAGTGCACTATCTACAGTTGACCTAAATCTAGTCAGTACAGTCACTCTCTACATCATTCACAGAGTCAAACTGCACGTAAACTTCATCTAGAATAAAAACATGTAAGAAATGTCATTTTAAAAGAAGTTTTGTTGTCTTTAAAGAAATTATCGGAGCTGGGTGAGTTGTGTTGTCTTTAAAGAAATTAGTGGAGCTGGGCAGTGGTGGCTTTTAATCCAGCACAGAGGAGGCAGAGGCAGGAGGATCTCTGAATTTGAGGCCAGCCTGGTCTACAGAGGGAGTTCCAGGATATCTAGGGCTACACAGAGAAACCCTCTGTCAAAAAAAAACAAGAAGGGTGGGGACACACTCATGCGTGCGTGCGTGTACACACACACACACACACACACACACACACACACTCGGGGGCGGAGGGGGGGGCGTTGGTTGGTTAGTGATAATTCTCTTCCTAGTGACCCCAGTGCACCCATAGCAGATGGCTCACAACCACTTGTAATTCAAGCTCCAAAGGATTCGATGCCCTTCTGGCCCCCTTCAGGAACTTAAACGCACATGGCATATATTTCATACAGACAAATATGCATGCACATATGTAAAAGTAACAATACATAAAAAAGTTGATATATATGAGAGTAGATTCTGAAGGTTTTATTTTCTGTATCAGCAAAGACAGAGAAGGGAAAAGGATAATATAATTGGATGTATGCTTCTAAAGTAGACTCTCATTTCATTAATGAAAATGCCTGGGACCAGAGAACAGAGTAGTAAGAATTTAGTATTTCACAGGACTGGAGAGAGAGATAGCTCAGTGAGTAAAAGGAGTTGCAGCTAAGTCTGCTGTTCTGAGTTCCACCTCTAGAACCCACACATTGGAAAGAGAGGACTAACTCCTTCATGTTGTCTTCTGACCTCATGTGCTTTGTGGTATGTGGGTGTGTACACAGGTATCGTACATGCATAAACAGATACTTTTGTTTTTTTCTTTTAAAGCCTTATATAGCTTTGACTACCTTGGAACTTGCTATGTAGATCAGGCTGGTCTTGAACCTAAATCATAGAGATCTGTCTATCAATGCTTCCCAAGCACTGGAATTAAAGGCATAACCAACATGCCCAGCTCACTTTACATCTTACTTTGAGGATCATTTCAATATAATCTTAGAGTATTATATGATAAAATTCATCCATTATATCCCTATTATAAATAGGTATCGAATTAAGCTGATGATTTTAAGGATCACAAAAATAGGGCATTATAGAGTATAGAATTCCTTCTCGATTCTGTTTCTGGTTGAAGGATAGTGATTAGTCAGTGATAAATCAAAGGGCAGAATGATCTGGAAAAGTTGCTAGACTTGGTTAGAAAATAGGGACTGTTAGATAAAACTATTTTTCCAGCCTTTTAAGTCCACATCTGTGGTAAATAAACTCTTGATGTTGAGACTGAAATTTCAGAACAGCCTTCACATATAAAGCAGTGTTTTTGTGCCTTTGATTCCAGCACTTGGGAGGCAAGTGCCGGCAGATTGGGAGTTCAAGGCCAACTGAGTAAGTTCTGGGACATCCAGGGCTACACAGAGAAACTGTGCCTGAGGAAGGAAGGAAGGAAGGAGAGAGAAAGAAAGAGTAAAGAAAGCAGTAGTAGCTGGTGGTGGTAGAGCACACTTTTTTTTTGGTCTTTTTTTTCCTTCAGAGCTGAGGACAGAACCCAGGGCCTTGCGCTTGCTAGGCAAGCGCTCTACCATTGAGCTAAATCCCCAACCCCAGAGCACACATTTAATCCCAGCACTCAGGTAGCAGAGGCAGACAGGTGTCTGAGTTTGAGGCCAGCCTCACAAAAACAAAGCAGTGCTGGTTCTAGCACGGGGATGTGGGGACCCCCTTTAGTCTTAAAAAAAAGTACATGCTTTTCTGTACCAATCATGTAATTCATATGGATGCATTTTGGTTTTAGTGCCACGTGTGTGTAAATCTGGATTGTCCTGTTCTATTCTCAGGAAAAACATTAAATCCTACTAAAGTTGAAAATAAGCAAAGAGTTGTTTGCTGCTAATGCGTGTATTTGTGGGATTAAAGCAGAAGACGTTTTCCTCTTAAATTATTTTTTTTTTCTGGAAGCTATTCTGTTAACTGAATCAAACGAATTAGAAAAAATTATTTTGGAGGTAATTTTGGCAAAGATAGAACATAACTAAGAAAAAAATGTTCTTTATATTGTTTTAGGTGGAATTTTTAGGCATGTCATTGTGAAAGTATTTCTTTCAACCATCCTCAGAAAGGAAAAGAATACACCAGATGAACATTGCTTTTTCACTTGTTCTGGAGAGGGCAGGGTATGTGGTGGTTGTTAGCTCGTAGCTCAGGCTGCCCTGGACCTTATGATCTTTGTGCCTCTCAAGTGAAGGGAGCACAAGTGCTTTCGTGGATTCCTTCCTCATTAGTCTTTTAAATCTTTAACCATGAGTACTTTATTGGGCTAAAAAAGCCAGAGCAGCATTAAAGCAGATTGCCTCATGATTTATTTGACTCTCTTTGTTGTTGGCTACCGTGGTGGTTTTCCAGCCTTTTTTTTTTTTCTTTTTTCTTTATTCTTTTTTCTTTTTTTCAGAGCTGGGGACCGAACCCAGGGCCTTGCAACCCTAGGCAAGCGCTCTACCGCTGAGCTAAATCCCCAACCCCGGTCTTCCAGCCTTTAAACCCAGTAGAATGATAGTAGGATTGAAGAGTCTCTGAGCATCTAAGAATGGTAAGGTCTGATGACAGGGATGAAATGCTTTCCAGGATACTTTTACTGAATGATTCATGTGTGTTTCTGTTGGCTTCATTCTCTCTAAATTTGAGTATTCATTAGCACTGTTAAACAAATGGTGCTGTTAGATCCACTTTTGTTGTTGGGGAAACACGTGATAATCAAGTAAAGAGAACCCTCTTTTCTCAGGAAGTTTTTAACCCTGGAACTCTTCCCACCAGAGATGGTTGCAGACAATTGTAGATTAGTGTTTCCATCTGTGAGGTCCAGAGGCACACAGCTTCTTTTTTTTTTTTTTTTTTTTTTCTTCTTTTTTCCGGAGCTGGGGACCGAACCCAGGGCCTTGCGCTTCCTAGGCAAGCGCTCTACCACTGAGCTAAATCCCCAACCCCGCACAGCTTCTTTGTAACCAGTTCAAGCCAGAACACTTCTAAGGAAGGAAGGACTGTGGTAGATTGTGAGCCCAGAATCAAATTGTATCTGTAGAAGGATGAGTGTTACTAGTAACTAAGCCTGATCAGGCACTCACCGAGTTCAGGGGCGCGAGCTTGTTACCAGAGGATGGGAAGAACTTCAGGAAGTGTATGCACTGGGCAGGCAAAGGTATTAATGAGCTCTACTACAATGCTTGCTTGCACTTTGAAATTCGATTTCTTATATTTAAAGCTTCAAAGAGGGTTTGGTGAAGAAGTCCTCTCCCTTTGACATTTTTCTTTTTGTTCTAGCATAGAACGGAGAATTTCTTTTTAGCAGTTATAGCTTTATCTCAGTGTGCTTGTGTGCTTCCTGACTGCAAATTTAAGCTTGCTTAAGTTCTTTTCCTTAACAAAACTATGGTATTTTTAAAAACTGTCTCTGCCGTATCTGTTGTTCGTTTTTTCTGTGGACGTGAGTGAACTTAGAGAGCAACAACCATGACACAGCCTGAATTCTATCCTGTCTTGAAATTTCCTCTACCTCACATACAGCAAAATACAAAATGAAAATAAAAATACAGTTTATCTAGGGTTAAGCAAGCACCCTGTGATTTCCAACATCTATGGAGGGGCACCTTAGACTATGTCTCCTGAAGATAAAGAAGGGACACTGTAAATTTAGATAGTGATTTGTACGTGTGTGAGTGGATGCTTGGGTATGTGGGGGGGAGGTGCGGAAGCTAGAGGACAACCTCAGGTGTCCACTATCAACTTTATTTTTTTGACTGGGGCAGCGCTGGGGATGCATTGCTCTCTGTCCTGGAATTTACCTGATAGGTTTGTGGCTGACCTCTGGTATCAATGTTTCTCCACTTTCCTGGTGCTAGGATTACAGGTGCTCCCCACATCCAGCAGGTTTACATAAGTAGATCCTTGTTGCAAGGCAAGCATTTTGCCAACTAAGCTCTCTCCCCAGCCCTGTAACAATCTCATTTTTTTTTTTTTTTTTTTTTGGTTCTTTTTTTCGGAGCTGGGGACCGAACCCAGGGCCTTGCGCTTCCTAGGTAAGCGCTCTACCACTGAGCTAAATCCCCAGCCCAACAATCTCATTTTTAGCTGGGCATTGTAGTACATGCTTATAACCCCAGTACAAAAGGCTAAGGAAGGGAAGATCAGGGATTTGAGGTCAGTGTAGGCAGTATAACTAGGTTCAAAGGCTAGCTTGTGCTACATGACTCTGCCTCAAACTAAACAAAGGTAAAATGACATTTCTTCTTCCTTAGTTGAGAGTATACAATTGTATTGGTAGATGAATTGCAAATAGTAAAAGGCAATTGTTTTACTATCAACTTGACACAGCCTAGAGTCACCTGAGAATGGAGTCTGAAATGAAGGATTGCCTAGATCAGGGTTCAGGGATCTATTCGGAAAAAGAAATGGCAATATTGTAAGGGCCAGAGATGATGGGTGATTGAGTCCAAGGAAACAGTATCTTTCAGACACAATAGGACCTGTATACATATGAATTATTAGAGACTGGCAGCATGTGCAGATTCAAGCCTGGCTAGGTCCAAGTGCTAGGAGGGAGAACCAGGAAGCTAGCTGCAATTGATACCCACTTGCAAAGGAAAAAGTAGTTTTCTACAGTTGGATATCACTGGGTATAATAACCATACTTCAGGATAGGCCCCATTCCTGGGAGTATTTAGTCAACAGAAAATAAACTCAATGACATTTTTTGTAGACTTTTTGTCTCATACTGCTTTCGCTTCTGTTTGTTTTGTCTTGGTGGTCTTTTGCTTGTATGTTTTGGTTTTGTCCCCCATCCTCAACCCCCATTCCCTCATACAGGATTTTTCTCTGTAACCCTTAATGTCCTGGAATTTACTCTGTAGACCAGGCTGGCCCTCAAACTCACAGATTTGCTTGTTTCTGCCTCCCAAGTGCTGGGATTATAGATGTGCACCACCAACCACCACCCAGTTTGGTTTCTGTTTTTGCTGGAGTTTTTTTTTTTTTTTTTTTTTTGTGCGTGTATGTTTCTTGTTTTTGTTTATTTCTTTTTTAAAGAGAGGGCTAAAAAAGAGTAGGGTGTCGTTGAGTAGGTACGGAAGATCTGGGAAGAGATGGGGGAGGGGAAAAGCATGATCAGAATATGTTGTTTGAAAAGATGTTTTCAATTAAGCATTGTGTGTGGGAGGAGAGCAGTGGAAGAGTTATTGGACAGCTTCAGGGAGTCTGTTCTCTTCTTCACCGTATGGGTTCTAGGGATCTAACTCCTGTTATCAGGCTTCACAGCAAGTACCTTACTTGTTGAACCATCTCTCTGCTTGTCCCTTAGTTATTCTTGTATAGTTCAGGCCCACCTGCCTAGGGATATTGCCACCTACAGTATGCTAGACCCTTCCATATCTGTCATTAATCAAGACAATAATGTATAAACATGCTAGCAGGTCTGATTGAAGCACACGTTTTTGTTTTTTGTTTTGGGTCTTTTTTTTTTTTTTTTTTTTGATACTACTTTATATAGTCCTATCTGTCCTGGAACTTGCTATGTAGACCAGCCTGGTCTTATATTCATGAGATCCTCCTGCCTCTCTCTGCCTTCTAAGTGTTGGAATTAATGGTGTGTACCACCATGCCTGGATTGAAGCATGAGGTTCTGCTTTTCGTGGTGAATTTAGGTTGTGTCATGTTGACAAAAACTAAGGCATGATGTAATCTCTTAGTTCAAGGTATTATTGTGATAATTAAATGAAGTAATGTGTGGAAAGCAATTAGACAATGTCTTGTAAGTGCTTATTGCTTGGTGTTCACTGTAGTCAGCTGTTTTGCTTTTTATTCTATAATTCTTGATTTCTAGAAAACTACAGCTATTAAAATAATTACTGAAGAGAAAGATTTATTTCTAGTTTTGGATGACCAACCATAAGTCAGTTGAATTTGGATTATGAGTCCTTGGACATGAAGGTAATTTTGTTTCTGGCTAATGTGGTGAAATCGTCTCTTTTATGTTAACAGAAAACCAAACAAAGGATAGGAAGCTGCCATTTTTTGTGGGTGTTCAAGACAGTGTATTGCAGAGAAAAGTGGAACACACTCAGATATGAGAGGGGCAGGTTTAAAGGAACTGCTGGGGAAGAAAACGCTGAAGGGCTGAGTGTGATGACCGTACTTAGGTGATAGTGGCCACAGAGACCATTGTGCCAGTCCACATCCTGGGTGAGCTTTGTATTGTTTCTTAAAGATTTGGAACAGACTGATTTTCTGAGGGGTAATGAGTCAACTGTTTTCAGATAGTAGCAACAGAGCCGTGATTCCTGTGCGGAGTGGAGCTGTAGTCAGGTGAATCTGTTGCTGTGGATGTATCCAGACACACATTCAGACTGCAGTGCATTCAGGGTCTCAGGACATGGCGCCTGATTAGATTGATGAGGTGGAAATAAAGTGGAGGGGAAATTGCAGTCACTGGAAAGAGCTGAACCAGTTTTCACAAGGGGGGAGTTGCATTAAAAAGACAATCTTTGGGGTTGGGGATTTAGCTCAGTGGTAGAGCGCTTGCCTAGGAAGCACAAGGCCATGGGTTTGGTCCCCAGCTCCGAAAAAAAGAAAAGAAAAAAAAAAAAAAAAAAAAAGACAATCTTCGGAAGAGTCTCTTTTAGTGTTTGCTAAAGGAGTTTATGTAGAACTTATGTGCCCAAGGAGCAGGCTGGACAAGGAATGACCCAAGGGACCTCTGGGGTGAACAACTTTCCAAGCTAGGCGTTGTGTAAACACTGACCAGACAGTGCTATTTTGATCATCTGTGTGTTTAGTAGAGTCTCTAGAAGGACTGTGCCTTGGTAGTAGGGTTAAATTCTAGACAAAAGGTTATTCCCATTTTTTCTTAAAATAAGATCAAAACAAGGTTTAACAGATCAAGCTGATCTACAGATTTTATAACTGACTTTCAAAATAAAGCCCAGCAATCTCAAGAACATTGTAGTGTAGTGTTTGGAATCTATTTTAAAGTAATTTATTGAATGCAGGACTATGTGAATTGTGATGAAAAGATGATAGGATCAAAGAAATAGCAAGTGACATAAACAGACAAGTTTTATTTTTTTTTAAAAGATCTGATGGGATTTAAAGATTTATTTATGTTATGTATGTGAGTACACTGTTGCCATCTTCAGATACACCAGAGGAGGCCATCAGATCCCATTACAGATGGTTGTGAGCCACCACGTGGTTGCTGGGAATTGAACTCAGGATCTCTGGAAGAGCAACCAGTGTTCTTTTTTTTTTTTTTTTTTTTTTTGGTTCTTTTTTTTCGGAGCTGGGGACCGAACCCAGGGCCTTGTGCTTCCTAGGTAAGTGCTCTACCACTGAGCTAAATCCCCAGCCCCGCAACCAGTGTTCTTAACTGCTGAGCCATTTCTCCAGCCCAACAGACAAGTTTTATTTAGTTGTGTGTGCAAGTGTGAGAGAGAATGGATATGAGAGAGGTATGTGTGTATATGCATGTGTGGCTATGAGAGAGGTATGTGCATGTGGACATGTGTATGGAGTTCCAAGGACAACTTTATGGAGACTGATTTTAAAATTTTAGAGCAGAGATTGAAGGAACGGCCATTTAGAGCCTACCCCACATGTGGCCCATCTGTATACATCCACCAAAACTAGATAAGATTGATGAAGCTAAAACGTGCATGCTGAAAGGGACCGGATATAGATCTCTCCTGAGAGACACATCCAGAGCATGTCCAATACAGAGGTCAATGCTAGCAGCAAACCACTGAACTGAGAACAGTACCCCCTTTGGGGGAATTAGAGGAAGGATTGAAAGAGCTGAAGGGGCCTGCAACCCCATAAGAACAACAGTGCCAACTAACCAGAGCTTCCAGGGACTAAACCACTACCCAAAGACTATATACATGGATTGATCCAGGGCTCCAACTGCATATGTAGTAGAGGATGGCCTTGTTGGGGCACCGATGGAAGGGGAAGCCCTTGGTCCTGCCAAGGCTGGACCCCCAGTGCAGGGGAATATGGGGGTAAGGGAGGGTGGATGGGGGGCAGTCTTACGGGGTTGGGGAGGGGATAGGGGGCTTATGGACAGTAAACTGGGAAAGGGAATAACATTTGAAATGTAAATAAAGAAATATATCCAATTAAAAAAAGGAAAAAAAATATCAGCAAACTTGACGGCATAATGATAGAAACTACCTCGAAACATAAAGACTCAAAGAAGAATATTGGCGTAATTGTACTTCCAGAAGAAAGGTGGAAGGAAAAAAAATTTTAAAAATTAAAAAATTTCAACTTTATAAAAAGCTAAACTAACTGATTTAAGAAGTTCAATTAAGAATAAATTCAAGAATAAAAACATCATTTAAGGCCGATTTTAATTGAACAACTCAGAATGGGTAAAGTAGCTAAGAAAATATGTTATTGAGAAACAACAGAGATGACAGAGTTCTTGGCAAAACCAATATAAGAGAGAAAACATAATATAAGGCATATTTTGAAATGCTAGGAGGTAAACTGTAAATTTGTATAAAATGCCACACATAACCAAAATATCCTTTAAAGACAACGTACGTTTTCATATGTGGGAAATTGTCCTACAGGAAATAAAGATGGCTTTTGTGGGGAAGGAAAATGATACCAGATGGAGCCTTACCTAACAAAGGAATAAAGGGTACCAGGAGTAGCATATGAATACGATAAAGCATTTTATTATTTTTATTTCTTTAGACAATAATTGCTTTACCTGTGACTTACACAATACTGTGGCTCTATTTTATATGCTTAAGATCCATGACAACAATAATATAAAGGACGAGAGTGCAGTAGTGGGAAGACATAGTCTTATGCTGTATATAAAGTGACACAATTTATGTTGAAGTTGAACTGTGATAAGGTACGTGTACATATATTGAAAAGCTGTAGAACAAGCAAAACTTCAAAGAAAGGTAATTTGTGTGTCTGTAGATGTTTAGCTAGTTGTGAAAAGGGAAGAAAGGACAGATGGGACAAAGACAAAATAAATAGCAAGGTCATGGATTGACATGACAATATATTAGTTGGTCTAAATATTTCAACTAAGATACAGATTATCAACTGCATGTGGTGATACATGATTATAACTTTAGCAGTTTGTAAGTGGATGACTGAGGGTCAGAAGTTTAAGGCCAGTCACTGTTACACAGTGAGTTTGAAGCCAGCCTAGACTGTAGGAGACCCTGTCAAGGGAAAGAAAGAAAACCTTTAGGATATGTAATGTTATCAAGGAGGAAGATACATCCCATTTCTGCTGTAGTCTCCCTACATGGCCTGATTAGAGGGTCAGCTCTAAGGCTGAACTTTAAATCATTATCTTTACGTGTGTGGGTGTTTCACCTGCACCCCCTGGTGTGTGTACCACCTGCAGAGGTCAAAGAGGTCATAGGAGTCCCTGGAACTGGAGTACAGGTATTTGTAAGCCACCTTGTGGGTGCTGGGGTTTGAACCCAGGTCTTCTGGAAGAACAGATGGTGTTTTTTTTTTTTTTTTTTTTTTTTTTTTTTTGGTTCTTTTTTTCGGAGCTGGGGAGCGAACCCAGGGCCTTGCGCTTCCTAGGTAAGCGCTCTACCACTGAGCTAAATCCCCAGCCCCCAGATGGTGTTCTTAACTACTGAACCATCCTTGCTTCAGTAGGGCTAGAGTTTGGAGAGATGAGGCTGGTGGAGGGTTTTGAATTATTTGTAGTTTGCTCATGAATGGGATTGTGAGACTGTCTTCTGATCTTTTATTTCTTAGTCAGCAATTGGGTCTCCACTTCCATTCGCTCCTACCAAGATATCTCTGCTACCATAGGCACAGATCAATAGATAATCATTCATAAACCGAAGCCACCAAAGACTGTAGGGGAAAGTAAAACTTTCTTTTAAGGTGACTTACATATTTTTTACAGTTACAAAACCCTGTTTAATTGAGAACTTTCCCCTAGCCCCCAGGGTTTCTCTGTGTAGCCCTTGCAGTCTTAAAGCTCTCTGTAGACTACATTGGCCTCAAACTCCTCCATCTTCCTGCTTGCACCTTCCCAGTGCTGGGATTAAAGGTGTGTTCCACCACTGCCCAGCAACTCCAGATAGGACTAAGAAGGAAGAAAAACAAAACAAAAAACCACTAGGACAGGTCCTCATGGTGCACAGACATACATTCAGGCAAAATACCCATACATATAAAATGAATAAAATTTACATTTAAACCTAGAAAGACGTACTTATTGTATTAATTAAAGTGCTTATCAATAGAAGATGGCCTGTTAGAAATTTGGAGAGTGGCACTGTTAGGTTTACTTACGGTCCTTCTGTTTCTACACTTGAAAAGTACCCCCCCCCCCCCATAAGTATATCTGCTACACCTTTTCTGCTTGTTGATTTTGTGGATAATAGAAAGCATAGCTTTTAAGCCAGTGCTTTGTCAAGTTGTACAGATATGGGGGTCTAACACTGTGGCAAAGGCTATAGAACCCGTGGAAAGGAGGCCAGGATTTAAGTGCTGTGCTGGTGCCATTGAAGGTATAGGGAACCAGTCTGTCCCAGCTGATGGTTGAGAGCTCTAAATTCCAAAGCCCAAGGCATTGATTATAAATTTCAGTGCCACACCCTGCCATGTGTAGTCTTTTCATAGGCTTTGTTTTTTCAAAAACAAGTTAAGGATGTTTGAGCCGTTGTTGGGTAGAAAACTGTCTGAGTTTGCTGCAAACAAACCCACCACATTTGGGATAAATGTTCTTTCATGTAACCAGGAATGTGTTGTTGTTTTTCCCTTAGTTACCCTTTTTGTGAGATTCTTTTCTATGTTAGGTGTCTTCTCACGAGATGAAGCAGAATTGCCACTTTACTCCATTGCTCTGTTGAGAAGCATAGGAACCTTGCCTTGAGTGAAGTCGCCACAGCACTTGGGAGTTTATCTCTTGGGCTTCGGTGACTGTTGAGGGAAGCTTTTCTAGAGGAATGACTTCTGAACCAAGATTGCAGGTTGAACATGGATTAGCCCAACTAAAGAAAGGAAGAGTGTGATGCTAGCAGAGAGGAAGACTTGGAAACATGGAGCACACCAAGGACTGCTATGGACATGGCTCTAGAGGGATTGAGGCTGGAGATAGATAATCTGCCACATTGTAAAGTCCCTTCCTTTGAATGTCCATATCAAGATTCCCCACCTCTCCATAACCTCTTCATAATTAATTAGGGCAACAGATCTGTCTGTTCTCAGGACTTGGTTGAAAGAATTATGACAAGGAAGGTGTATAAAGTGTTCTCAGCAGGCTGTGACTTACTTATATTTTCTAGGGCTTACCACATTGCCCCATAGGCCTTTAGTAAATGTTTACATGAGTGGTGTAAGGGAAAGCAGGGTTCGAAACAGAAAAATTTTTAAAGTTTTTTTTATAAAGATATTATTGTTATGGATCTTAATTATGAATATGTTTGAGTGTCTGTGTGAGGGTTCTTTTACATAAGTGCAGATTCCTGTGGAGGGCAGAGGCATCCAGTTCCCCTGGAGCTAGACCTAGATGCTGCCAGAGGTGTTTTCTCAGACTTAAATTCAGATCTCTATAAACCCAGTATGTGGCTTTAATTACTGAACCCCTATTACATCTATATTTTAAATTATATTTAATCTATTTGTGTGTATGTAAATATGTGCATGTTGAGGTGAGAGGACAGAGAGTGGGAGTCAGTTTTTATCTTTCACCATGTGATAAAACTCACATTGTCAGGCTTGGTGGCAAGCACTTTAATACAACAAACCATATTACAAGTTGAGCCGTCTCATTGACTGTAAGAAAATGCTTAGGATCTTTACTTGTGATCATACATAACTCTTCCTTTCGCTGTGACTATAAAAATAATAACTTGAATGATTTGGGCATATTTGATAGAAGTTTTAACTGTTGGGTAATTGGAAATCTTGAAATGAAATTAGGCCTGTTTATAAGGTTTGTTTGGCTGGTGTGCTGATGGGAACAGAAGCAGTGGCTGGTCTTCTTGGAGAAGTGTCCCAGACAACTTTAACTATTCAGCTTTCCACACACATACATGTTTGTGAATGATCTTTTTGCCCTAGATGACACAGTTTTCTTGCAACTATCTCATGTAGTTATTATTTAATTAGAACACACATGAACATGTGTATTTATTGCTTTTTATTTCTCATAATAATTCAGATACAGATTTTCTTGAATTTGTGGACATGACTTTTTAAAACGAGTTATTTATTTAGTTAGTTATGTATTTAGTTATTTAATGTATATGAGTGCTCTATTTGCGTTACACCTGCATGCCAGAAGAGGGCATCGGGTCCCATTACAGATGGTTGTGAGCCACCGTGTGGTTGCAGGGAATTGAACTCAGGACCTCTGGAAGAGCAGCTGGTGCTCTTAACCGCTGTGCCGTCTCTCCAGCTCCTATTTACTACTTTTTAAAAGATAAGTATGGCATACACTGTAGATTTCAGCAGTTGAGAAGCTGAAGCAGGAGGATAGCTTGGGCCTGTTGAAACCTGCTTGGGCAATACCATATCTCAAAAAAAAAAAAAAGTATAAAGCTCATATTAAAGTTAAATTTAAATTAACAAAGCTTACCCTCACCTGACCTCTCCCCCAAATTAAAAAGAGAAGAAAGAAAAATGATATTAGGTATTTCTGTAGAAACCATGACACAGTAAAGTCATGCATTGTAAATAGTAGACTCTTGTACTGAACCAGGTTGTGAGGCAAAATTCAGAGATATTATTTGTCCTAGTCAGGGTTACCATTGTTGTGATGAAACACCATGACAGAAAAAGCAAGTAAGGGAGGGAAGAGTTTACTTGGCTTAGTCTTTTACATCACTGTCAGTCATTGGAAAAGTCAGGATAGGAACTCAAGCAGGGCAGGAACCTGGAGGCAGGAGCTGATGCAGAGGCCATGGAGGGATGCTGCTTACTGGCTTGCTGCTTATGGCTTGCTCAGCCTGCTTTCTTATAGAACCCAGGACCAGCACCCCAGGAATAGCACCTCCCACAATGAACTGGGCCCTTCCACATCAATCACTAAGTAACAAAATGCCCCATACCTGGATTTTCTGGAGGCATTTTCTCAGTTGAGGCTCCCTCCTTTTCAGTGACTCTAGTTTGTGTGAAGCTGATGTAAAACTAGCCAGCTCATTATTTAATAATGTAAGTGCTTATGTAAAAATGAGAAAGTCACATTCATGGGATTTTGAAATGTAATTAAATATATTACAATTTTTACTTGGTGTGGCGGGGGACTGTCTGCCAGAGTGTGCAGGTGGTCGGAGGGCAACTTGCAGTATTAAGTTCTCTCCTTCCACCATGTTGGTTCTAGGAATCAACCTCTGGTTGTCAGGTTTGCTTGCTTTTAACCTGCTGAGCCTTCTCTTCAGACATTTTAGTATAACAGGGTTGGGGGGTTTTCTTTAGGGGTAACACTTGGCTGTATTTTGTTTCAGAGTTCTGTATCAGCAGATGAGTTTTACAGTGCTCACCTCATCTAGGATGAGATTATACTATTATCTCCTGTATTGCTTACTTTTCACATTGTTTTATAAAGTGCATGAAAGAAGGAAAGGAGGATTTACAGCACACAATTTGAGGACGTACAGTCTATCATGGCTGAAAGGTTGGTTGGTAGCAGCAGGCATTTGACTCTAGGAGCCTGCTCATATCTGGACAGATCAAGAAGACACAGAGCCAAAAACAGTCAGGAATGTGAACTTCAAGGCCTGCCCGGAAGTGACCCAGCTTCCTCCATCTAGGCCTTTCTCACAACCTCCCAGGGCAGCATAAGGAGCCTGTGGGGACATTGTGCATTTTGACATCTTTGAATGTGGTGTTCTGTCCAGGTAAGTTATGCAGAGTGTAACTTTGTCACTGTGAGTAGTAAGACACTGAACAGCACTGTGACGCTCTGAGTACCACAGAAGGTCTTTTGCTGTATGTGTTTAACACTGCCTTCACAGCACAGAAGCAGCCAGGCACAGTATGTAAATGTCTGTGTTACAATAAGGCTTTATTTATGGGTGCCAAAATTTGAATTTTATGTAATTTTTCTATATTTAAGGATAAGTTAATTCCTTTTCTAACCATTTAAAAATGTACATGTAAATTAGTAGGGTGAGGACCAGTTTTGGCCTGTAGCCTCCTAAACTTAGGTATAAACTATGAAAAATCCCAAGACCTAATAGTAATTTCTATACCTTTTCATCATTTTATTTAAAAACACAGTGCTTAGGTACAAAAAACAAACAAAAAACATCAGGCTTGGGAGGCAAAGACAGCCTCATCTACAGAGCTAGTTCCAGGATAGCCAGGGCTACATAGAGAAACCCTGTCTACTGGAAAAATAAAATCAAAAATCACATGTATGGTGCTAAGGCACTGAAGTTTATTTTGGTTTATCAAGGCTTGGTCTGTTTTGTTAACAGAATTAAAATGTAAACAATGATTTATGTATCAACTAGAATTGTGGGATTTACACCATCGTAGGCTTCTTTATAGTGAACAGTTTCTTCTGTGTGTACAGTGCATGCAGCATGCATTTGTACATGATGTTTGGTTTGTTTTTTTTTTTTCTTTTCCTTTTCTTTTTTTTCCGGAGCTGGGGACCGAACCCAGGGCCTTGCGCTTGCTAGGCAAGCACTCTACCACTGAGCCAAATTCTTAATCCCTGCATTTGTACATGTTTAAGAGAGTGTGTGTACATGAACGTAGAGACCAGAGGATGACATTGGGTGTCTTCGAGAAAAAAAACCTTGCTGGGTACCAGGAAAATAACCAGTTCTGTAGAAAACTGCTCATTCCCTAGAGATTTTGATTTGGTAATTTAGGGTGGGGTCCAGGAGTGTTCACTGATAGAAAAGAACCCCAAGAACTTGGATTCAAATTTTGATATTACAGGAAGCAGCAAGTTGCTGTCTGTCTTCTCTCGACCATACTACGTGTACCATGCTCCTTTTTCAAATGAGAAAACCTATTTAATTGATGCTAAATAAATGATAACACAAATGTGAACAAGGGGCATTAATGATTAAATTAGGGCTGGATTTCTGTTGTCCCTTTGATTCTCTGATTGCTTTGTATTTGCATATAAAATTGATCTTTCATTCTTAGAATTTTAGATCTTCATTCTTTTTCCTCTTAGTAGGAAATGTCTCCCTTCTGTAGTCCTCCTCCCATTAACACCCGCTTCTCAAGTGTGGCCTGTGATGTCATTCTTAGGACTCACCTCCTCCTTGCTCTGGCTGACTCTCATGTTTAACTACTGAGTCCCTTCAACTTGCTTATGGAGAATTCCCGTCCTTGTGATTCTTAAGAAACCCAGTTTTGGGTCACAGCATGGTCAAGGCCATTTTAGGAAATAAAAAGCAGCCAAGTTCTTGGGGCCAACAAGCATTGGGGATTTACCAGGGAGTAGAAGTTTGAAGCTGAATAATGGTACTTACTTGCTCTGTGTTCAGAGTTGGTGCAAGAGTTAAACACTCACTAGGCTGAATCTTATGCTTTTTTGTTTGTTCATTTTGTTTTTATTTCAGTCACCCTGATCTTAATTTTCAAAATGTCATCTTATTTTGGGTTGATTTTTGTTTTCAAGGTCTCTAAGTTAGTAGTTACTGTTCTGCTGTTACAGTAAACGCCTACTTGCAGTAGCTTACTTTGCTTCTTAGACTATTTGCTTCAGTTTCCTCCTTTCTGTGGTATTTTTCTTAAAAAAATAATAGTCAGAAACTGTCTCTGACAATCATCTCTGTCTGAGTCTCAGTGTTTTACCCTTTGTGTGTGTGAGGGAGTACATAGATACAGGGGCACATTTACCACAACAGATGTGTGCAGACAACTTTAGGAAGTCATTTTCCTGTTCCATCATGTGGGTGGTCTCTGGGGATGGAAGAGGTTGCCAGACTTGGTGGCAAATGCTTTTTACTTGCTGAGCTACCTTGCTGACCCAAGGTACCATAACTGTTAGTTTTCTTATTCCATAAAGTTACCTCAGTGTCTTCAGCTGCTGCTCTTACTGACAGAAGGAGTCATCCTTTCCTCTTGCGCTACTCTAAGGTTTATTTTGTTTTTGTTTGTTTGTTTAAATCCAAAGGAGCTTGTAATTTACCATGGTATGTCAAGATCCTGGTTAAGTTTCATTCTGAAGACTCTCTTCTGTTAGTTCTGGAAGACAATCATCACCATTTTGAACATTGTTTTTTTCTCACCGATTTACCCTCCTGAATCTACATTGCATACATACACAATAAATATCATTAATTTCCTTCTTCCATTTCTTTTTTTTTTTTTTTTCGGAGCTGGGGACCGAACCCAGGGCCTTGCGCTTGCTAGGCAAGTGCTCTACCACTGAGCTAAATCCCCAACCCCCCTTCTTCCATTTCTTAAGTTTTGTTTGTATTTTTATTTATGTTTGTGTTAGCTTTTTGAATAATTTCTACTACCCAAAAGATTTAAATTTCTCAGTTCACTAATTCATTCTTGTAAGATTTCCCCCTTGTTTCTTGTTTTTTTCTTTGTGTGTGTGTGTGTGTGTGTGTGTGTGTGTTTGTTTGTTTGTTTTCAGAGTGGTGCTTAATATATAGCCTTCTGTGGCCTAGAAGTTGGGGTGTTGTAGACTAGCCTGGCCCTAAACTCACAGAGCTTCCTGCTTCAGCCCACCAGGTGGTAGAATTAATTACCCTACATACATTATATGATAGCTATGTATAGGACACACATGTCACAGCTTGCGTTATGTGGAGAGATCCAAAGACAGCTTTGTAGAGTTGATTCTTGATTTCATCTTTATATGGTTCTGGAAATTGGACTCAGGTCATCAGGCTTTATTGGCAACTGCTTTTAGCTGTTTTAAAACATTTTCACTGTTAGGGAGTTATTTGCCCATAGCTCTCTCTCAGTCAGGAAGTGATTTTCTAAGGGTCTTTATTAATATTTGTCTTCTTAGAGTCAGACTTAGAGTATGCATAGCTAGTTGCTAAAGAGAAATACTAGGCTAAAGGCTAAAGGTTCTGAAATATGAAATGATAGTATATAGCCCTTTGGAATCAACTGTGAGTTCTGTTGTCAACACCTTGCTTCTCTTGTTTTTATGGTCAGTGTTTTGGGTTGGGCTTTGCATATTGGCTTGTTCCTATTTGTTTATTTTTGCATATTTAAGTTGGAGAACTTCTGTCAAGCTTAAAACTTAGTTTCTGCTTTTCCTCTTAAACATTTTTAAAATTAACACTTTTGCTTTATACCTAGGTGACAAAACACGCCCACCTTCCTCCAGCCCCTCCAGCATTATCCGGCGTACTTCCTCCCTGGATACCCTTGCAGCTCCATACCTTGCTGGGCACTGGCCCCGAGACAGTCGTGGGCAAGCCACACCCTGCATGAGGGACAAGGCCACACAGGTAGGTTTCTTTTACTTGTTCTTCCCTGAAGCATTGAGTACACACCAGAATTTCCCCAGAAGCTTTTCAGAAGTACTACCTTCCGATATTCTGCTGGATTTGTTTAGACATAGATAATTGTGAACACAACTCCCCCCCCCCCTTTATTTCTTAGAAGTTAGGTTACAGTCTTACAATATTTTCATGTCTGGAATTTGGACTCAAAAGTTTGTAATAGGATTATTCTGCATGTCATTTATTTTTCAGAGTGGGAGAACTATATTTTCATATTGGGAGAACTATACTACATTGTTTTGTGTGTATGTGTGTTTGTGCTCACACATCTGCATGCTTATACCGTACAGTGCTAGAGTGCATATAGAAATCAGAGCACAAATCTGTGAAGTCAGTTCTCACTTTCCGACTTTACATGAACTCTAGGGATCAAACATGGTCAGCAGTGCACCGTCAGATACTGCCAAGCCCACTTACTGCCCATTGCTAATAGATCCCATAAGAGCAAACAGCTCAGTAAATGCTATTCTGAAAGGGATATGTCATACTTTTACCTCCATAACTAAAACTAACTAAAAGGATGTTAGAAAGTCATCATTTATAATTTATAAATTTATAGTTAAAGAATTGAAGTCCAGCCAGGTGGTGGTGGCACATGCCTTTAATCTCAGCATTTGGGAGATAGAGGCAGGTGAGCTCTGAGGCCAGCCTCGTCTACAGAATGAGTTCCAGGAAAGCCAGCGTTACACAGAGAAACCCTGTCTTGGAAAAAAAAAAGTTGGAGTCCAATATTGTACAAGTAGTTCATGATTGCATGCTAGTTTGGAGTTTGTTTTTATAGTATTACCACATTGTAATTAAGCATTTGTATAGTCATTTACCCATTGTTTTTCATACTTACTAGACAGTGAATCCCAGCAGGGTGAATCTGTGTCTGGCTTATTGTTGCTGTTTCTCAGGGTTCTACCAGGACAGTAAGTGCTTGAAGAGATTTCGAGGAGCATTTGCAAAGCAGTGGCTCAGCAGCACAGTGTTGCACTCTTGGTAATGGAGAACGAAAGGCTTACAGCCCAAATACTATTGGCAGTTAAATTTTTGCATTAAAAAACTTTAATTACAAACTGCATCCTACATAGAGGACTTACTCCAAGAAATCTCATTTTATTGGTTGGGACAGGTTTGAAAACATGGGCCTGGCCCCAGCCACTTGAGGAGGGCTCCCTTGTACAGCTGCAAGGTGAGCACTTCACTGAACCCAGAAGAGGCTGCAGCATTGGAACAGACCTGGCTTTTCTAAGTATGCAGTGCTGAAGCCCGTGGCAGTAACCACATCCAAGTCTCTTCCAAACTGTGGAGGCAGGCCTGGGTATGTGGTAGGAAGATTCTGGTGCCCCCATGACTCTGGAGACATTGTTGAACTGATAGTCAAAATAAGAGTAAACCTCTAAAGACCTGGGTGGTAGGAGTTGTGAGCCCAACCATGTTGCAGTCTCCTGTGGGCTCTCCAATTTTAGTTTTTGGTTTTTTGTTTTTATCTTTTTTTTTTTTTTTTTTTTTTCCGGAGCTGGCAAGGGCTTCCCAGGGCCTTGCGCTGGCAAGCGCTCTACCACTGAGCTAAATCCCCAACCCCTTGTTTTTATCTTAATGGAAGCCATGTTCTATAGCATCCTTGATTGAATGCCATCTAAGGTGTCTCCCAGAACAGTGGCTCCACCTCTGAGTCTGCATTCTCTTCTCTATCCCAGAAGGTACATGCTAGCACCATTCTGCCTGTTCACATCCCATAACCTCCAGCATTTAGAATACATGTCGAAAATGCCTCCCCCCCTTATCTGCCGTATAAATCATTATACCACAATTACACTAGTCCGTATGATCTGTAGTAGCTGCAAGATGCTGAGTTGCATAGAGAAAAGTTCCATCACTTCACATCACAGTGCAGATTAAAGAGAGATCTACATTTACCCATATTGTTATCTGTAGAAGTCTATTGTTTAAAATCCAGCAACTTTAAGACATTTTGAGCCGTTTCATAATGAAATGATTCTGAGAATTCATCAGAATATTTCCATATACTGTAAATTGGAATCTGCTCTTCAGTGCTCAAGTCTTAAAGTCTTTGCCACCCAGTACTAGTGGATGGAAGAATTCATGTACCAATCTTGCTATATTTGTATCATTTGTTGCTTATTTATTAATTTGTATATAACTTCAAAGAGTTTGTAAATCCAGTCCTGTGTTTTTCTTTGTAACCAGACAGTTGGAAACCAGTTCCCAGGATGCCACACTGTGTGCTCCATCTCCAAAATAAGTTATTTTTTTTGTGTTTTCCAAGACAGTTTCTCTGTGTAGCCCTGGCTGTCCTGGAATTCTCTCTGTAGACCAGGTTGGCCTCGAACTCCTAGAGAATCTGGGACTAAAGTCATGTACTACCATGCCTGGCTTAAAATAATTTTATTCTTGTTATTTGATGTCCTAAACTTTCTTTTAGATTTTATTTAAAATTTCCTATGATGGTAAATTGCAAATGTCCAGTGTGAAGGTGGTGGGTTTTTTTTTTTTTTTTTTTTTTTTCACCACTAGGTGAACTGAATTTAACCACAACCATCTTCTGAGGAAGAATAGAGAAAGGGCTGGAGAGATGGCTCAGTGGTTCAGTGCACTGACTGCTCTTCCAGAGGTTGTGAGTTCAAATCCTAGCAACCATATGGTGGTTTACAATCATCTGTAAAGGGATCTGTTGCCTTCTTCGGTGTGCCTGAAGACAGCTACAGTGTATTTATGTATAATAAATAAATACTTTTTTTTTTTTTTGGTTCTTTTTTTCGGAGCTCGGGACTGAACCCAGGGCCTTGCGCTTCCTAGGCAAGTGCTCTACCACTGAGCTAAATCCCCAACCCCAATAAATACATTTTTAAAAGTAAAGGAAAAAGCTGACTCACTTTTAGCCATTTCAATTGCTCGTCACAGCAGTGCCTGTGTTACTAATTCTGTTTAGTCTGAGGTTTGGAGTCCCGGGACCAGCACTGATTGCCCTCAGCACCATACCACATTTAAGTTTCTCTGCCAGTCTCTCTCTGGATTTGACTTGAATGTCTGGTCTTGACTTGTCATTGTTGTTGTCTAGTAAAAAATTCACAAAAAGCTGAAAATTTGCTGCTTTTTGTTTAGAAACTGGAACTGCAAATGGCAATCAAACTTTCCATTCAAAAGCCACTACACTAGAAAGCAAAAAGATGATGATTGGTGGATGCCGCACGCCGTGTTGGCTCAACCTCCTCTCCACATGTCCCAGCTCTGGGCCAGTTCAGAATTTATGAATAACCTTATTAATAAATGAAAGGAAGGTTACGACTGATTATAACCAGCTGATGCTAAGATACTTATGAGTAGTTCATGGTGGTTAAAGTGTGCTAGAGAAATCAGTGCTTAAGAGCACTGCTCTGACAGAGAACTGGGATGTATTTCCCAGCAACCACATGCTGTCTCCCATCAGTCCACAGACACAAACAAGGTGCATATACAGATGTGCAGAAAACACTCATAAAACATAAAATAATAAAATATTTAAAGATGTATAATATTTCTATCAGCTCTACTTTTTGAAACATATATTATTTTTTAAAAAGTCTGGTGTGCTGTTGTTAAATACTTTTTGTTAAAATAAGTTTCCCCCCTCTACAATAGACCGAGAGTGCGTGGGCTGAAGAGTATGCTGAAAAGAAGAAAGGGTCTCATAAACGCTCATCATCCTGGGGCAGTACAGAACAGCTTAAAGAGGTCAGCAAAATGTGATGGAAGCAGGAGTTTGGCTTTTCCAATGTTAGTTCCTTAAAGTTGTGGGATGCAGATATCATTTTCCTGGTGTAGGGAGGGTGTGTGTGTGTGTGTGTGTGTGTGTGTGTGTGTGTGCGCGCACGCGATGTCTGTGTGAGGGTATGTGTGCCTGCATGAATGTGTGAAAACCAGAGGGTGATGCCAGGTGTTGGCTACTTTCACTATGCCTTCTTGAGAAGGTCTCTGACTGAAGTTTGCTGACTGGCCAGTGAGCCTCAGGGGTCCATCTGTCTTTCTTCCACCTCCTGTTAATCCTACTGAATGACAACAAAGACCATAACCCAGTTTATTTGATCAAATTAAGCAAGATTTATTTCCTGTCTGGTGGGGTTATTTCTCTAAAATGGGGCTTGAAATATTTTTGAAAATAAAGCATTGAATGTAATAAGAAGTGGGGGCTTATATAGCCCAAAAAACTGAAAGGCTAGAGGGCTTTTCCAGAGTTAGGGGATTTCCAGAGAAATCTTGGTTATGTAGGAACTTAGCTGAACTTTTAAAATTATTTGGCAAAACATCTTATCAGGGTACATTCAACGTATGAGTTAGTTCTATAGGGAAGAGAGCATGCCAACTTGAATTTTGCAGCAAGCAGAAATAAACTTGTTCTGTCCTTCTAAAAAACATAGCTTGCATCCATTAATGTAGTCCAGCTGGTCAATCACTCCCAGCACAGGGGTCGTCGATGAGCATGGGCACTGGAGAGCTGCAGTCACCTGTTTAGTGCTTGTGTAGCAAGTATCTTTTTTTTTTTTTTTTTTCTTTTTTTCAGAGCTGGGGACCGAACTCAGGGCCTTGCGCATGCTAGGCAAGCGCTCTACCACTGAGCTAAATCCCCAACCCCGTGTAGCAAGTATCTTAAGAGCTGAGTATACCTTTCTCCTGTTTACTTGAGAAATAGCAACAGAAAAGGTTGTTACTGTGTTGATTTGGGGTGGGGGGAAGGCTTGAAGCCAGACATTATAGAGTATACCTTTAATCTCAATAGTCAATGTATTAAGGCAGGAAGTTTTAATTGCTGAGTTTTGGGTCTGCCAACCCCCCCCCCCAAAAAAAATAAAATAAGATTTGAACAGAAAATGTATGTTATTAACCTGATGTTGCAAATTTTGCTTTAATAAATAGGAGAGTTTGTATGTATCTAGAAATATATACAGACATCAGACTTATAAAATTAGTGTGATTAAGAAGCTGACATGATAGTGTTTTTGAAATTTAGTAACTTGATTAGGGATAGCTTTATGTTATTGTTTTTTGTGTATATAATTAATGTCACTGCAATTAACCCATAATAGAAGTAAAAGAGAAAAATTCAGTCAAAGGATATAATGAGGTAGTCATTAAAATTGGGTTTGTAGCTAGACAAATGCCTTTGATTTCAGCACTTGGGAATGGGAGAATCAAGCAGGAGAATCAAGAGTTGAGGGCTAGTCTTGATATGGTGGTTTGTGTCCCCCATAATCTCATGCATTTGAATACTGTGTTCTCAGTTGGTGACACTGCTGGGGGATAGGTTTAAAAAGTGTGGTCTTGCTGGAGAAAGTATGTCACTGGGGATGGACTTTGAGGTTTCAAAGTCATGTGCCATGCCCAGTTTGCTCTCTGCTTCATGCTTGTAATAAATGATGTAAGTTCTCAGTTTCTTGTTCCAGCCACTGTTTTGCTCCACCGTCTGATGGAATAAAATTTTGGTGAGAGGGGTAGGAGGTACTCTTGGCAGACCTGTGCCAAGCTTTGCCCAGAAGAAAAACATTAGTGTAAGAGCTTTACTGGGGGAGGGTGGGGACATGACAGAGAGAGAAATAGAGGTAGACAAGGGATGCCTTGAGGGGACAGGAGACACACACACACACACACACACACACACACACACACACACACACACAGAGGGGAGGGGGAAGGCATGCATGAGGTGGCTAGGGGCCCTTTTATGCACAGCACACACCTGGTGTATCTCGTGGATCCCCGAGAGCAGACCAGTAGGGACACCTATTTGCTAAACAGCGTCATGGCCACTATTGCTCTAGAACTGCAAGCTCAAACTTACTTTCTCCTTCTGTATTATCTTGACTCATGATATTTTATCACAGCAAAACAAAAGTAGCTAATACACTTGGCTAATGAGATCCTGGCTCAGAAAACAACAAATTGTATTTGATATGTAAAGATTTTATTTTAAGTGTATTTTATAGTTTGGCGTTCATCCTGTTGCTGTGATAAAACACTTCAACCTAAAGCAAGTTGATGAAAAAAGGTTTTATTTGCTTAAGGTGAGAGAGAGGAGGGTAGGGAGAGGCTGAATATGAAGGCAGGAACAAGCTGATCACATTTCATCAAAACAGGGAGAGCAGAGTGGAGTATGTCTATAAAAGCTCAAAGCCTGTCCCTAGCAATGCACCTTCTCTAGGAAGGCTTACCTCTAAGAGGTTCCATAACTTCTCAAAACAGCACCCCCAACTTAGGACCAAGTGCTCAAATACATGAGCCTATGGAAGATATTTCTCATACAAATGAACACACTTGGCTTGATTTGTAAATATTTTAAATTTTACATTCATAAAGGCAACAAGAGAATAAGTTATTTCTAAGAGCATAATTTAAATGCTGAAAACTTTAATACTTGAGAAACCTCAAGACTAACAACAATGTTAAATGTATTTGTTTTTCTTTAAATCTGTACATATACATGTGAATATATGTATAAAATACCGATCAATTAGATTTTGTAATATGGTTTAAAATTTCATGTACTAAGGATGAATTTATTGGTTCTTTCATCAAGAATATGTTTTTGTTTTGTGTGGAAAACACTGTTTCTGCCTGTTTTTCCTTTCAGATTGCAAAATTACGCCAGCAACTGCAGAGAAGCAAACACAGCAGCCGTCACCATCGAGATAAAGAAAGGCAGTCTCCATTCCATGGCAACCATGCAGCTATTAACCAGAGCCAGGTAAGGAAAGAGATTGGCTTCTCTTTTAGGTCGTTTGTACTCGTTTAGGATAGAATGTCCAAAACCATGTGTGTAACAATGTTTTAAGTACTAAATCACAGCCTTTCTCCCTCCCCCAAATTCACAAAATAGTATTTTATCTAGGAGGTTTACCCAGTTACAGTTTTAAAGTATTTTTATTTATTTACTTGGGGACTTTTTTTCCAGATAGGGTGGGTCTCTTTACACCCTATCTGGAAAAATTCCTGTCTTGGAATTCACTATGTAGAGCTGATGAACTCACAGACACCCACTTTCTTCTGGCTCCCAAGTTGTGGGACTAAAGTCATCCCCATGCTCCCCCTGTTACACATTGCGATTGAACCCACTTTGCTGAAGCAGGGTATTTCTGTAGCACTGGCCATGGAAAAGACCTTTTTCCTTTCTTAGTTTCAGTTATATTATCTGAAGATTGGGAGGAATGGCTGCTGTCTCGATGTCTTTTTCTTTTGGGAGGGAAACAAATGGCTTAGATCCCTATGGAGGGCAGTAAGTGACTTGTCCATAGAGCTTTCTCTGTTTGAATTCAAATTCGCTAGAGTTTCTTGGCAAGAAGAGAGCAGGTTTATTTCATATTCTGTGATTGAGTCTTTCAGTTCCCCAAAGCAAAGCTTTGTGATTATGGGATCCTGAATTCAGTTTTCTATTGGAACAGTAGGATGATTAGAAGTCTGGTTCTGTGACTTTTAGGACATATTTTAAGACTGGGTTAGCAGATGGAAGCTAACTGCCCATTGATAAGTAAAGTTTTACAAGACGTAGACAGTTTTGTTCTGTATACATTATCTTTGGTTCCATTCTTATGAGATCATATGAGATCAGGCATGTTTAAGGTGATATGGCCGTGAACCTTTGGCTCCATTCTTAATACAACAGTATCGTTGAATAGTTGTAACAGAGACTATCTGACCCATAAAACCTTAGGTCTTCACTGTTTGAAGATCTATAGAAAAAAGGTTTGCTTTTTATTCTTACAGTTGTTAATATGTGTGGGGTTGTATGCATTAAAAGGGCTGCAGAAGTGGCTTGGCGGATAAGGGCGCTGACTGCCCTTCTAGAGGTCCTGAGTTCAAATCCCAGTACCCACATGGTGGCTCACAACCATCTGTAATGAGATCTGATGCCCTCTTCTGGTGTGTCTGAAGACAGCTACAGTGTACTCATATTACATGAAATAAATACATCTTTTTAAAAAAGAAGGAAGAAAGAAAAGATGATTAAAGAATAGTTTTTAAAATAATTTTGATTTTTGTAAATTTATAGTTTGGTTTTAGTTTCTTAATGGCTCTACACCAAGTATAAGATTATATTTAAATCAAACGATTAACGGGGTGTGGATGAGCGAGTGTACTGCTCTTGCAGAAGGCCCAAGTTTGTTTCCCAGCACCCAGCTTGTAACTCTAGCTCTGGGGAATCCAGTGCTTACACCTTCTCACGTGTCTACTTTCAGGCACATACTTATTGGAAGATACACACAGGCACACAGACAGATAATTAAATGTAAAATAAAGCTTAAAAAATAGGAAAATGGGGGTTGGTGATTTAGCTCAGTGGTGGAGCGCTTGCCTAGAAAGCGCAAGACCCTGGATTCGGTCCTCAGCGCCGAAAAAAAAAAAGAAGAAAAAAAAATAGGAAAATGATTGGATTTTAATGTCTTAAAATTATACAAGTTAGTTTTAAGAAACTTTAACTGTCAACAAATACATGTAAATTTTAATATGTAATAAAATGTAATAACTGTTAAAAGTGGCATATTAACTGAAAACCAACATCTTTCTGATTACTTTACCAACCTTGTCCTTTCTAGCTCATCCACAACCGCTTTAACAGTGAGGGTGCTTTGTGTTTATTCCCCATCATGTGTTTGCTTCAGGTCACTTCAGAGTTAAGACTGAATTTTATCAAATTACATGGTACCTTGTAGGAGTTGATAAAGTTTTGAAGTGACTTTTGAATACCAATTTATTACTGGGAGAATTTTTAGCTAGTTATACTGACAGAAGGCTGTAATCTCAGTATTTGGGAGGCTGAGACAGGAGAGTTATTTGTAGCAAGAGCTTTCTCAAACCTAAATGGGGTAGGCATTATGATGCACCCCTTTAATCCTAGCACTCTGGAGGCAAAGAAAAGATAAATACAGTCAGCAATTTGTTTGTTTTTTAGCACAGAATCCACCTGCCTTTGTCTCCTGAGTGCTGGGATTAAAGGAGTGTGCCATCACATCCAGTTTATACTCAGCAATTTTTAAATTGAAAAATTCTTCACAGTATTGTTCCTTAAAAATTGAATTTCCTAGGGTCTGGAGAGATGGCTCAGGCGGTTAAGAGCACTGACTGCTCTTCCAGGGGTCCTGAGTTCAATTCCCAGCAACCCCATGGTGACTCACAACCATCTGTAATGGAGATCTGATGCCCTCTTCTGGTGCGTCTGAAGACAGCTACAGTATACTGACATACATGAAATAAATAAATCTTTTAAAAAAAAATTGAGTTTCCCTTTTGTGTTTGGAGGCAAGGTTTCTCTGACTAGGCCTGGAACTCACTCTGTTGACCAGGCTAGCCTTGAACTCACAGAGGTCCACCTGCCTCTGACTCCCAAGTTCAGGGACTAAAGTATGCACCACCACTGCTCAGCTAAAATTGAATTTTCTTCATAAAAATTACTAAGCTTAGTCTTATGAATTGGCTCAGAGTGTAGCATGACAACCTGAGTTCAATTCTAAGAACCCACATGGTAGAAGAGAACCAATTCTTATAAGTCATTCTTTGATCTTCACATGTAGACACATACTCTCTCTCTCTCTTTCTTTCTCTCTCTTTCTCTCTCTCTCTCTCTCTCTCTCTCTCTCTCTCTCTCTCTCTCACACACACACACACACACACACACACACACACACACACACACACACAATGTTTAAAAAAAGAAGAATGAGTTTGGCTGTGCTAGCCTTTACTACCAGCACTCAGGAGGCAGAGGCAAGGAGATCTCTGATTTGGAGACTCACTCCTATCCCCATTCCCATCCTCCCCAAAAAGAAAATTTATCTTGACTCTTTATATTTGACAAATAAAATACCTGCTTGATTGTCTTGTGTATTAATTTTGACAGTTGTATTAGTCATATTGATGTTTATTGAGACTCTCAGAGCATATTAAGTTATTGATATGATGTTGCTTAGGTAAGTTCTCTCTTTAGTGGAAAAGAAGTATATTATCAAGACTAAATATTAAATACTTAACCATCTGATGGTGTTGTAGGAAAAGTAGCAATAAAGAAATAATCTCATGTCCCTATCAAATCTTATTTTTGAGGAATGTAAGTAAGTAGTTAGTTGTAATAATGTACAATGAATATGTTGATAGGAAGAGTTCACAGTGCAGGGGTATTTCTCTGAACGGAGGATGAGCCATCCAGAAAGGCTTTTTCAGAGAAAATGTTAATCTGGTCGATCCTTGAAATAATAGTTGAGTTAGCCCACCTAACAGATGAAGTCATGGCCCCAGTAGGGTGGTAGTAAATGATTAAGAGATTAATTGGGTTGGGGATTTAGCTCAGTGGTAGAGCGCTTGCCTAGGAAGCGCAAGGCCCTGGGTTCGGTCCCCAGCTCCGAAAAAAAAAAGAACCCCCCCCCAAAAAAAAAAAGAGATTAATATCAGGCAGACCTTGATGTCTTCACAGATTAGTTAGTAACTTACTCTGACTTCATCTTCATTGTACAAAAGAACATTTTTTTTTAATGTTGGAAATGAGACTCATGATCTCAGATGCATTTTATAGTGGCATCTGTAGGCTTAGAATATATGATGAATTTAGTAGAGGATAAATAATACAAGCCAGGAATCATTTAAAGAATTAGAAGTGTGAGTAAGGAATCAGAATTGACTTGGAAACTTAAAACTGGTGAGAAGGTACTAACAGTTGAAGTCTTTTGAGCTGCTTAGTTATAAGTAACTGACAGTTAGGAGGTGGTGGTGTTTGAACTGTTGAACTGCTTACTAAATGATACATGTTCTCCTCAGGACTTGTGTCATTATTGGCAATTAACCTTCATATTGCAATTTAATACCATTAAATCTCATTTAATAGAAAGTTGAGACCTTAAGAGGCCAGTTATCTTAAAGGTCAATGAGACAGGCTTGGGTTCTAACCTAGACATTCTGACATGAGACTCTGAGTTTTCACACTTTGCTAGCTGATGGCTGCCAACATACAGTATAGATGGAGAGATGAATAAAGGCTGGGGCCATGTTAGCCTCTGAGTACAATTCTAAAAATGTATCTAAAAGTACACACAGAAGTTGAGTGGAAACAGGGCCCTAATATCAGGTCGACATTTTAGATTTGTGCTATGCCTTGTCTTCATCAAGAACCTTCTGACTGCAGGGTGTGGCAGTTAATGCAGACCACAACTCTCAGTGCATCAAGAGTAACAGAAGCACTTAGCCTTCAAGAAGACAGCTTTGAGCCTCTAAGAACATTTTGGAAGAGGGATTGGAGAGATTATAAGAATCAGGATAATGTCTACTTAAAAGATACCCTCTGGCTGGGGATTTAGCTCAGTGGTAGAGCGCTTACCTAGGAAGCGCAAGGCCCTGGGTTCGGTCCCCAGCTCTGAAAAAAAAAAAAAGAAAAGAAAAAGATACCCTCTGGGCATGACACAGAGTTTGGGCTTCTGAACCCACTGAACTGGTTATCTGCATAAAGCCTACTGACTCTGGACCCATCCACATTTCATTGTGCAATGGTGAGGAGCCTATAAAAGCCCCCACACCTCACTGAGGGACTTTTGGCCATTCATGGTTGTTGAAGGAAGGGGTAGCATTTTTGTCAGTGGTGTAGCCACCCCATAAGTTGCTTTTGCTTTTGTGCAGAATGAGTCACTTATGCTTAGATAAAAACCACATTACTCTAGGTCACATACAAATGGAGGCATGGGTTAGGGAAGGGGCTTGTTGGGTAGAAGGGTTTCAGCAGGGAAAGGGGTAGATGAGAGGAGAAAATGGGGTATCAGTGGGGGGGAAACTAGTAAGATAATATAAATGTATCAAATTGTCAAATAAAAAAAACAGTGGGGGAGGTGGGAAGCAAGTCAAAATGAATGGAAGACCTACAAAAGCTACAACTTAAATCGATTAATAGAAACAGGCCTCAGTGTAATGCTGGATTAAGATGGGGCTTCCAGTGTAGCATTACTCCACCCCCCCAACACACACACACACACACACACACACACACACACACACACAAAGAAAAAGTATATAAATTGTCACACCAGAAGAGGACATCGGATCTCATTACAGATGGTTGTGAGCCACCATGTGGTTGCTGGGAATTTAACTCAGTACCTCTAGAAGAGAAGTCATTGCTTTTAACCACTAAGCCATCTCTCCAGCCCATATTTTAAGTTTTTATACAGTGTTTAGTTACCATTCTGTTGCTGTAAAGAGACACCATGACCAAGACAACTCTTAGGAAATATTTAACTGGGGCTTGCTTAAGAGTTTTAAAGAGATAGTCGGTAATCATCATGCTGGGAAGCAGACAGGAATGGCACCTGAACACTGAGAGCTTTCCAGATGGCAGATAGACAGACACTGGGCCTGACATAGTAACACATTTCTTTCAACAAGGCCAAACCTTCTAATTCTTCCTAAACAGTTCCACCAATGGAGGAACTGTTAAATATATGTTCCTATTGGGGGGGGGGGGTGTTTTCATTCAAACCACCACATTCCAATTGTCATGTGGGTATCTAGAGAATGACATGTTGCGCTGCCTGATTAGAAGCCTTAAGTGGGCCAGAATCTACTGAAGTGTTAGCTTTGAGGAGATTGGGCAAACCGTAAGCATTTTTTTTTTTTTATTTTCCAGAGTACAGATCTGATGAGAGGAATTTTTTAACCTTTCTTAGCTGTCTAAAGAATTCTCAGCTAATCTTATAACCTACTTACATTTGTGTGTACTGACTTATATTTAGAATTCACATTATTGCAAAAACCTCTTTTGGTCCAGGAAAACAAATTCTTGTTATTTAATTCCCTAAAAGGGGTGGAATGGGAGGTGATGCCAGAACAGGAAGGAAGGAAGGAAGGAAGGAAGGAAAAGGAAGGAAGGAAGGAAGGAAAAGGAAGGAAGGAAGGAAGGAAGGAAAAAAAGGAAAAGGAAGGAAGGAAGGAAAGAAAGAAAAGGAAGGAAGGAAGGAAGAAAAAAAATATTATAAGGAGTAAAATAAAGGACTACTGCTCATGTTATCTTCAGTAGTTAAATTAGATTTAACAAAGAAGTCCTTCCTAGGTAGCTGGGTGAGTTCATTATTTCTAACCTTGTGACAGACAGCTAGTTAAGTTAAACTGCTGGTTAAAACCCCTCACTCAGAAGAGAGGTGCACAGGCCTTACAAGAATGACTTACGCTATATTTCCTTCTCTGTTTCTCTTTTTTCCTTGGTTTGAGACAGATTAAATGTTTGATAAATAGTTACTGCTAAGGAGTTATTAAGAAAATCTTTTTGGGGCTGGGGATTTAGCTCAGTGGTAGAGCGCTTGCCTAGGAAGCACAAGGCCCTGGGTTCGGTCCCCAGCTCCGAAAAAAAGAACCACAAAAAAAAAAAAAAAAAAAAAGAAAGAAAATCTTTTTAACTTCTTCCCCTGTCTTGCTGATAGGAAATCTTAGTAAAGAGATAGAGGGAGTTGGCCCCTCCACTGCCAGGGTCCTGTGTGTACCTCTCTTACCATGTCAGCTGGGAACTCTAATGCTTCTTTTACTAAACAAGCTTATTAATAATGTGTCTTTATGCTTCTATAACCAAAGGCCAGCTTTTGCAAATACTGTGGCATACTACCTTCCCCTTACAGTCGTTCCCTATTCCTGTAATTTAGCAGTTGTAAAACAAACACGTACTGGAAGCCTGAAAACAAGCATAAGGCGTTGTTTTTGTTGTATGACAGTTTGAAGAAATTAGCAGGAGGAGAGGGGTAGAAAGGAGAGGAGGACACAATTGGTTTAGAACTGCTGTTTATAGTCTGTGTCCTGAGTGTTGAGATTGCTCTTAGCCTTCTCTGTTATGTTACCATGTCACCTCATTACACATGATTTGACCCAGTCACAGGAAAGCTGACTGTGTCTCAGAATGTCTGTGTGCTTCACTGCAGGCCAATGAGTCCTGGGCTTCTCTTCTCTATCGTTTGAATGGTTTCCTCTCCAGTCTCTGTTTTACCTTTAGAAAGGTTCCTTCCGGGGCTGGAGAGATGGCTCAGCGGTTAAGAGCGCCCGACTGCTCTTCCAGAGGTCATGAGTTCAATTCCCAGCAACCACATGGTGGCTCACAACCATCTGTAAAGAGATCTGATGCCCTCTTCTGGTGTATCTGAAGACAGCTACAGTGTACTTATATATAATAAATAAATAAATCTTTTAAAAAAAAAAAAAAAAAAAAAAAAAAGAAAGGTTCCTTCCTCCCATTACTCATCCATCAGAAGCAAAGCCGTGTTAGCTTTCTTCTTCCCCTGCCTTGTTCCTAAAGTGCCTATAACTGGGAGCTTTTACAACTTTATTTAGGGCTGAAGAGATGGCCAGGAGGTTAAGAGTACTTGCTGCCCTTCTGGAGGACCCAAGTTCAGTTCCTTAACATCTATGTCTAACTACCTATAACTCCAGCTCCAAATGATATGACCCCCTCTCTGAACTCTGGGTGTCTGCACTCACAGGTGGGCATACACATAATTCTAAAAACAATAAAACTTAAAAAAAAAAAACCTTTTGCTTAGTCTTACTTTGGAATTTCACATCTGTTGGGAAGGAAATAGGGTAGTAAAACAAAAACTCTTTAGGAGTTAGTGGCAGTCCTTAGGAATGTTAAGACAAACAGTGGGTAGCCAGCTCTAGTGACTAGCTTCATCCTGCTTCACAGCAGTTACAAACAGGACCCAAGTTCAGTGACAAGGCTGGAGACATGACTCAGTGGTTTAGAGCATCTGCTGGCCCCTGCACACACTCGGTACACATTCACATAAACAGACATGCACAAACCAATCAATCAATCAGTCAGTCAATAGTAAGTATCTTTTTGAAGACTAAGTGAGGGCCTGGGAGGGAGGTTGAGGTAGGAGAGTAGAGAGTACAACAGTGAACAGAAGAATGTATAGAATGTATAGAACAGTAGCATGTGCTGCTTGCCAGTCTTGTTACCATTGGTGTTGGTGAGAAAAGTGAGGAAGGTAGGCTCTGTTCTTGTCAGTGACTGAGAGATGTCATCTACAAGTCTTCCATCTGTAGATGAAAGGTATGGTGACATAGACCTCTAATCTTAGCACTCAGATACTAAGGCAGGAGTATTATGAATTTTACTCATACTTGACTTAACCCTGTCTCAGTTGTTGGGTGCTCCTCCTCAGCCCCTCCCCCAAAACCCCATAACCCAATTCCAGAAACAACAAAAAACCCACCTATTGAACATAAGATATTTGGGGGCTGGGGAGATGCTCAGTAGTTAAGAACGTCTGCTGTTCTTGCAGAGGACCTACATTTGGTTCCCAGTATACACATGGTGGCTTACCAAAGGCTATAACTGTAGTTCCAGGAATCCAGTGTCTCTTCTGGCCTCTAGTGGCTTCCACATGCACATGATGCATATTTGTGCATGTAAAAATAAGTAAAAATTTAAGAGAGACTCCATTTATGTACATACGGTATTGAGATTGAGGAGTAGAAAAAGTAATTAGATATAAAAATAAGGGGCTAGAGAATGGCTTGTGGTTAATATCACCGGCAGATCTTCTGGGGGAACCCAAATGGCAGTTTTCAGCTGTTAACTCCAGTTCCTGATGCCCTCTTCTGGCCTGTGTGGGCTCTGCATGTATGTAGTACACATAAATGCAGACAAAGCACCCATAAACATAAATAGAAATAAATAAAACATTTTTTAAAAATAGAAATTAAAAATGAGTAAATAGTATAGGAGAAGCTTGGGGCAGGGTATGTGAAAAGATGTGTGGATAGAGGGATTTAAATTAGGAACGCTGGTTAAGAAATAATGTGTCCATAATGGGCAGAAAAGGGCCAGGGGTTCTTCCCTCATTTCAAAACCATGATTGGGATGCCGAGCCTCTCCTTACCTGTGAAGGAAGCTACCTGCCCAGGAGGTAAGATGCTGAGCCCTGCCTTGCAGGCGAGAGCCCTACACTCACAGTCACCAAGAGCTGCTTCAAAGTAGATTCCCTTTGACTTATTTCTCACAGATTTCCTGTTTCCCAAGGAAGCTTGTACTATGTTTGATGTGTTTTTGTTTTGCTTGTTTGTTTATGTTAAAGATGAGCAGCAGTAGAAGAAGAAATAAAACCTCATTCTAAGTTTGAGTCAGACAGTAAGATTACCTACTGACTGAAGCTGGAGGTAAATGCCTGGAGACCCGGGAGCTTTTGTCTCCATGTCACCTCTCCCAGGTGAATGAGAATGAGCTAGTCATAGATCCCAGACCAGTGTGTTAGTAGATGCCCTCATAAACCCTGTTTTGCATCTTGTTAGGAGGACAGTTAATGGTCTATAACTATTTAATCCATCACTTAAAAAAGTAACACTGTGGCAATGAAAACACTTTTGGTAAGAGAAAATCAGAGATGGACTTGCAAAAAGAAAAACATACTTTATACTTTTCTTTTGAGGTGAACATATGTGTGTGTGCGTGCGTGCGTGCGTGCGTGTGTGTGTGTGTGTGTGTGTGTGTGTGTGTGTACATGTGTGTACAATGAATGTTACGGGAAAGTTATCTGCAGTTATGCTGTGGGTTCTACACTGTGAATCCTGTCTACTGAACTCCATTGTTAGCCTTGGTGACAGCCACCTCACTGGCTTTCATGTGAAAGCATGTCTGAGGTTGATATTCTTGGAACATTTGCCATTCTCTTAATGACCTCTAGTCTGTGACGGTTGTCGGTACATTTCTGAGTCAGTCTTGACTGTCTGGGCTTAAGCATTAAATTATATTTCGTATAACCTAAGGTGCAGATTTGGTTGCTCTCAACCTGTTGAGGTCTGTGGGTGTCCTTTGGACTTGTTTTTGAATTACGCCACCTTGAAAACTTTTCTCCATCCTCTTCACCTTCGCTTAAGGCTCCTGCTCCAAAGAGCACGCTCATTCCCGCTGGCCCCATCACCAAGTCCTCAGGCTCCCGGTTCCGGAACAGTGTGGAAGGGCTGAACCAGGAGATCGAGATCATAATCAAAGAGACAGGGGAGAAGGAAGAACAGCTGATTGTAAGTAGCCTCCACACTCCGAAGTCTTGCTGTGCGCTCCAGAGCTCTGAAACAGTCCACATTCTGTTGCCTGTATTTATGTTTCTTAGTGAGAGTATGAAAATTTAGCTTTTATAAATGAATAAAAGTAAAAGCCTTTGACCATGAAGGTAATTGGAGAATTTTAATTTCTTTTCATTTCATGGGACGAACGGCTGGGTTTTCTTTTGTAGCAAATATCAGAAGGGCATGTATATCCTCCTCATTTTGCTATAACTCCCTGTAACAAATTAGAGTTAGTTCTGTGGAGGATAGGGCAGTTAGAACAGCACATTGTTTCTGAGGGGGAGCCCGCCCGCCCCATGAGTGTCTGGACTACTCGGTTTGATTTGACCAACATCTTGATGACAAGTGAGCGTTCGTTCGTATCACAGAGTACATTTATCAGCCTATGTTCTTGAGCGATGAGGGAATTGATGTGGAGAAATCCTCTACAGATTTGTGGAATTTTCTCCCTGGAGGTGAAGGCAGCTGGGTGTGGTGTCTGGCCTGTACTCCCAGTAACTACAGGTCTCCAGTTTGAGGCTGGCTTATATAACTGAAATCCTTTCTCAAACAAACAAAAAAGACAAAACTTGGTTTAGCTTTGAAAATAGACAACTCTCCCACCCCTGTCATCCATTCCATAGAATGGGTATGCTTTCCCTAATTAAGGCTAAGTCAAAGTTGTAGAGGGAGCTGGCTTGTCTGCTATGTGAGCCACACAAGCTTTCATAAGTGTCTCCTAGATTTCACCCTCTAATTAGATCTGCTGTGTTTAACCTTTCACTCACAGGAAGTGTTCTTTGAAAAAAAAAAAAAACAACTTAGAAGAGGAATGGGCAGGAAGGCACAGGAACCAAGGGCCACCCGGTATCACCAGTGAGCATCTTTATGGTTGCGTCTCCTAGGGACCTGTGGCCCACCAAATTACTCCTTTACCGTGATACTCTTTTTTTTATATTTTTAGAAATAGCAGTGCATGATATCATTTAGTGCAGCACATTTATTCAGCAAACATTGACCTCCTGTGTGTCATGCCCTGCAAAGGCAACTTCTTCCCAGAAGATGATGCTCACTGAGGGGTCAGGTTAAGTTTAGATGTCACTAATGAGCACCAGGAAGGCCCAGTACCAGTACAAGGTATGGATGCTTGTCTGTTTTTGATATGGGGTTTTGCTATGTAGTCCAGCTGCTCTAGGAATCAAAATCCTCTTGTTTCAGCCTCCCAAGTGCCAGGAGTACAGATTTGTGATACCATGCCAAGCTTAGAATTTGATTTGTGAGTCTCTGGTTCACAGAGGAATGGATACATTGCTAGTAAATTTCAGAATTAGTGGTATCAACATCTGTTTTTAAAAATTTGTAACAGCCACAAGATATCCCAGATGGTCATCGTGCGCCTCCACCCCTCGCACAGAGAAGCAGCAGCACACGCAGCATTGACACACAGACTCCTGGGGGTGCAGACAAGGGAAGCAACAACAGCAGCCGCTCTCAGTCTGTGTCCCCGACATCCTTCCTCACCATCTCTCATGAAGGCAGTGAGGAGAGTCCCTGTTCAGCTGACGACCTGCTTGCCGATCCCAGAGATAAAGGTACCATTGGTTGGAGCTGCGTCCCTGGATGCGAGTGGCGTGCTCCTGTTGATCTTTCTTTCTGTGGGATCCACATACACTGGAGGAGTGAGGGAGAACACCAGGTCAGAACAAGTGGAGTACAGTGCAGCTTTGCCAAGGGGCTCTATGGTGCTTTAGTGTTGTGTGTGTGTGTGTGTGTGTGTGTGTGTGTGTGTGTGTGTGTGTGTGTATCTTTATTTTCCAGCATTTATGGTGAATACAGCTACCTTATTAGTGACTAGTGCAGTGGTTCCTAACCTTCCTAATGCTGTACCCTATAACAGTCTCTCATGCTGTGTGATGCCCAACCGTGAAGTTCTTGTTATTGCTACTTCATAATTGAGTGCTAATCATAATGTAAATATTTTTGGAGATACAGGCTTGCCAAAAAGGTCTCTGCCCACAGGTTGAGAAGCACTGGAATAAGTATTTTCCTGAAAAGCACTTTCTTCTTGATCATTTTTCCAGTTGGGGTTTTATTACCTTAATAATTCTTAATTAAATGTGAAGCCTTCAACTTATGCTGTTTAGGATACTTCTAACAAGGATTAACTAGATTTATCTCAAGTCAAAATGAGTGTTCAAAGCAAAGTCTAGATTGGAGGTACTGGTGCAGGAAGGTAGTCCAGTGGTTAAGAGTACTTGTTAATCTTGCAGAGCACCACGATTCAGTTCCCAGCACCAACCCACATCAGGTGCTTCATATCCATCTCTAATTCTAGTTTTTGGGGACTCTTCTGGTTTCTACAGGTTATGCATACATGTCAGTGCACATACAAACAAGAGAACACACACATACATGTGATAATTTTTTTTTCAGAGCTGGGGACCGAACCCAGGGCCTTGCGCTTGCTAGGCAAGCGCTCTACCACTGTGCCAAATCCCCAACCCCACATGTGATAAATTTTTAAAAAATGTTAAAGGTTGGAAATACTTAAAATAAGAACTAGCCTAAAGTCAATATTCCAAATATTACATACAAAATCTTACCTTTAAAAAGAAATAAGATTATTTTTATCAGCCTATATCAGAGCAATACATTCTGTTAGCCTAATCATAGTTTTTATATGTACTTGAAAACAATGATATAGCAGTCGTTTGTAAATTGTCCAACTCAATTCAGTAGAAGTGTATTGAGAACCTCTTGCATATCATTCCCACTGACTGCCTTTCCCAGTCACTTCAGCATTTAAATCTGGCAACAGTAAAACTTAGAACTAGGGCTTAGGACCCTTTTCCTGAGATAATTTTGAGATTCTGAGGACATAGGTATGTAAAAGAGATATACAAACCAAATATTAACAGACTTTAAATCACAAATTGCTGTGTTTGTGTCCTCTACCCATGTAAAAGAGCAGGCATAGTAGAGTGTGTGTGTAGCCCCAGCACTGGAGGGACTCGCTGGCCTGCCAGTCAAGCCAACATGGCAAGCTTCAGGTCCAGTGAGAGATCATGTCTCAAATAAGGCAGGAGAGTTCAGTAAGCACTTGCCACGAAAGCCTGACAACCGAAGTTCAAACTCTGAGTCATATTGGAAGAGAACCAACTCCCCACAGTTCTCCTCTGATTTCCATGTGCATGCTGTGGTACACACACCTACACACTAAATTGTAAGTTATTTTAAAATGTGATGGCACTGGCCTTTAATCCAGCACTGGAGATGCAGATGCAGACTAGTCTGTGAACCCAAGTCCAGCCAGGGCTGCAGAGCTAGATCCTGTCTCAAAACACTTTTAAAAGTCAGGTGATGCTCAGTAGTGGGAGAACTTGACACCCGCTGGCCTCCACCTGCATATACTTGTGCATGAGCACACACGTACCCAGTTTAAGATGAAAATAAGTCTTGAAGCCAAGAAGATGGCTCAGTGGGTAAAACACCTAGTATACAAGCATGAGGCCTGAGTTTAGGTCCAAAGAGTATGTAAAGCCACACCTCTGTCAGTATGCACCCCCCCCCCCCCCACATACGAACCAGAGAATTCAGTCTCGCTGGGTTTTCTGCTGAGCTGATACAGAGCAGCACCTCCAGAGGTTTTGAGAGTTGATTGCATTCTGAGTATAAACTGTCAGTGCTGGGAATGCCGCTTGTATAGTGCATGATACACAAGAGTGGAAGATTGTGTGGGGCCATTGCAGACATTGTTGAAGTTCTGCCCTCATCTCAAACCAAAGTCTTGTAATGATATTTTTAAACTGAAACTCAATTCAGAAATACAGACATCAATTTTAAAAATCAAACATTTAAATACCACATAAAGAATTTTAAGAAAATGTTTAAGGCATCTTTTCTACATTTAAATCATGGGATTTTTTTAATTATTATTTCATGTGCTTTGGTGTTTTGATATATCTGTGTGAAGGTGTTGTATGCCATGGAACTACAGTTAGACAGTTGCGAGCTGCCATGTGGTTGCCAGGAATTGAACTAAGGTCCTCAGTGAGTGCTCTTACCTGCTGAGCCGTCTCCCTAGCTCCCATTATGTTTTTATAAGATTAGAAAGCTGTGTGCACAGTAACAACAATGTGGCTCATAATTTACAGTCTTGAGTCCAAGCTTAAGGATGTCAGGCAAGCTGTGTTCATGTGATGTGGTGATGTGCGGTGTAGAGAGCACACTCTGCTCAGAGCCCAGCATGCAGTGAATGTATGCTGTGCAACCAGGGATTCCTGAGTGTTTGATTTTTACTCTGTCTTCTGCTTTTTCTACACCAAGAAACCTTTTATGCTTGCCAGCTTTTTTGTAACCCTACATTCAATTACAGGACACCATTGGGGTCATAGTTTAGATTAGCTTTAAGGCAGGCAGTGATGGTATATACCTATAATCCCAGCTTTGATGCTGGAGAAGGATCACTCAAGATCATCTTTGGCCAGTCTGGGCTATATGAGGCCCTGTCTTAAGAAACAAAACAAAAAACATGTTGGGTTTTAAACTATGTTTGTAGACCATTGATAATTGGACCTCTAAAATAAATAGTTGGATTGAAAATAGTTATCAAAAATTGCCTCTTGGTTTCTTACCCCTTCAGCTCTACCTCTGTATGCATTTCATAATTTTGTTTCTTGGTACTTATTACTTTTAGAAAGGAATGACTAATGGCTTCTGTGGATTTCTTTTATTAAAATACAGGGTCATAGCACTACTTTCAGTAAGGAATTTATAGTTTAGAGATAGATTGAAAGTTTTAGAACAGTTATATAACATACTAAGAAATTTAAATTACTGCAGTATGAACTGACAGTAATACTGACAGTATTAGTGACATCAGCCCTGGACATGACTGTCATTAATGAAATGGTCCCTCTCATAAGGTGCATTTGGAAAGATTTCAGAAACTTTTGAGGCAAGTTTAGAGAGAATTTTGAAAAAATAATAGAATTTATTTCTTGTTGGTTAAGGAAGTATTTGGTATGTATAGCAGCTTTGACCTAAAGCAGAGACCAAGCAGAGAAACCTCAAGATGACACTGGCAAGCTTGCAGGGCAGGCCAAGAGTTAATAGCAAGCAACTAGTTAAGAATTGTTTCAGATACATGTGCTGCCGAAAATACACACTGAGTCTATTTGCAGAGTGCAGAGATATACGGTGGCCAGATAGCTGTGTGTGCAGTCTGAGGATTAAGTGATACAGGCCTAAAGAGATACTTGAGACAACATTTATATTTTATTTTTACATTTACATACATGTTTAATATCTTTTTAAGCCAGCAATGTGATAGCTATTAGGGTGGTGTTGATGAAGAAAGCACTCTGCCTGCCTTTGAGTACTTCCTTACAGAGTCCAAAAATATTGATTATGTTGATTTGATGCATTTTATAATAGTGTTTTTAATAATCCAGTGTCATTTCTTACAGACAATGGAAACAACTCTCCTTTGCCAAAATATGCAACCTCACCAAAACCTAACAACAGTTACATGTTCAAAAGGGAACCTCCAGAGGGCTGTGAAAGGGTCAAAGTCTTTGAGGAATGCTCGTAAGTACCCCACATAAACACACACACTTTTTAAGTTAGAATGTTCAAAAAAGTTGAATATCTCCCACTCAGATTTCATAATTGTTAGCTTTTCCAGTGTTGCTGAAAATAGCCTAATACACCAACAAATGGTGTAGAGTGACTTACTCTCACTGCAGTGATACTTACTGTCCACTAACATCCAATCACTCTGATTTCTTCAGCTCCCAAGAGCATCTTCCTTCAAAAGTGTGTGTGTGTGTGTGTGTGTGTGCACGCATGCATGTGTATTTGGGGAGATCAGAGGACAATTGTGGGAGTTCTCTCCAACCGTGTGGTTCTGAGGGTTGAGCTCAGGTTACCCAGCTTGATTGAGCGTCTGCCGAGCCTCCGTAGAGCACGTTCTGTGACTGTTGATGCAGCGGTATTGAACCAGGTTCACATGGTAGGCGTAGCATCTGTTTACCCAAGGTGAAGTACAGGTCTCCCAGAGCAGTTCTTTTTCAAAGACCTGATAGTCCTCAGCTTTTGCCTTCTTTTTTGTTCTCCAGTGATTTCATATTTCAAAGATTCCAGTATACTTTAGGCTCAGCCGCTCTCCTGTGAGAAGATAATTTAAGAATTGGCAGATTGTGTGTGTGGTACCAAGAGAACTGACCCCAGGGCTTCCCGCACACATGCCACATAAATAGTCTGCCTACAGGCTGTTCTCCCAACTGATAGAACCAGAATTTTACTTATTTTTTGTTAATTATTTTTATGTATATGAGTGTTATGTCTGCACCACTGGGGTGCCAAGTGCCCATAGAGGCCAGAAGAAAAGGAATGGATCCTATGGAACTGGAGTTACAGAAGGTTGTGAGCCAACACATGGGTGCTGGTAGGTAAGCCTGTGTCTTCTGTAATAACAGCCATTATTCATAATAGCTTAGCCACCCAGCCCCCAAGAAGCAGAATTTTAAATTAGCAGCTCTTGTCGTTTGACCCCTTATTTCCCGTTTCTAGTATCTAATTTAAAGCTCAAACTTCGCTTAGAAACAATGTAGGGTTTTCATTAACGGTGTTTCCTTGTTTTGTAAGTGATGGCTTCAGGATTATAAGTATATATGAGGGTGTGCAAAGTAGTGATGAACATCAGAATATGATGATAGTATTTAGGCCTCAACCTTAGATAGATAGCAAGTCGGAGAACCACCTTTCCACTCCCAGCCCCCCACTCTCGATGCATTCATTGCACTGGGGATCAAGCCCAGGTCCTGAGTGTGTCTGGCAAGCAGTCTACCACTGAGCTGTGCCCCAGCTCCTTTTTACTTTTCTTCCCCACCCCTTCTTTCTGTTTTTGAGACATGGTCCCACTGTGAGTAGCCCTTGCTGGCTTTGAACTCACAGAAATCTAACTGCCTCTGCCTCTCCCAATGCAGGAGTTAAAGCATCTGTATTAACACCATACCCTGCACATATTTTGTTTTTCTTACTGGGAAACCTGAATTAAACTATGGAGATAGTCCATCTTCCATTTCATGTGGTTTATCTATATCTTTTCATGAAAATCTTGGAGCGAGTTGAAACGTCCTTTGGCTTCTGTTATGGACCCTCCTGTTGATGCTTTCTTTAAGTTCTGACTAATCCTACTCTGAGCATGTAGCTCTGAATGGACTAAGCTTCTACACTAGAAAACACTGGCTGTTGGGACCTCTCTTTTTCTATACAACAATTGAAACCTGTTGTTTTAGCAACTTCTTGTTGCAGGGTTGTTGTTTTTTTGTTTTGTTTTTGTTTTATTTTATTTATTTTACCATGTCAGCTATGAATTTAACTGATGGTTGCTGTAGGCCAGAGCTGATTTGTTCTTGGCTTCTGCATCATAGTCATTATATTCACCAGGGAATTTACCAAAATTCTAGCTTCTACCCACCCCTGATCTAATGAATCAGTGTATGGAGATAGGATGGGTTATAAATCTTTACCAAGTTTCTCAGTGATTTTTTATACTCAACTTGAAAAATACTAGCTTAGACCTTGTCTTAGTTACTGTTACATTACTGTAAAGAGACACCATGACCAAAAACATTAAATGAGGGGCTGGCTTAGGGTTTTAGAGGTTTGGTCCATTGTTTTGGTGATGGAGAGCATGGTGGCACACATGGTTCTAGAGCAGTAGTTGAGAGCTACATCCTGATCTACAGACCGAGCGAGACAGAGAGAGAGACATGGAGCTGGGTGTGGGCTTTTGAAATGTCAAAACCCCCACCCCAGTGTCTGTTCTAGCAGGCCATACCTCCTAATCCTTCTAATCTTTGAGCTGACCTCTTATTTTATTTATTGGCAATTAGAATATGCCTAAGTGCATACAGATGGGTGTGCTTCTTTTTAGAGAGGATTTGACATTTGGTATATGGGTTAGTGTCTGTTAAGTCAGAGAGATCACTCAAGACTGTCTCAGTTACGTCTTCACATCTATTCTTGGGTATGGGGTGATCAATGTAGATCAAAGAAATAAGGTCAGTTCCAACAATTACATGGTTTTTGTTTGTTTGGTTGGTTTTTTTTGTTTTTTGTTTTTGTTTTTTTGTTTTTTTTTTTTTGGTCATTTTTTTCTTACTCTAAAAGTATCGGGGTTGGGGATTTAGCTCAGTGGGGTTGGGGATTTAGCTCAGTGGTAGAGCGCTTGCCTAGGAAGCGCAAGGCCCTGGGTTCGGTCCCCAGCTCCGGGAAAAAAAAAAAGAACCAAAAAAAAAAAAAAAAGTATCAACAATTGTTCACTGAATGTCTTCTGATAATTCAGTGATGTTTGAGATTCTCAAAGAATACTTTAGAAGGATCTTTAGCTTTTGCATTTTCATTGATCCCAGTTCTCTTTATTTTTTTTTTTTGCATTTTACTTTTGAGATAGTATAATTTAATTCTGAGATAATATAATTTAATATAATTATATTATTTCCCCCTTCCCTCCCTCAACACTCTCATATATCTCTCCTTCAAATTTATAGCCTGTTTTTCACTGTTACATGCATTTGTATATATTCCTAAATGCAACCTGCTCAGTGAATATACCTGTCTATATGTGTGCTTTTAGGGCTGACCATGTGATGTCAGATAACCAATCAGTGAGCTCTTCCCTGGGGAAGATAATTTCTCCTGCTCTGAGCATTCATAGTTGCCTGGAATTCTCTGTGTAGGGTAGACATTCAAGGTCTTCCCCTGTGCACTTTAGCATGCTTGTTGGCGTCATCTTTGTTCAGATCATGCTTAGACAGTAATATATATGCCTAGAAGCAGTAGAGCAAGGTCATGTAGTAAGTAGTCTTTTAGTTTTTCTGAGGATCCTCCACACTAATTGATTATGGCTACATTAATTTACCTCCTTACCAGTCCTCTATAAAAGTCATGGTCAGCATAGTTTGTTTTCTTGGGAATGAACATCTGACCAGATTCAAATAGAATCTCAGTGTACTTCTGATTACCATTTCCATGATGGCTTTTACATTTCTGTCATTTTTTAAATGCACCCCAGCACTGCCCCTCCCCTTTCAAGTCACCTTCTTCTTTTTTTTGTTTTTTTTAAGGACTTTTTGTATTGGAAAAATACAAGCTTCATCTTTAGGAACCATACATCTTAAACCAATTATTTCTTTTAAACTAGACAGAGCACAAACATCCCTAGCCCTGTCAAATAAGTTTAAATAAGGTGACATCAGGCAAATAAATTAAGGATTAATAAGTTAGTCCTTTGTGCTAGGGATCTAGCTCACTTAGTAGAATGCTTGCCAAGTGTGAATGAAGGGTGTTAGAACTGCCTAAGATAGGCATGGTGGCCCACACCTGTAATCCCAGCACTCGGTGGAAGCCGAAGGGTCAGAAGTTCAAGGTTAAAAAAAAAAAAGCCTTTATTTAGATGGAGGTATAAAATTTAACATCTCTGTCTTAATTTGGGTTTTACTGCTGGGAACAGACACCATGATCAAAGCAGCTCTTATAAGGACAACATTTCATTGGGGCTGGCTCACAGGTTCAGAGATTCAGTCCATTATCATCAAGGTGGGAGCATGGCAGCATCCAGGCAGGCCTGGTGCAGGAGGAGCTGAGAGTTCTACATCTTCACCCAAAGGCTGCTAGTGGAAGACTGACTTCCAGGCAGCTAGGACTAGGGTCTTAAAGCCCACACCCACAGTGACACACCTACTCCAACAGTGCCACTCCTCCAAGTAGTGCCACTCCCTGGACCAAGCATATACAAATTATCACAATCTTTAATAAACCTGTCTTCACATTTAAACATTTTATTATAGAAAGGTAACATTGACTTTATTACAAGTGAGAGTCTACATAAAAACTGAGTATGGTTCTCTTCATAAAATACCCAGAAATATTGTGAAAGATACTTCTAGTCCTTGACCTGTTGTTTCTATTGATTTAAATAAATACTGTGTTTTCTTCTGTTCTTTGGCTGTACTGCAAAGTGTCTTCGTGTGTGTTTAGTGTCAGTCAGTGGAGTCTGTGTACCCAGCATTGTTAGGAACACACATATTGGACACAGTGTGTACACATGCAGGTGTGTGGGTGAGTGCCACAGTATGCTTTTGGGGACCAGAGGACAGATGCAGGAGTTGGCTCTGTTCTGTCATTTGGATTCCAGGAGTTGAGCTCAACTGCTTGGCAACAAACACCTATATCCATCTTGCAGAAGAAAACTCTACTTTTTATCATATGATAACAGGTTTTTTCATCAAAGTTGTCTTCTCTCACCTTGATTTTATTATAATGTTGTGACATTTCCATGTTATTTGCAATCTTTAAATTTTCATGGAATACCATTAAGAACAAAAGTATTTTGGGGGATAATTTTGAAAGGACTTGGCAACAGGGAAGAAGTTTGCTTCAGAAAAAACTTTGAAGACTAAGATATAACTCGGTGGTTAAAATTCCTGGGTGGGTTCTGAGAGGAAAAGTATCGGCTCAGGACCCCAAGACCACGTTCTCAGCAGCTTAGTCTGCCTCAGAGAACAGAGGGCTGGGAATGAGAGACAGAAGACAGAGGGTGAGGGAGAAGGGTGGTTGTCCTGGAGGAAAAGGACTGCTGCTGGATGGAGAGGAGACCCAAGTTTATAAAAGTACAAGGGAACTGGGTGTAAGGATGAGGAATTTCATGTTAATTGGGCATGTTAATTAGGTGAGCCAAAGGAGGGTTTTGATTGCTTCACCTTGGTGATCAGCTTCACGAGGAGGGAGTGGCCAAATAAGGTGACTGGATTTAAGATGTAATCCTAACAGTTCTCAGCAAGGCAGAGGGAAATGGGGGGATGGGGAAGGCAAGGCCTGTCAGATCTCACTGGCTCTGTCACTCGCTCACTTCACTGGGGTTGGCCAAAGTCCCTTCACGTTCTGCCCCACCATCACAAAAAACTGAAGCAACTCCACAAGCTTTCCATTACTTTGATTTCATAGTCATGTTTCTCTGAAAAGTCTTTATAATTGATGTAGAAATTTTTAATTATACTTGAAAAAACTGGGTGTGCAAGTGCATGTTTTAATTGAAGCCAGCACTGTTGAGGCAAAGGCGATGAATCTCTGTGAGTTCAAAGTCTTCCTGGTGTATAGCAAGTGTCAGGACAGCCAAGGCTGCATAGTAAGAACCTTTCTTGAACAAAACAAAACATAGCAAAAAACCCAAAACAAACACGCAAAGAGCAACATATGGAAAGAAACCTTTCAAGGCATAGTCCTGTAGGGTGGATTTAGCAAAAACAAACCCAGACACTTTATATAGTCCATTGTTTAGTCTTTTCCCTTCAGAATCTTGGAAAAAACATGTTGGAAACATGTGTTATGCATGTAGATTTTCTTTTCCTTTAGGAAATCCATATTCCTAGTGGCTATCCTGTTAAATGCAGTGGTGTCAAGGCTCTTGAAGGGAGTGCCTGACAACACTGAGTCAAATGTCTGTAGTATTTTGGTCTTTTGGGGTTGGCATTTCTGACATAGCTTCAGTTGTAGTTCTTATGTGTCTTTCATTATGAGTTTATTCCCAGTATTGAGTGTCTTACAGTAGTGGGTTGTCTGTTTTGTATGCAGGCCAAAGCAACTTCATGAGATTCCAGCCTTTTACTGTCCCGACAAAAACAAGGTGAATTTTATTCCTAAAAGTGGCTCTGCTTTCTGCCTCGTGAGTATCCTCAAACCACTTCTTCCTACACCAGATCTTACCCTCAAGGGCTCTGGTCACAGCCTGACCGTCACCACTGGCATGACCACCACTTTGCTCCAGCCCATCTCTATGACCTCCCTGTCTACAAACACAGAGCAAGACCGGGTATCTCGAGGAACCAGTACAGTCCTGCCGTCCGCTTCCCTCCATGCACCACCAGAACCCATCGAGGAAGCTGAAGGATAGGGCTCAGCTTGAGCTATGGGTGCTGGGAATTAAGAACCCTGCAGGTCACATGACTGTGATGGTATCATGTCCTCCCGGTTGGCTGTGAAGTGCTTTGGCTTTCCAGTGATGTGAAACAGCAAGGCTCCTGGAAGGACTCGTGGTCCCCTGAGTGCTCTGCCCTGCACGTGAAGGCCACTGACGTGCTTCACCTTCTTGGCCTTGAAGCACCAGCTGAAACCTGAAAGGTCTCTTCTTTACTTTTGGAGGAACAAAATCACATTTTCATTTGTTTTCAAATTAGACCTGTTTAAAAACAAAACAAAGACCCACAAAACCGGATCCCTGCAAACATAATTTCTGAAGGGAGATATGATTGATGCTGCAAGAAAATCATCTTTTATATGAAAACGACTATTTTATAATACCAATGTCACATTTTCTCAAAGTAGCAAACAGGACGTTCCAATGATCCTCTGGTGGCCTCTGTTTCTTGTTTCCTTTTTCTAGATATTGCTTTTCTCAGCTGTTTTCAGCTTTGGGACCAAAGGGATTGCTGACATTTCCCCAGCAATGTCAATCTCATGACTGTGTTCTTCTCCCAAGTAAGAATTGATAGGTAAATGCATTGAACCAAGTATATATAAAAAAGATCAAAAGCAATATTCGTACATTATGTGATTTATGTTTTTTTATGTCAAAAGTTTGTGATTTGAGTGAAGTATTTGTAAACTGCTGTTTTCTGAACTATCCCTGTCCACACTTCACCTTGTGGTCAGTCAGTCTGAAGACAGGTTGCTTTAACAGTCAGTGAGCCAAAAGAAACTCTGAAGTGTGGATTGTTAGCTAGGAGTATGGAGCTCTCTGGTCTTCTGTGAGCTGTGTGTCCCGTGGTGCCCTCCCCGCCGGGTGTCAGTCTAACTTTGATCATCACTGTATCATATAGCCCCAAGAGACCCTGAAAAGGCTGTGCATGGATTCCCTCCTCTGCTTCTGTGGTGGTGTTGTCTTGTGGATTTGGTCAGGGTTAGTAGTTTTCCAAGAGTGTGATCCATTGAGTAGCAATTGGGAGCTGCAGAAATCTTTTGAGGACTGACTTCCTTCATGTGTTGGCGCTGTGATTTGCTACTTACAGATTTTGCTAGTTTCTTCTCCAACATTCCATACACTGGGGGAAAGACAAGAGGCTGGGAGCTTAGGCAGCAGGTACCTTTGAAAAGTATACAGTTTTGGATTTGAGCTCATCTGGTAACCATTGCCAGTATCACATGACAGTATTTAATTTCTAGGTGCGTGATAATAAAATTAAGGAGCTGCTCTTTAGAAATGAATTCCATCAGTGTTGGTAAAGCACTGTTTTAATACATGCTAACTTATACTGCTGCATACAACAGGTGGATGGCAAGCCCTGCATGAGAGGGACACAGTTTTGAAGGCGAATTCCATCCACTGGTCCAAGTCATTCCATCAGGAGAAACCAAGAGATAGCAGTACATCTTCTTGGCAAGGTTTTTGTCACCTCAGGATGCCTCGGAAACTTAAAGTAGGCTCTGCTCAGCTTTAAGTAAGGATATTTAGGTTTATTGGATAAATTCAAACATCTAAGTAAAATCCATCAGTTTTGGTTGGGAAAACTGAAACTTTTTGGTACTTGCCACCCAAAGCTTAACTTCTGGGAACTAGTAAATCATAGCTTCTTAGTCAGTAAAAGCCTCAGTTGTTTGGTGTGTAGGCTTTTTGTTTGGTGGGTTTTTTTTGTACCTTGATTTTTCTCCCTGTCGGGCCTTTTGACTTTACCATTTTATCAGGATCCAGAAGTACAGAAGAAAGAGGACTGGCAGTCCATTGAGCTGACCTGAAGGGAGAGGAGGCATTTAAAAGCAAGGGTTCTTGTTTTGTTTGTTTTTGAGGTGGCTCTTATTATGTAGCCCAGGCTGGCCTGGCACTCATGCCTCTCCCAAGTGCTGGGATTAGTGGCGTGGGCCACTGCACCATGCGTGTCTTCTTTTTAATGCTGTGGTTCCCCACCTGAATGCTGTCAAGTGGGTGTTCTTCTTCCTTATCTATACCACCTCTTCTCTCGATTTACAAGTATAGTTTACTCTGCAATAGATTTCTTCCCTTTTCTGTTATACTTGTTTGGCCTCGTCCTTGAAATAACACAGAGAGGGACAGGTTTCAGGTCAGCATCTGCTCCTAGAAGTAGAACTTAAGTTTGAGGTTTGGCTGGAAGAAGACTGTGAATTTGTAAGTAAATGAATTATATGGTGACCAAACACTCCTGAGATCTGAAGAAAAACAAAAAAGGTCTATGTCCAAAAAAACAACTCTTAACTGCCAGGGCCAAAGGGCTAATTTTTAAGCATATGAGCTTTATTTGCAGTCTTAGCATATATTAACCGTAGATCCACCTAGCTGTTTTATTTAACTCTTAATTCCCAGGTGCTTGGTTTTAAAAATGGGTCTACTCTTAGTAGAGTGGGCATGATTACACTGACAAGCCACACTCCATAATTAGGTTATTCTGTAGAAACTGTACAGAGGTAGAGTAGCTTCAGTGCAAATACAGTCTTTCCCAGTGCTGGGGATGAAACCCAGGGCCTCGTGCATGCTGAGCAAGTGCTCTGTCGCTGGCTTATTTCCCAGTTCCTCATTTAAATTCTTAATTAAAAACCATTTTGTTCCATTGCAGTAAAAGTGGGTGGCATGTGTATTTTTTGGCTAAAGCACTGTTCCTGGCCCATCTTAGTTCTACTTGACCCTCCAGCAGTTTCCTCCCTGCGGTGATAAACCTCAGGTTTATAGCTTCTGACTCGGTAAGTCTGTTACTTATCACTGGTTTACAGGCAGTTGTGTTTAAAACACTAGTAGGTTTGCTTTCTTTGGTTAAATATAGTGGGAATGTCAATTTTTTTTCTACCAGGTTCTTCATTTTTGTTTACAGGGTTTCTTAGACCTAGGACCATAACCAATCTGCCTCTCTGTCTGTAGATGCTGTTGCTGACTGGGGTGGGTCTGGCAACGGGGAAGGCTGCTTTTTATTCTTACTTTTTAATGTTTTCATTAAAGAAACAGTCAGCTTTTCCTAGAAGGTCTAAAAAAAAATGGCACAATATAGAGCTTTCTCTGTATGGGATTTGAACTGAGATCTTGAGGTTTTCTTTCAAGGAAACTAAAGTAAAATTGACATTACTGAATTTGTGAAGTTGAGATTCATTCCTAAATACTGGGTTTGGGGTGTGTCAAAACTGGACCAGTGGAAGTGCTGAATTTGCAAAGTAAAGCCAAGATACTTAAGTCTGCACTTTAAGGCTTCTGGTCGCTCTGCCTTCATTAGTGACTCCGCAGAGTGGCTCTGAACAGTATTTTGTTTATACAGTCCTGTTGGAGATATATAATTTATGTTTTTTAAACTCTGCATCTTTGTCTCTGTTGGTGTAAATCTTTTTTAATGCAATTTTTTAAAGTTATAACAGAATTCTTCCCCCAAAAAAACAGCATTTCCAGCGATGATAAGTATTGTGTTGTGGACTGTCCCTGCACCTGAGCACTTACTGCTTCCGACAGGGGGAGACTCCTGTGTTCAAATAAAGTCTGTTGTTCTCGAGTCTCTCTGTGTCTTTATGCATATCACCGCAAATTCAGATTTCATTTATTTTTAGGCATTTCTAATCCTCGTAGCTTATATATAGTATTTTCTCTTCCACAAGTGGATAGACAGATACACTCTACAGGGCTGTTCCTGGCCACCCCTAACTGCATTAGAACTAAGTGTAGCCTGTCCTTCAAGTACACAGCAAACATGGACACAGTGTACGCTGACAGGGACTCCCTCAGTCACCCATGAATTCCCTGCTTGTTAGAGGTTGATGGTTCAGTGAGGGAAACGAGGATTCCGAGTATAGGAGACGACTTTTTCTTTTTTAATTATTGTAAGGTTGTTTGGTCTCAGGTGTTGAGTCTGTATGAAATATTGTTGGCCAAATCAGCCCTGTGAATATTGCCACGTAACCACCCAGGAGGAGCTTGATCAGTTCCCAGCCCCACATGGTGTGGCTTCCAATACTAAAACCTCATAAACCTGCACTGACCTCTTACTAAAATGTCCCATTCTACAAGCCATATTGGGGCACACCTTTAGTCCCAGCACTGTGGAGGCCAAAGCAGGAGGAAAAAACAGACTAGGTACAAAATGAACCCAGGACTCTGCATATTACCATTTAACTGCAACACTTACCCAACACACACCTGCTGCTTTTTTGAGACAGCCCTTTACTAAGTTGCCCAAGCTAGCCTCAAACTCATGATCCTCCTGCCTCAGCTTCTTGAGTATTTGAGATTACAAGTGTTGTATACCACCACACCCAAGTTAAGATATCTTAAATTTTTCTAATGTAACATGGTACTATTAGACTAATGAGTAGCCTTTATAACTCTTTGGTTTGATGTTTTTAAAACTTGGTCTAATTTTTAAATAAGTCTACCTGGCAGAATAGAAAACAAGTTTTCTCCTAAGGAGACTATTTTTTGTGGTTTTTGTTTGTTTCCTCTAGTGTGAATGATCGCTCTGTCTTTGTGCATGCTAGGAAAGCTGTCCACCATCTCAAAACTGTTAGAGACACACAGCATGTTAACATGTAAAGTTGTTTCTTGATGAGGATTATGATAAAATGCAGCAAGAACTTCTGCATTAGGTACAACTCCTGTGTGTATTTGGGGTGTTGTTAATGATACTAAAAGCACTTAACTGGGCTTTAGTCCCTGATCTTCACAACAGGAAGCAGACAGGCATGGCACTGGAGCAGTAGCCAAGAGCTGTACATCCTGATATACAGGCTATACAGGCAGCAGGCAGAGGAACACTGGGCTTTCCATGGCCTTTTGAAACCTTAAAGCCTTCCCCCAGTGACACACCACCTAATCCTTCCAAGACAGTTCTACTTATATTTAAGCATTTAAATATATGAGCCTATGTGAGCCATCCTCATTCAGACCGCAGTTGGTTTGATTTGATTTAGTCTTTTTGAAATGTATATTGTGAAAGATTGGTCATGAATGCCATGACATTAAAAATTAGTGTTTGTCTCAGCCTGCCTGAAGTAGCCTTGCTGGGAAGGGTTTAGGTGCCTGGGCTGGTATATTTTGTATGGTAAGTTCTGTCATTGCTGCTTAGTGGTCATTGACTTGGAATTAAAGTCACCTTTCTTTATAAGCCTTGATTTTCATTCATATGACTAGAACTGCTCTCCCCTAAGTGGGATAAGGCAACTGCAGGCAAACAGCTTGCTTTTTTTTTTTTTTTTTTTTGGTCAGGTAAATTGTTTTAATAAGAAAACCAAGAGGGAGGATCAGTCTTAGAAACAGTCTGAAATTCATTTTGGCTTCTCAAGTATAATCTAGTCAAAGCTTGTACCTGAGAGACTGTTTACAAACTCCAGACCAGTTGCCAGGGAGTATTTGTTACTTCACATTCTTCATGGTCTCCCAAGAAACAAGAAACTGTCTTACAGATAACAAAAGTGGAATAAGTACCAACTCCAGAACGGATTCTGGACCATGCAGCCCTGCATTGCTACCCTGCACCTACAGGGTTGATAAAGTCCTTTGATCACAGGCGCCTGCCGCTGCGCCTCATTCTCCTGTGGACTTGGCTCCCTTACTCAGCTCCTGGAAGCCTGGTTCAGAGGCCCAAGAAAGGGCACCACAGTTCATGACCTAAGAAATTGTTGGCTATTTTTAATTTTGCTGTATCCACAGAAATGAGAAACATTGCCTTTTAGAGAATCAATCACATTTTTTTTTCTTTCCCTTGTTGAGACATAGTGGTGCTTGGGCATGCTAGACTCTTGGCAGTGAGCCCCAGCCTCAGCCTCAGCAAGGTTAAATCTCTGCTTGCTGTGTTACAGGAGACAGAATGGACTGTGTGTGTGTCTGTGTCTGTCTGTCTGGTGTGTCTGTCTTGTGTATGTATCTCTGTGTGCTGTGTTATAGGAGACAGAATGGACCGTGTCTGTCTGTCTCTCTCTGCGTGTGTGTACACTGGTAAGCCTACCCGGGTAAAGACATGGATAATTCTTTTCTCCTTTTTTTAAAAGAATATTTTTTATTTTACATGAAAAAGAGTTGCTTGCAAGAGCAGAAAGTGTCAGATTCCCAAGAACTAGAGTTCTGAGCAGAGTAACTGTAGCTTTTAACTTGAGTCATCTCTCTAGCTCCCAGACGTTGTGGCTTTTGAGGTTTTGGAGGGTTTTTGTTGTTTTGTTTTAGAAAAGGTCATATTCTGTACCCTAGGCTGGCCTTGAACTCACAGAGATCCTCCTGCCTCTATCTCCTAAGTGCTAGGATAAAAGGTGTATGCTACCATACCTGACCTCTTTTAGAGGGTATTACTTTGAAACTGAAAAACCTAACAGTTTTATAATGCTTCTTTGGGTGTTTATTTGGGGTTCAGTTTTAAGAAGAGTCAGGAAAGCCATAGGGCAAAGTGTTTACTAGAACCAGTGCAGGCATTGTCCACTGAGGGGAGGCTGAATGGAAGAGAGAGAGAGAGCATCTCAGGTCTTACCAAGCATGTAGGAAATGAGAGCTAGCACCAGAGCACACATGAAAGAAGCAAAAACAGTGCATGAATTCCTACCTCTTACCTATGTAGTTCAACCTCTCGGTCATGGAAGAGGGTAGGGAAGGACCACACTGGTGTACCTAGCTAGTGGGAAGTTTTAGATACACAATCCAAAATACAAACATAAACACTTAAAAATAGCAACTGTTACTTTTAGACAGACCTTTTGATTTTTGACTGTATTACTTTGGAAGTAGCTCGCTATTTTACACCAGTGAGTGGAGAAGAACGTGTTGACCCAGTGACGGATCTCCCTGTAGCTAGAAATAGGCAGTTGTGAGTTGCCCGATGTGGATGCTGAGAGCCAAGTGTAAATAGAGCTTAGGTTTTTCTGCAAGAGCAGCCAGCTCACCAGTCCCCCATAAGAGATGGTGTCTCTCAGTGAGCCCCCAGTATCTGCCCATTCTACATCCAGTTGCTGGGGTGACAGGCAGGTCTTAGGCTTACACAGCAAATACTTTACCCAGTGAGCCCAGCTAGGCGTTGGAATGTCCTCATCACCCTCTTGGATAGTTTGACTCTAGTCCAGAAGTAAATCTCAGAGATTTAAATAGACAGTTGTATCTGGATTGAACACTTTAGAAAACGTATTGCTTTATGCCATCTGTAATCTTTATTAATGGACGCTCAAGAGAGAGGGAACACATTAAACTAGCTTCCTAATGCTGTAAGCCCTGTATATTTCTAGATCTATTAGTTAGGAAACATGAAATAAATACCCAGAACAATAGGTAATGTGAAATAAATATTCAGAGTGGAAATATAGCTCCTTTCAATGTGCAAATAATGAAATCTAATTTTAAATACAATTTGTTTCTAATGATATTAGAACACTATTATACAATTAAAATCTCAGAAAATACAAATTACACCAATCTGATCATATGACCTGCCATTCTTGTGTCTCTTGAGGAGAAGGCTAATGTGGCTGTGCTTGGGTCTGTCTAACTTTCTGTGAAGTCTAATTTGGAATAAAATAAAGTAGAACATAGGTGCTTCTTCACTCGATATAAAAGATACCCATTTTTGACAAAGTTGCTCTGGGACAACCTATGCTTCCCCATCAGCTGTCTTTCTGGTAAGTGTTCACAACTGTGTTCTCATAACTGAACTAACTCATGGAAGGATACCTCGCAAAGAGAGGTAGCACAGACGGTGTAAGTTATTGCTTCTTGAGGTTAATGGCAGTGGTTGCTCTGGACCCTAGCCTCAGACTGTGATTCATTATAGTAATCCTGGTGATCAATCTTGGCAGAACAATGACAATATTGTGTTCTGGAATTTTTCACTGAACAGAAGGGAAGTGCTTTTGAAGAGGTAATAGTTCATTAAGACTGAAGATATTTAGGAACAAGTCTGCATTTGTTTCTGACCCACAGGTGAGTCTGCAGCCCTTGCACCAGTTGACAGCTCAGGGTCAGTTCCACAGGGTTAGGCCAGGTTTCTGAGTGTGTGGAGTGGATGGCATTCTACCCACTCTGGTTTTTTTCTTAAAAATAGCTCCCTATATACCATGACTTGGACATTATATGTAATTTGAACTTGAATCAACCTGCTAATGACTAGAAGCCCATAAAAACCACAATAAACAACTTAAGATGTCCCTGTGGGACACTGGCCACAATGGACTTGATGACAGAACACTTGGAGAACTACCCTTAAATTAAAGGGTGGACAAGAAAGGACAGGAAGCTGAAGGAGTAGCAATCCAGCAGTTATGATTTCGCCAGTTTGCCCAACTGCCACTGAATAGCCTTCCCTTCAAACCCTAGACTCTATGTCCTCTGCCAATAGCTTTTGCTTAGTACTCTCTAATGGCACTGTGGGAGTTAGACTGAAAGGAAGAACATGGGATGCTCCTTAGCTTTCTGTAGAATCCTCCATGTCTATCAGAAATCCTTCTGGGCTCAAGTGTGTGTTGAGAAAATACAACTATTATGATGGCATTTGAAAGTGTCTTGCATGTTCACATAGAAGTTTCTGGAAGTTTCAGCAAGATTGCTGCCCAGACATGCAATGCTTGTCCTCACTGTTCTGTAGAGAAAGTAGCACTGCAAGAGTCAGTGAAACAGACCTGTAGATTCCTTTTCCCATTTCTACAGATGATGGCTTTTGCATCCTGCTGTCTTCCCCATGAAAATTTAATAATGGAACTAATGTATCCATGATTGCATATGAATGAACGGTAACATTGCATTTAGTTACCAGGTACAGAAAAGCAAACCCACGTTTCTCTTAATTTCAGTAAAGCAGACAGTTCTCTAATCTTGTTCTACATTGTAGTTGGTGAGAAAGCTTTTTATAGTTCTAGTGCTGGTCCCCACAACAGAAAACACCTGACACTATCAAGAAAACCCCCCAAACTATAGCCACTCTATCCTATTCTTTATCCCCTTAAAGCAAAGTAACAAGTGTAAAACACCTTCCAAAGAAACACACCATGCTTCTGTGATTCAGCCGTAAGTTTGGTTTCTCAGTATTGCGGAGTTTGTAAAATTATCCATGTACTATCAACAGCCTGCCCACCCAGCATATGAAGTACCACAGCCTGCTCAGGTGCTCCAATCCTGTGACTAGAGTTGGCTGGTAGACGTTCTATCCTGAACACATGCTTCTGTGTGTGGTCGCAGTGGGAACTTCTCTTCAGAAAGGCAAATGTTGCACAGTTGGTTCCTCAAGACCCCTGAAGCTGTGATGTCAGTCACCATGACATCAGTCAGGCATTCAGAAGCTCGTCATCTGAGTGTCCAATGGCATCTGGGTTTGAGAGTGGCCCCAGGTCTGCAAATAGATTGAACCAGGCTGACATGTCTTGGTTACCACTGTTGGGGGCTATTAAGAAAAAGACATTAAAGAGTTTCAGTTTTTGGAAATAATTTTTATACTACTTTTATGATTTCTGAAGCAGATGCTTTTTAATAAAAATACACGTGGCTGACAGTGATTCAATATATCCCTCTTAAGGGTGATCTTACAAAGCAAATGTAGTTCCTCCCAGGTACACTGAAATGCCGCTTAAAATCTCCTTGTTATAAAAGTAATACTTTAAAAATATTAGCCATAAAGGGGAATAACCCCCTCCTAACACTATCATTATACACATCTGACAGTTGTCGTGTAGCTCAGGCTGGCTTCAGGTTTGTGATCCTTCTGCTCACTCCTAAATTTTGTAATCTAGGTATGCACCATCATGCCTAATGCTCGTCAAAGCTTTTCCTCACGGGAGCTGTGGAGGTGGCTCAGCAGGTAAGTGAAGCTCCCCAGGGCACACGTGGTGAAAGGAGACAAACATTTGCTCCCTCTAAAGGTAATTTAAAACAATGAAAAAAGGTCAAGATATTTTGATAACCTGTAACCAGGCCAGACTTCCAGTGGAGGAAGAGAGGATATCAACCCACCCATCAAACCTTCCCCCTCAAATTCGCCTTGCCTTCAAGATGCTCAGAAATAAAGATGAAGCAGAGACTGAGGGAATAGCCAACCAATGTTTGGCCCAACTTGAGACCCATCCCATGGGAGAGAGCCAAGCCCTGACACTATGACATTCTGCTATGCTTGCAGTCAGGAGCCTGGCATAACTGTCTCCTGAGAGGCTTCATCCAGCAGCAGATGGAAGCATGCAGAGACCCGCAGCCAGACATAAGGCAGAGCAGGAGTCAACTAACCTGGACCCAGAGACTGAACAACCAAAGAGTATGCATGTGCTGGACCTAGGCCCCTACACATTTGTAGCAGATGTGCAGCTTGGGCTTCATGTGGGTCCCCTAAGAATTGGAAACAGGGCTTGCCTTCCTTTAGATCCCCTTCTCCTAGTTGGACTGCCTTGTCTAGACACATTGGGAGAAGCTGTGCTTAATCCTGCTGAGACTTGATGTGCCAGGGCACATTGTAGTTGATCACTAAGTCAGGACAGGAACCCAAGTGATAACCTGGAGGCAGGAGCTGATGCAGAGGCTGTGGGTGAGCACTGCATACTGGCTTGCTCAGCCTGCTTTCTTACAAAACCTACAATCACCAGCCCAGAGATGGCTCCACTCACTGTGGGCTGGACCCTCCCCTATTGATCACTAAGAAAAATAAGGCTATAGACCAATTTTAGGAGGCATTTTCTCAATTAAGGTTTCCTTCTCTCTGATGACTCTAGCATCTGACAAATTGACATAAGACTAGCCAGCACATCCCTGAAGAACAAGAAGTTGAGAAACCAGGGCAGAGGCCTGAGAACAGTCCAAGAACTGAATATGAACTTGGTCACGGCGTGCAGAGAAGTAACTGCAGCCAACTCAGCAGAGTCAAGGAACCCTCTTTTTACCCAAGTTATGGTTAATACCAGTTACAGACCAAAGCAGCCACAGCTGCACAACAGGATCTGAGGCCCCATGCGTCAGCCAGGGCCTTCACAGTTTAAGTCCAGCTCTAGTTCTGAGAACTGAAGTCATGTCAGCTATACCCATGTAAGGATAGCTTTGTGTCCTGGGTGTTCTATCTCCAATGAGCGATGCTGGTTAAGTCAATTGCCTTCAGGGGCTCTTGTTTCCTATTTGTGTAACTGCCATATAATTTACCACTTAAGTATAACATGCGACAGTAAGCAGAGGTTGTTGGTAATCATGCCAAGGCCGGTGACTGCAGCAGCAATGCCTGACACTCCCTGATGAGCATGTGTGGTAAAGTGACATCATTATGGTCGTTCCTTGTGCCCATGTCCAAGCTGTTAGCAGCAGGATTATGGTGAGTCTTTTGCATCTATTTTGGCCAATATCTAGATGAATGGAATTGCTTACTGTTAAGTGCATACATGTTCAGTTAAAGCAGAACCAGCAAAAACAATTTTCTAATAGTAGTTTAATTTTTTACAGGCAGTAGGCTCTCCTGCCACATTCTTGTGAACATGGGGTTTTGTTTTTTGTTTTCTCATTTTAGCTACAGTGCTGTATTCTTACGTTTTTAACATTTTGTTGGGGATGAGTTGTGGCTGGTTTGTTCCGGAGCATAGCCTCCAATTAGCTATGTAGCCCAAACTGGCCTGGCTCATCCTGCACCAATCTCTGAATCCTGGCAACTGGGGATTAAAGGAATGTGCCATTGTGTCTGACTTTTTTGTCTGTTTTGTACAGTTTCAGTGGTGTTATGTGTTGAACCCACACCTTGTGCATTCTAGGTTAGTGTTCTACTTCTGAGCTATATTCCAGTCTGGAATTAGTTTCAATTTGCATTTAATGATTAGTGAAGTGGCACACTTAATGATTTAATTTCTAAGTTATCAAACTTTCCAGGATTACTTTATGGTCAGAGCTGACAGCTGCCTTTTTCCTGCTCACTCTTCCCGACAAACTGAATCAGCCTCAGACTACAGGTACACACATCAGTCTACAGGTACACACATAGACTGCAGGTACACACATCAGTCTACAGGTACATACCTCAGACTACAGGTACACACATTGGTCTACAGGTACACATGTCGGTCTACAGGTACACACCTCAGACTATAGGTACACACATTGGTCTATAGGTACACATGTCAGTCTACAGGTACACATCAGACTACAGGTATTTATCAAACTACAGGGACACTTTAGACTACAGGGACACACATCAGGCTACAGGTACACATGTCGGTCTACAGGTACACACCTCAGACTATAGGTACACACATTGGTCTATAGGTACACATGTCAGTCTACAGGTACACATCAGACTACAGGTATTTATCAAACTACAGGGACACTTTAGACTACAGGGACACACATCAGACTACAGGTACACACATCAGTCTACAGGTACACACATAGACTGCAGGTACACACATCAGTCTACAGGTACATACATACCTCAGACTACAGGTACACACATCAGTCTACAGGTACACACATAGACTGCAGGTACACACATCAGTCTACAGGTACATACCTCAGACTACAGGTACACACATTGGTCTACAGGTACACATGTCGGTCTACAGGTACACACCTCAGACTATAGGTACACACATTGGTCTATAGGTACACATGTCAGTCTACAGGTACACATCAGACTACAGGTATTTATCAAACTACAGGGACACTTTAGACTACAGGGACACACATTAGTCTACAGGTACACATCAGACTACAGGTACACATCAGTCTTTCTCAGGACCTCTGCTTGTTTCTTGTTAGTTTTGTTTGAGACTGAGACTCACCATATGACCATGGTGGTCTTGAATTCACAAAGCTCCACCTGCCTCTCTCTCCCAAACCCTGAATTAAAGGCCTGTACCACCATGCTGGCAGTACCTTCGTTTTTCTGTGTTCTGTGAACCATGACTATCTGCCAGAAGTCCACATGCTATGTGTGGTCCTCAGCCATCCCACACTGGCAGGTGATAGAAACTTTGAGAGCTGGCTGCCAACAAGGGTGTAGCCCAGTAGCTGGGCACTCACCCAGCATGTTCAGGCCAGCTCTGCACACACAACCTATAGTTGGGGCCCCATGGAAAGGGGCCCCTGGAACCCAGCCTTTGCTTCCATTTTGGTCCTGGTTTCTAGGAGGTAAGCATGTCCCTGTCATGATGTACTATGGCCATGTGCAGAAGCAGTGACCAACTAACCGTAGACCAAAACTCTAAACCATGAGCCAAAGTCCAGTAGAATGCCAACTAACAAATGTACAGGAAGAAGGAAACAGGAGCTCACCATCCAGGCTGAGGGTGTAGCTAGCAGGGTATCCAGCATGTGGAGGCCCTAGGTTCCACCCCCAGAACCACAGAGGGAAGGAGAAAGACAGGAAAGAAGGAAGAGGGAAAAGAAGAAAGATTACAACTCAGAGTACAATAATAAATAATAGAAATAGAGATTATGTAAGAACTAGTAATGATCAAGATGTGACCTCATCAGATGTGACCTCATCTATATCCTAGCTCTCAGGAAGTTGAGGCTGGAAAAGCAAGAGTTCAGGGTCAGCAGGGCTACACAGTGAGTTCCCTGTCTCCATTGAAAGTATTTCAGTTCAGAATACAGAGCAAGGTATGGTCTGCAGGAATTATGCTTACCTAATGTGACAATATTTTGCAAAATCTACTCAAAGAACACATGGGGACACTTTATTTTTTAGTTGCTCTATAATGCAGAATTTATTGAAAGCTTATAAAGTATTATATCATAAAAAAAACTGGAAGTCTGCCCAAAAAGTATATGGATGACTATAAACCACAGAAAAATATGAATTTAAATGGATAGTAGTTAGATGACTAATGGGGAAGAAACAAATCTGCTTAGAACACTGAACAGACGTGCTCTCCTCTCCTCAGGAGAACGATCTGTCCTTACAAGGCAAAGCCAGCATCAGCAGGACAAACAGCCTGAGGTTATGATACTAAATGAAGTGCCCATCACCAAAACCAAAGATGTATCATGGGGTTTCAGAAGCAATGCCTGGGGTTGGGGATTTAGCTCAGTGGTAGAGTGCTTGCCTAACAAGCGCAAGGCCCTGGATTCAGTCCCCAGCTCCGAAAAGAAAAAAGAAAAAAAAAAAAAAAAAAAAAAAAAAACAGAAGCAATGCCTGCACCAGGGAAGCTGGGTGTCAGCTGGCCAGTGTCTGTGCACACCCGTAATGCCACAGAAATTCAAGATTACTTCCTGGGTCTCTGGCATTCTTGCCAACAGGAGCCCTGCAACCTGAGCATCTTCTGAGCTGGGGTAGTTCACTGATGGGGCATATTTACCACAAATGAGGCCTGATTCTCTTCACACTGTAAGACAAAGTAGTCCTTTCCTAAGTTCTTCTGAGTGTCACTGATTATTGATGCAATGGGGAAAAGAGACTTACATTTTAATTTCTTTGGATGCTGTGAAGGTACTGGCAAGGTATCTGAGTGTTCTGATCCCTCTTGGGAAGCCCAGCCTTGGGGAGGGAGGAAAGACAGAGAAACAAAAAAGAGTAAAAAGCTGGATTCTGTTGTGTGTGATAGTAAGCACTTGACTAACCAAGCTATCTTCCCTAGTCTGTACCTTTTAATTGGAGAGTGTAGACCACTTACGTTTAATGATATTGAGAGGGGTCTGCAAATTTCTACACTCAAGTTTTCCTGGTTTGTCAGATTGCTGTTTTTCTTTCTTTACTCTATTTATAAAGGGTTACTGGTTTATGGTTCTAGGCATGATGGACTAATATTGTTTAGTCTTACTTTTAGGATAGTCAACAAATCCTTAATGGTTATTTAATGACTTCACACATGTCTTTAGTACAATATGAGGTTTTACTATAACATACAACACATTGACTGAAGCTGGGTGCCATGAGAGTTTTTCAGAAAACAGTATCTGGGACACGAGATACAGAGATATAAGCAAAGCTATACTGTAAATAAGAAAACAGGAAACAAATCACTTAAGTTCCATAGGACAGGACACCATATCCATGTGTAATAGACAGAGCTCGCGAATTGGATTAGAGTCCACAACTCAGACTCATATCTGAGCTCCTGAAAACTGCTGAAGAAGCAATGGTGGCTGGGACTGGCAGTGCATGTCTTTAATCCCAGCACCTGGGAAGCAGAGGCAGGATGATCTCTGTAAGTCCAAGGCTAGCCTGGTCTACAGAGTGAGTTCCAGGACAGGCAGGGCTACACAGAGAAACCCCTGTCTTAAACCTACCCCCAACCCCCAAAATGTAAGAGTGTGCTGACATCGAAATCTTAGAAAATAACCAGAGAAGTGTGGAGGAGCTGAGATTGAAGACCTCTTGGACTCTTGTAGCACACAGAACCAAATGAAGTTCTAAGTAGAGTGGCAAGGGAAACAGATGGGCTCTACTTGATAACCAGCACAGACACAGGAGCAAAACTATTCCCAATGTGAAGCCCTGGATGCCCTCTGCTCCCCCACCCCACCCTCGTTTGCTCCAGTGTCTTCCACTCCTGCCTTTCCCTCCTCCCCCCGCCGCTTGCTAATTCTGAACCTGCAGAAAAAAAGTACAAGTTTTGCTTGGGGCAGTGGTGGCATCACTTGACCCAGGAGTGGGTCAGTGGATCAAATGTTGCAAGCCAGACCCTGGACCATTCAGTGGGGAACACATGGGTTTGGTGAGGTATTAAGGAAACGCCCCCTTGTTTCAGACATGCTGACAACTCTAATATGGATCAAGTTGCTATCTTTCCAGTTGATTGTTGTGACTGGAGATCTTATCTAGTAATATTGTCATTAAACTCTATTTCTCCTGAGTCTAGTATCAATAGCCACAATAGTTGCGTTTAGCAAACACAAAGCACACATCCAAATGTTTCAACACTTACTGTTGAAAGCTCCATCAGCATGAAGGCCAAGGTCAAAAAGCCGTGAAGGAAGGAACTGGGAGGAAGAAGTGAGAGGCCCGGGTCCTAATGAAGGCTCCTGGCACATGAGGCTGGGGCTCCCACAGGCGGGCTGGCATTCCTGTGTACATTCACTAGCACGTGAAGAGGTGGGGCTTAGGAGACTGCTCAGAAATGAGAACTCCTTCTCAAAATCATCTCCTTCTAGTGAGTCTCTAGGCAGAGCGCGTGCAACTGCTGGTTGGGAACAGAAACAGCAAGGGTTTGATTTCCTTTTGAGGAAACGAGAGCAAGACATGGGAAAACTATTTTTTCCTTTATGATATTAATATAATTTTAAAACTATATTGGTTAGATGTCTATAATTATTCTACTAAAATAGGATTTAGGTCAAAATGGCCATATAGCATCTAAACAAATAGTGATGAATATGAATTGGTAATAAACTACTGCCTATGTAAGACAAGACTCAGAGACCTAGGAGAAAGACACAGCTAGTGCAGTAAGGAGCAGACAAGCAGACAAGCAGACAAGGAGGGGAAGACTCCCACACAAGCAGCACAGTGATGCATTAACACTGGCACTGTCTTCCCATGTGTGCTGCACATCATGGAAACTGATACTTGTGCACATAAAAATGCAGCGAGCTCATGAATCAATGTGCTTTGATTACGGTGAAAAAATAAATTTAAAAGAAAGCAAAAGCCAGGCAGGGGTGGCCACACCTTTAATCCCAGCACTCAGGAGACAGAGGCAGGTGGATCTCTGTGAGTTTGAGGCCAGGCTGATCTACAGAGTGAGTTTTAGGACAGCCAGGGCTACACATAGCACAGAGAAACCACCACCCCTCTCAAAAAAAAAAAAAAAAAAGCCAGAAAACAACAATGTTCTTTTACTGATAAATTCTAAATTTTAGCTGAAAGGAGAATAGACTTCCCCAAACATTCTAATAAAAATATTTCATAATCCATCAGAAATTAAATGCCAAGAATGAACTGGTCATGGCTCAAATACAGCACTGTTAATACCTGGGTAACTGTCCACTATCTAGCCAGTCATTTTATGCTGTCACAAGGAAACTCTCATATAGATACTACTGTTACAAGGAAAGTCTCTCATATGGATACTGCTGTTACAAGGAAAGTCTCTCATATGGATACTACTGTTACAAGGAAAGTCTCTCATGTACTACTGTTATTAGGGACTTCTTCATGCCTGAGCTAACCATTAATCCAAATCTGTTATGTTCTACACTTCAGTGTTCATGGAAACTAATCACAACAGCAGCCCGTTAGAACTGCTTTGTACAGATTGCCACAATAAGCTTGGATCCAAGATCTCCCTGGGAACTGGCATCATACTTGGCAGGAAGAAACATGTATGTGGGTTGCTGACATCCTAGTTGGCAAATTGGGACAGGAATACAAGTTGCCTCACCACAGTTGAATAACTGGACCAAAGGGAACTGGATAAATGTATAACAAAGACATGCTCCTAAGGAAGTCCCCTATTCCTGAAACCTGATTGGTGGGATAACTTGGCACAGATGTCTGTGGATCTAATGCCTAAAAGCTCTGTAGGATTCTGGATTGGGATCACAGTCGAGCTTCTGAGACTGGACTGCATCCGTGATCAATCAGTCTTGGAGTGTGCATTTGATAAACCAATCCTGTTTGAGGTCAGTGTCTGAGTAATTGTTTGTGTGGTGATTCCCAGACTTCAAAAAGTACTTTAACTACTTTATCAATAGAAGTAACAGAATCTTCACAGGATCTTGCCTTTCATGTAGCTAGTAAAAGTCCCAAGACTATTCAGGATATGAAAAAAAAAACAAAAACAAAAACAAACAGACTCAAACATTTACTTAAAAGCCCCAGAATTCAGGAGGAACTGAGTTATGTACCAAGAACAGCCCTCTCTTGCCAAAACCATTCTAGCTGGAAAAACCCAGTCTCATTTGGAGGGGCTACCTTCCCAGGAGTCAAAAGGCGATGATCACACAGTCTGTCCCTGTACCTAAGGCTACATTCCATGACTATAGTCAGGCAGAGGTTCCCTTTGTTCTGCTAGACCCTGCTCATTGGATGAACAGAGCCCTCCCAGTTGAGGTGGGCTAGCAGGGAAGGAATTGTGGAGTTTGGTTGGAGCACCCCACTAGCAAGAAGCAAGAAACCCTAGTGTAACACTACCTGCAGGGTTTACAGATTATAATTCTATCCAGGGCAGACCCGCCCTGTAATCTCACTGGATGAAACCAGGTTTCTTTCTTTCCTTCCTTTGTTTAAGATTTATTTATTTTATGTATATGAGTACACTGTCAATGTCTTCAGACACACCAGAAGAGGGCACCAGATCCCATTACAGATGGTTGTGAGCCACCATGTGGTTGTTGGGAATTGAACTCAGGACCTCTGGAAGAGCAGTCAGTGCTTTTAACCTCTGAGCCATTTCTCCATCCCTTTTTTCCTTCTTATTTGTTGTTTTGTTTTTGTTTTGTTTCTCAAGACATGATTTCTCTGTGTAGCCCTGGCTGCCCTAGAACTTGCTCTGTAGACCAGGCTGGCCTCAAACTCACAGAGATTTGCCTGCCTCTGCCTCCCAAGTGCTGGGATTAAAGGTGTACACCATTCTGCCAGCTTGCTAGCTTTTTTAAAAACTGAGTTTGTGTGTGTGTGTGTGTGTGTGTGTGTGTGTGTGTGTGTGTGTGTGTAATGCTCATGAAGATCTTAGGACAACTTCAGGGAGTAGGCTCCCTGCTTATAGCATGTGGTTCCTAGGGAATAAACTCAGGGCCATCAGACTGGATGGCAAGTGCCCCCACCAGCTGATTCTCAAATCCAGCCTTTTACATGCTTGTACAATTACAGTGACTGAGCCACCCCCAATCCCTGTCTTGCTTTTTAATTACTATTTTTTTGTGTACAGGCATTTCGCCTACATGAATGGACATTCACTATGAGCATGATTCGTGTCCATGGAGGTCAGACTGCTGAAGGTGACAGTAAGCAGAGCTGTGCTCTGTCCCCTCGTCATTGACCAGTCCGTGGCCCTGCAGAGGAAGTGGCAGTTTAAAGCCAAGGCTTAGCTTCTAAGACAAGAATGCCACTGGTGCCATTGCCCCTCTGTGATCCAGCTCAGTCCCTGACGTGAGTTTCCTTAAGAGGGACCAGGAGACCACAGAGGAGAGAATTAAAGTTTCCTCAGAGGTGAAGGCTGTGGTAGGAACCCCAGGAAGAAGCCTTTTTACTGAATGTATAAACTTAACCATGGCCAGCCACTTCTTTGCTGGCTGGGAATCAGAACAACTTACTGATTCTGTAGAGTATTCCTCCGATAGAGCCCAAGTGTGACTAGCTTGGTCTGAGGAACAATTTGTTCTGTGGCATTACTGATGTCAGGAGAACCATCAGCTGCAAGTGAGTGGGGTTGACCAGCCGGGTGTGGTCAGAGAAAGATTTCAAAGCTCTGAAAAAGCTGCCACCACAGGGTGTCTGAACCCTGTAAGGCGTCCTATCCTGAGATGGGGAGAGGGGAAGACGAAGAATAGACCCTGTTAAATTAATTCCCATCTAAAAATTAAGCAAATAATAGGTGGGATCAGCAGCCAGAGTTATTAAGACATTTACAATATCCAGTGTTCAGCAAATGTTGCTGTGCAAGATTGTTGTACTGGCAAGAAGGCAAAGAGGGGCTGGAGAGATGGCTCAGTGGTTAAGAGCACTGACTGTTCTTCCAGAGGTCCTGAGTTCAATTCCCAGCAACCACATGGTGGCTCACAACCATCTGTAATGGGATCTGATGCCTTCTTCTGGTGTGTCTGAAGACAGCTACAGTGTTACTCACATACATGAAATAAATAAATCTAAAAAGAAAGAAAGGAAGAAAGAAAGAAAAAAGCTAGAAGCCTTGTGTGAAATTGACTAAATGTCACATTTGATACTAAGACTCTCAGTCACTTAGTATCTGGAGAACTAAAGAAATCCAGGATAAGAGAAATAGGAGACAGAGCAAGATGGTGGCCAAGAGCACCTGGAGACTGAAGCGGGCATGAGGGGATCATGAAGGGATCCTTCCTACAGATGCTGATTTGCAACATTTCTCATACTCTACCCTCCCAAGAGCCAAGGGCCAGGGCAAGGCTGCAGTGCCTGGTGCTAGAACAGTAAAGACTGAAGAAGGCAGGAAGGCACTTCTTCCTTCAGGCCTCCTCCAACTCCAAGGAAGACACCTGCCCTGTAGGAGGGAATAAATTAAGTCCAAGTTTTATCTTGAAATCTAGTACCAGGCTCTCTAGGTGAAATCCAGACAGGGCCCCACAGCCCCTACCCCTCACAGCACCAAAGGATGCCTAGCCCTCAGCCAGATGGCCCAGTAACTGTCACCAGCCCTTCCCACCCAGACATAAATACAGCAGGGAAGCAATCACAGGACCTGATATTAGAGCTTAGTACAGGGCCCACTTGGTGAGACCCAGCAAGATGGGCAGACCTGAGGCCCCTATCCTTAGATGCAGCTTCTTGATCTGCAAGGCATTATCAGATGAAGATCCCACCCCAGAGGGCTACATCGCTGTCAACATTACACCTGTGCCTACTTAACAGTGTTGCACAGGTCTCCGTGGCTGTGAGACCACAAAGGTCAAACCTAGCTTAGTGAGATTCAGGCTAAGTGACTAGTTTTACCAAGGTTCCCAACTTTGGAATTTGGTCGCTGGCTGGGATAGTCCTATGGTTCTTGTCCCTAGGCTGGGGCTACCTGGCCTTAATGAGCAGTCTTGCACCATAAGTTCACCACCAGCAGATGACAGTCATTTTGGTCCTACCCTGCTCTTCACCACTGTGCTGGTCTTAGGCTGTAGGATCCAATTGTAGGCCCAGTATTGCAATGTTGGTCACCATAGGACTACTTACACCATTTGTCCCCCAATGCCAGCCATCACAACACAGAAAACAACTCTCTGCTTGGGGAAAACAAGGAAAGTAGATGCCCTGGGGCTGGTGCCTCCATGTGACAACCCTGGAAAAAGGGAATACTGTGGTGTGTGACTGCAGGCCAGTGAGAGTGAGTGGAGTGTCTGGGCCCATCCAGGCCCCAGGTAGGCTTACGAGAATCAACGAGTCCTGATTGACATGATCAACTACAGATTGAGCAAACATAGGCTGGGGAAAGCATCTTTTAAAAAAAAAAATTATTGAAACAAGGTCTCACACGGAGTTCAGAACAGCCTCAAACTGGTGGCAACTGTACTGTCTCAGCCTGAAATTTCAAGTACCCCGTGGGGTACGTGAGCTCAGAGGGCAATCTTACATGAAAACTGAGGCAAACTTGGATGTAGGGCGCCATCTAGTGCTACATTAGTGGAAATGCCCACAGGCTCAGGGATTGCAAGCTGACTTTCTGGAAGGTCAACCGCAAACAAAGGCTTTCAATGTGAATACACAGTCTACAGACAAGAAGGAAAGACATCTCAAAGACAGGCAACTGGAAAAAATACGAGAACTGAAAAAAACAAAAAAGATGATACAGTATTAAAGAGTAATCATCTAGTCATACAGCACAAGGACGGCTTGAGAAGTTCAAGTAACTGAGGGCTTCCCAAACCTAGAGGAGGCTATCAGGATACAGGAAAGTCAAGGGACACCAGCCACTCTTATTTTTAAAAAAAAGGTACACAGTAAGCTCTCCAGCGCTAAAGCAAATGTATGTAAAGTCATCCAATTTTGCTTGGAACAGACTATACCACAGAACATTTACAGGTCATGAGACTGTGGCATGAGGTATTCACGGTATCCAAGGAAACCAGAGGTAGCCAAGAAAACTATCCCCATAAAAGCTGTCTTTAAAAAAAAAACAAGGGGTGGGGTTGGGGATTTAGCTCAGTGGTAGAGCGCTTGCCTAGGAAGCGCAAGGCCCTGGGTTCGGTCCCCAGCTCCGGAAAAAAAAGAACCAAAACAAAACAAAACAAAACAAGGGAGTAAAGACAAAGCTGGGGGAATTTCTCTCTACCCAGCCTGTCCTACAAGAAATGCTAAAAGTTCTTCAAATGGAGAGAGATGCTAAGGTTGGGTGGGGGCCAGTATGTTTTTAATCCCAGCACTCGGGAGGCAGAACTCTGAGTTTGAGGCCAGCCTTGTCTTTGGAGTGAGTTCCAGGACAGCCAGAGCTACAAAGAGAAACCCTGTCTCAGAGAGGGGGGGGGGGGGGAGGGAGAGGGAGGGAGAGAGAGAGATTCTCTAGTGTAAACACGAACATTAACTATTTGTGTCTCTAGTAATGCCCTAAACAACAACGTAAGTAAAAGCTCAGTAACTACACAACAGCAGTTATGTTGGGAGAAAGGCAATGCAAACAGGTGTAAAGTGAGTCCAGCACGGTGGCACCAACGGGACACCTGAATCTGATCCCAATAGAAGCAGGGAACCTATTGTCCTCTGACCTCCACATGTCAACTGTTGCATGCATGCACCCACATACAGAGACTCCCACACAAATAAATGTAAATTCTTAAAAAGTAAAAATGAAGGCTAAAGCCAGATGTGGGGTGTGTAGTTTTAATCCCAGCACTTGAGAGGCAGCAGATGGGTCTCTGGGAGTTCAAGGTCAGCCGGTCTACAGAGTGAATTTCAGGAGAGCCACAGCTATGTAATATTAAGACCCTGTCACAAATCAACAACAAAAAGACCCTGAAGGCTACAAAGGGGCATACCTTTGATCCCAGCACTCGGGAAGCAGAGGCTGGTGGGTCCCTGTGAGTTGTAGGCCAACCTGATCTACATAGAGAGATGCTAGCTCAAAAAAAAAATGACATCAAGAATTCACAATGGGCCTGGGTGTAGGTGAGTTGGCAATGTCTTTCTGAGCATGATCAAGACCATGGGTTCAGTGCCCAGTACCACATGAGATAGGCAAGACGGCAGTCTCTAATCTCAACTCTCTAGAGGTAGTGAAAGAAGGGTCTTCAGTTCAGTGGCATCTTTGGTTGTAGAGCCAGTTTGAGGCAGCTTAGACTGCAAGAGACCCTGCAAATGTAAAGGGTTTTAAAATTTTTATTTTAATCTGTGTGTATGAATGTTATGCCTATATTATGTATGCATGTATATATGCATATAGTCATATATGTATAAGAAACCCTTGTTTATAAGATGCTATTTTGTAATCATAACTAAACATTGATCACAAAGAATGAAAACAAAGTGTGAAATTATATACGCACAAATCATATATAAACATATATGCACATATAGCTATATATGTGTATGTATGTATATATACATACATATATACATGTATATATATGTATATATAACATGTACAAAACATTCACATATGTATATATACATATGTGTATATGTATGCATATACATGTATATATATGTGTGTGCGTGAGTGTGCACCATATGTGTGTCTGCTCCCTGGAGCTGGAATTACATCAAGCTGCCATGTTAGCTGCTGGGAACCAAACCCAGGTCCTCTGCAAGATCAATAAACTTCTCTTTAACTGCTGAGCCATCTCTCCAGCTCCTAGAGTTTTTTCAAAACTAGTAATCTCACATTTTATTTTCACTCTTTGAGATCAGTGTTAAATTGCTATGATTACAAAAAAGAATCTCATAAGCAGATTTTCTTTGTGAGTCTTAAGGTAATCCACAAAGCAAATGTCTGCAGTTGACACACCAAAAATAAAAAAAGACTGAAAGCTGGGCTGGAGAGATGGCTCAGCGGTTAAGAGCACCCGACTACTCTTCCAGAGGTCCTGAGTTCAATTCCCAGCAACCACATGGTGGCTCACAACCATCTATAATGAGATCTGCTGCCCTCTTCTGGTGTATCTGAAGACAGCTACAGTGTACTTATATATAATAAATGAATAAATCTTAAAAAAAAAAAAAAAGACTGAAAGCACACTGAAGGAAAATCATCCAAGCACAGAGGAAAACTATCAAGTTGGTATTAAAGCAGCATTAGCAAGGGAGGTCCTGCTGGCCCATGCCTTTAATCCCAGCACTTGGGAGGAAGATCCATGAGTTTGAGGCTAGCCTGGTCTACACAGCAAGTCCCAGGCCAGTCAGGGATACAGAGAGACTCCCTGTGTCTTAAAAGGTGGGAGAGATGAGCTGTAGCAAGACCCAACCTAGGAATAATCAATAAATGTAAATGAATTAAATTCTTCCATTAAGGGTCAGTGACTGGTGACTGAATGTATTTTTTAAAAGTCACACTTACATGTGGCTTAAAAGGAACTTGGTTTGACCTCAATCCTATTAAGGAGGAACAAACCTGAGGTGTTCAAAGTGGAATTAAAAGGTGATGTTTTAAATGCAATTTAAGCCAATCTTTTAAAACATTTATATCATCTGAAAGACTGACGCAAACCATTTTGACATTAAAAATGTGGCCATTTCAATTTAATGTATCTACCATCTTACCTGGTTCTCTCTCAAATCTCTCTTCCTCTTCAGACAAAGCTACCCTAAAGTAAAAATCAGAAAGTACAAAGATTTTGGTTAAAACACATTCAAGGTCCATAGCCCCCCAGTTTCATATAATTAAAATTCTAATTCAGGAGGTATATAAAATACTTACCAGGTAGATCAAATCCATAATGGAGTATTATTTCTATAGATCTGCACAGACTATAAAAATCCTTAATTTTCTTTTTGTTGTTGGTTTTGTTTTGTTTCGAGGGCAAGGTTTCTCTATGCTGGTTGTTCTGGAACTCACATTGTGAACCAGGCTGGTCTTGAACTCAGAAGAGATCTATACTTGCCTCTGCCTCTGAGTGCTGGGACTAAATGCCAGACTGCTGTTCCACCCCTCAGCTCCTTACTCTCATTTCTGACCTCTTATTTCTGTAAACACTCACTCAGACTCTGTCAGGATTGTAGGCTCTGGCCAAATATAAGGTTGACTATTCCTAATTTAGAAACCCGAAACTCAGAACTTCTTTATCATAGTAAGACTTGCTTTTATATACACACTATAGATTATTATCTCCATAGGCCACCAACATAAAACACATGGCCTCACACCAGTTCCTTGTGCCTATGTCTTCCTTTTAGCAAGGACTTCTTTTTTTTTTTCTTTTTTCTTTTTTTTTCGGAGCTGAGGACCAAACCCAGGGCCTTGCGCTTGCCTAGCAAGCGCTCTACCACTGAGCTAAATCCCCAACCCCTGAAGGCTATTTTAATATTTCTCTAAAGACACCTAAAGACCAATACAGTATCATTTAAAAAAGTAACTACAAAAATCCTTGCAGAGTAAATATAAGTAGACAGGATTGTAATGAAATGTCCAATGATAGTATACATATATGATTTTTCAAAAATATTTTTAAATGTATTTATTTATTTTATGAGTACACTGTATTTGTCTTCACACATACCAGAGGAGGGCATCAGATCCCATTACAGATGGTTACAATGCTGGGAATTGAACTCAGGACCTCTGGAAGAGCAGTCAGTGCTCTCCATCTCTTCAGCACCCCCTCACCTTACATGTCCTTTTTAAACAACTTAGCTTTATTCATGATTTTAATGTCAATATAAAACTAAAGGAAGTTTAATTTATACAAACAATTTCATACATACAAACATTTCATTCAGATTTCCCATAGAGAATATGCTTGGGATCACCATCTACTCAAGAGTTCCTGTTACTACTGGGCTGTCAGAGTTGCTGCTGTTTGCTTAAGTCAGAGTGAAGCAGCTGATGAGCATGGGAAAAGTCAGGGAGTGAATGAGCTGTGGGTGAGCAGGCTGTGCAGGGAGCAGGCCTGTGAGGAGAGCAGGCTCATGAGGGGAGCGGACTGTGCAAGGAGCATGCTGTGCAAGGGGACTGGGGGGGTTGGGGGGCGGGAGCAGGCCTGTACAGGAGCAGGCCTGTGTGGGCAAGGCTCAGTCTCAGCTGTGTCATTGTGAGATTGGTTTCTAACAGCTGCTGCACCTGGACCTGCCCGTTCTCCTCCTCTCCTGCTCTCTCCTGCCCCCCCCGCCCCCCCCCCCCCCCGTGTCCCTACTCCCGAGCCTCCCACCCTCCTGCTCTCCTGCAGGTCTGGCACCCTACAGTACTCAGGTCCTAATATGCATTGTTCCTCATGACAGAATCTGGATCGTCTCCACAAGCTGAGTGGATTTTTGTTTTGTTTTGTTTTTGTTTGTTTGTTTGTTTTGGCATTTCCTTTGCCTACCATGTTACTAGCAGGGAAAGATGTCTGTGTTGTTTGGGAAATGACATAGAATCACCATCCACTGAGCCAGAGAGGAGAGAGCCAATGACTTCTCCATGTGTGCCCTAGGGCGGCATCCTGGACTTCCACAGCACCAGAGGCAGCCTTTGCCTACTTACTTATTGAGGTTTGTACTAAGACAACTGCCCTCTGTTTGTTCTTCTTTGTCCTCTGCAGTGAGATTGCCTGGAGTGTCTTGTAGTTGCTAAGGATACAAAATTTAATGTTAAGTAGATTTTTTTTAAAAAATTGCTTTTTACAATCAAAAGAGAAATGAAAATTTCAGATACTTAGAAAACAGGAGTAGTTCTGAGCGGAGAGCGAGAGCTGTGGGAATGTGGGATGGTGTCATTTGCACTGAGCCCCATGTACACAGTTCTTCACCCCAGCCAACTGTGGAACCACACAGACACTGTGCCATGCCTTAGAGAAAGGTCATCACCCTGTGACAAACCCAAAGAAAGCTGCACCCCCACCTGTGCCACCATCCTCGTCACAGAACTAAGGACGATCTGTCTAGGTTCTGAGTAGAAGTTGGGTACAGAATGTGCCTAACACATAATACAGCATTTACTGAAGCATTTCTTTTTTAATATTATCTATTTATTTTTATTTATGTGAGTACACTGCAGCTGTCTTCAGACACACCAGAAGAAGGCATTGGGTCCCATTACAGACGGTTGTGAGCCACCATGTGGTTGCTGGGAACTGAACTCAGGACCTCTGGAAGAGCAGTCAGAGCTCTTAACCCCTGAGCCATCTCTCCAGCTCCTGAAGCATTTCTTACAGGAAAACAAAACAAAACAAAAAAAAAAAAACCCAAACTTTAATCAAGGGCAGCTTTGGGACTGAAAGATGTATCTCAGAAAATGACTTAAAAGACGGGAAGTAGGCAGGCTTGAGCCTTTGATCCTTTTCTGAGCACTATGTGAGTTCAAGGCTAGCCTGGTCTTCAGAGTGTTCCAGGCCATGCAGGGCCACAGTGAGACCCTGTCTCAAAAAGGAAAAGACTTAAAAAGGAGACTGGAGAGATAATTCAGCAGTTAAGAATATGTTCTGTTCTCCAGGGAAGCCAAGTTCAATTCCCAGTACCCATAGAGACAGCTTTCAACCACCTATAACTCCAGCTCCAGAGACACCAGACACCTCTGCCCTCTGCAGGCACCTCTGCCCTCTGCAGGCACCTGTGCAGGAGTGCGCGACACACACATCCCTCCAAGTTTTTTTTTAAGGATGACTTTAAAAATCCATCACGGACACTTCATGCAGCTGAGATGGGAATGTGAAGGTAAGAGGCACTGAAAGCCAGCCCGTCAGGACTGCAGGGATGAGTGTCACAGTGTGACTGTTGAATAAGCTGCACGCAAAGATGCGACTGGTGCTGCACACACATGGAGAAACTGATCAAACTGAGCACGCTTCTCATATGTACATGCTGTGGAACTAGGTCTCTTATGTTTGTGTCTGCAGCTGTAGTGGCACCCATGTCAGGGCCATGCTGTGTGACCTGGGCATCATGAACCACATCTGTGTGCTTTAAGTTTTTTATTACTAATCTTCACTTTCTAGAAATCTTTATTTTAAAGGATTTATTTTTAATTGCGTGTGCAGATGCCTACAGAGCCCAGAAGAGTGTGCTGTCAGGCCCTAGTGCTGAAGTTATGGGAGTTGTGAGTCACCCAACCAACTTTGGGTCCTTAGCTCTTACACACACTAGCACTCAGCCCACAAGAGGCCTGTGTACTTTAGTGTTCCTGGCAGATACTGGAACCTAGGCAGGACAGATCCTTAGGAATGGGGAATGTGTTTCCTGAGTTTGAAACTAAGCCCAGCAAAAGGTACTTTTAACATTGTCACCTAACTGAAGCGGTTCAGCTAAGCAGGAGGACCTGGGAGACATACCTTGAGAGCCATGAAGTCATATGGATGAAAGCCAGCACAGGCCTCTTGGATTTGGGACATCATTTGAGCCGTTTTCTCCCAGAACCCAAGTAATGTTCTCTGCAGAAACAGAAAAGACAACACTGGAGGTCTGCCTGACCCAGGCCTGTCTGAGCACCGGGGACCAGAGAGAACAGTTCTTTATTTAAGTGAGCTCTGTATGTGCACGTGCCTGTCTGTACACAGCACTGGAAAGTACCAGAGGATGAATGTAGCTTATAATAAGAGAAAGAAAACCTGGGTCCAAATTCCTCGAAATCTAAAGTCAAAGGCATCAAAGGCATAAAACACCAATCTCTGCAGAAGGACACACGTCATTTTTATGTCAGCACATGTAAGACTTGCATGCACATGCGTGCATGAGTGTATGAGTATGTGTGGATGTGTGTCTTTGAGTATATGTGCATATCACAGAGTGCCTACAGAGACCAGAGAACAACTTGAGGGAATTGGGTCTCCCAAGCCACCGTGTGGGTCCCAGAGGTCAAACTCAGGTCCTCAGACTTGATGGCAGGCACCTTCACCTGCTGAGGACTGCATTGCCCACAGGAATCTGTTTCTATGCTTTGTTTTGCTTTGTGAGGCATGGTCTTACTATGTAGCCTTGGCTGGCCTGGAACTTGCTAAGTACACCAGGATGTCCACAACACACAGAAATCCACCTGCTTCTGCAGTGCCTGGATTAAAGGTGTGTGCCACTCTGCTTGGTTCATAAGTATCTATTCATTGGAGAAAATGCTACTAAATTTGACCTTTTGTTAAGGGCTCAACAGAGACTTGGCCCTAAAAACCCATTATTTTAGGGCTGGAGAAATGGCTCAGTGGTTAAGAACACTGACTGCTTTTCCAGTGGTCCTGAGTTCAAATCCCAGCAACTACATTGGTGGCTCACAACCATCTGTAATGGGATCCAAGGCCCTCTTCTGGTGTGTCTGAAGACAGTTAACAGTATACTCATGTATAAATATAAAGTAAATAAAATCTTAGATTTTATTTATTTATTAATTTTGTATATATGATTAGTACATTGTAGCAGTCTTCAGACACACCATAAGAGGACCCTGGATCCCATTACAGATGGTGTGAGCCACCATGTGGTTGCTGAGAATTGAACTCAGGACGTTTGGAATTGCAGTCAGTGCTGTTAATCACTGAGCCATCTCTCCAGCCCCCAATAAAGTCTTTAAAAAAAAAAACCATGTTATTTAGCTAACTGATGTAATTTGTGATCTTCCTGTTGCTTCAAGACTGCTGTCCCAGGACAAAGGTTGAGAGGGAGAACAGAGGGGAGCTGAGCTCACAACTGTTGAGACTACAGCCTGCCACTGCCTTCACTTTCAAGGACATCTTTCCTTGAGTCTTGAGTTGCATGGTGCCAACCTGGATCAAGGACATGGCTTTCAGACAGCATGAGTGACCCTCTCCTCTCACGAATTCTCTCCTTTCTCAAAGGCAGCTTTCTATTGGCTGTTTACAAAGGCACGTGGAAGTCTGCAACCACGGCCGTGAGTAGCTGGTACTCGCTGTACCTTCAACATATGACTTGAGGGCAGGATGCACTGGAGACTTAGGAGGTCAGAGTCGCACAGCACACAGACTTGGTGGGTGGGAGATTTGGTAAACTTGCTGTTTGAAGCCCAAATTACCACTTAGTTGTCATTGGCTTCCTTATCTTTAGTCACTGCTTGACACAAAAGTTTTCAAACTTTTTGGATCATGGCATTCCTTTTGCTTTTTTGTTAGTTTTGGGACAGAGTCTAGTTGTGAACTCTCTATCCTCCTGCCTCTGCAGTTCTGGGGTTACCTGCATAAGCCCCCATACCTGGCTGGGCCCAGTGTCACTGCTTTAAATCAAAGTATACGTAACCAAAATTAAAGAGTCTTGATTTTACTCCCTCACCACTCCCCACCTTTGCTTTTTTTTGGGGGGGTTGTTTGTTTGTTTTTGTTTTTAAGGCAGGGTTTCACTGTATAGCCTTGGCTGTCCTGGAACTTACTTTGTAGACCAGGGTGACTTTGAACTCAGAGACCTGCCTGCCTCTGCCTCCTGAGTGCTAGAATTAAAGATGTGCACCACCACACCCAGCTCTCAACCTCAGAAAGTCCCTAAGTCTTTCACTGTGCCAGGACTCAAAAGAGAGTAGTGTGAAACTACAAGGCAGTTTCTAAGTGTCTCTTCAGTTACTGCCTTACAGGTCAACTGCAGCAGTCAGGACTTGAGCAATGACATACATTTTCTCACACCCATGACATGACTTTCAGAAGGAACCTCGCCACTCATCCTTACTGCGAGGACGTGCTGAGCATGGAGTGGGTACCTGGTAGGTAGCGAGTGAGTGAGATAACATATTGCACCGACTAGCACCCAGCAAGTCCACTTTCTGACAGACATCCATCTTTAACTTGTCGAAACAATCTTTGCTGTTTCTCACTTGAATCTGTACCTGAAATCACAAAAATTGTCAGTTACTATCAACACCAAAGATGCATGTCTAAAGGGTCTGAAATAAATGTCTCTCAGACACATGGAATTGTAACAGTTCCTCTTCTCAGGGCCATTATCACCCCATGGTTAGTGGTGGAGACTTTAGCGATTTCTGATAACTGTAGGAGAGTCTCATTATCGATCTCCTTTTAAAACATTTACATGTTTATGTTGCACGGGGTGGTGTGTGTGTGTGTGTGTGTATGTATGTGTGTGTATGTAATGTATGTGTGTATGTGTATGTATGTGTGTATATGTGTATATGTATGTGTATGTGTGTATATGTATGTGTGTATGTGTATGAGTGTATATGTGTGTATGTATGTATATATGTGTGTATGTATATATGTGTGTATGTATATGTGTGTGTATGTGTATGTGTGTATATGTATGTGTGTATGTGTGTATGTGTGTATATGTGTGTATGTATGTATATATGTGTGTATGTATATGTGTGTATGTGTGTGTGTGTGTGTGTGTGTGTGTGTGTGTGTGTGTGTGTGTAGGTCAGAGAACAACCTGTAGGAGGAGGTTCTCTCCTTTCACCATGTGAATTCTGAAGATGAAATTCACGTGATCAGGCTTGGTGGCAAGTGCCCCTGCCCTCTGAGCTAGCTCCTTGCCACTCCAATTGCTGTCCTATAGGTGAGAAAACCTGAGATAAAAAATGAAAACTGGGGTTGGGGATTTAGCTCAGTGGTAGAGTGCTTGCCTAGCAAGCGCAAGGCCCTGGGTTCGGTCCCCAGCTCCGAAAAAAAGAAAAAAAAATGAAAACCATAGTTGAGAAGAAAAAAATTATCCCAGATAAAAACAAATATCTGAAATGTTTAGGATTATGTACAGCATTTTGCTAAAAGAAGCAAAGAAATAGAAGGGCTGAGGAGAATGCTCGGTGGGCAAACGTCCCTGCCACCTAAGTTTGATCCTTGGGACCCAGAGGGGGAAAGAAGAGAACCAACACCCAGAAGTTGCCTTCTGTCAATCACATGTATTCTATAGTACGTGTTCACATACACAAAATAAATGAATAATGTAATATAAAATTTAGCTAGGCAGTAATGGCACATGCCTCTAATCCCAGCTATTAGGAGGCAGAGGCTGGGGGATCTCTTTGAGTTAGAGGACAGCCTGGTCTACAGAATAAGTTCTAGGACAGCCAGGGCTACACAGAGAACTCCCTGTCTCCAAAACCAACCAACCAAACAACCAACCAAACAAACAAATAATATTTAAAGATGAGCACACACATTCTAGCATCCCTTCCCCATGAGACCCGCCACACGACAGTATAATATAGAATAGTTTATTCAGGGCATGGAGACAGGAGTTAAGAGGGTAGTAGAGGCAGAGAAAGGAAGACAGAGAGAGAGAGAGAGAGAGAGAGAGAGAGAGAGAGAGAGAGAGAGAGAGGGAGGAGTAGATGCTTGCCATGAGTACATGGAGAGAGGGGTGGGGGGAGGGAAGGCAAGAAAAAGAGCAAGAGAGAACGAGAGAGCGCGGAGGGGCAAGCAGACCCTTTTACAGTGAATCAGGCATATCTGACTGTTGCCAGGCAACTGTGCAGTAGAGCTTAGACAGAATGCTCACACTAGAGGTATGTATGCATCTCATCAACAACAAATACAAATTATTACACTTTATAATAAAATACAATTTTTTTTGGTTCTTTTTTTCGGAGCTGGGAACCGAACCCAGGGCCTTGCGCTTCCTAGGCAAGCGCTCTACCACTGAGCTAAATCCCCAATCTCCATAAAATACAATTTTTAAATGTAAAAAAAGTAATAACCATTTTAGAAGAATAAATAGAAGCCATGGTAAAATGTTGGAAGACATTAATATTTCTAAATCATTGAGGCATTTATATATTTATTTCTTCATAGATGTCACTGGATAATATAAATACTGACTTTTGTTTACAAGTTGTCTAGTTTATGAAACACTATTCTAGGAACTGAGACACGGTGGCAAACCAAACAAGTGCTCATGCCATCACTGTCAGGTAGAGAGGGACAGGAGAAGTTCATAATTACAGGAGGGCCTCTGCTTGGAAACACACAAACAAGTGAAGGGAACTGAGTGACTGTCCAGGGCTCAGGAAGGCCCTCGGCAAGCTGGGTGTTTGAACAGAACAGCAAGATGATGAACGGGCTACACCAAGGACTCTTGGCGTAAGCAGGCCACGAAAGGGAAAGGTTCTGAGGAAGAGACTGACAGAGCAGAGCCCTGGGGGCACCAGAAGCAAGAATAAGAAGGCTGTGTGTGTGTGTGGAGATAAAGGAACAGACCTTGTGGGATTCTGAGGGGGATTAGATAGAAATCTGGTTGGTTTTTTTGTTTGTTTGATTTTTGGGTTTTTCCCCCCTTCCAGACAGGGTTTCTCTGTGTGGCCCTGGCTGTTCTGGAACTCACAGAGTCCAACCACTCTCAAGGACTAAATGTTATTATTATCAAGAGTATAATCAAGAGTATAAGTGGCTTAGGACAGGCCTCAGGTCAAGTATTCACCTAGTTGACAGGGCTGCCGGGAGTAATCAATGACCTTGACACAGCTAGAACCATTTTGGAAGAAGAAACTTAAATTGAGGAAAATGCCCCGACCGCACACAGATGTGGGAAGGTGCAGCTCACTGTGTGGTGCCAACTCTGGGCTGGTGGTCCCAAGTGCTGTAAGAAAGCAGGCTAACCACACCACAACAGAGCGGCAGGCAGCTCTCCTCTGTGGCTCTGCTTAGCTCCTGCCTCCACGCTTCTCTGCTTCAGGTCCCGTCCGCTTTCCTCTGCAGATGACTGTTCTGTGGAACTGTAAGCTGAAAACACCCTCCCCTCCCTAAGTTGCTTTTGGTAATGGTGTTCTACCACAGCAAGGAAGTAACTGAGACACAAGGCAAGGGGGCGACTCGCAGGATTTGGTACAGGGGACGCTCCATCAGCATTAATCATTGTGGCTTCATTATAGGGAATGAATTACTGAATGAATGTTAATAACCATATATAGTGAATTTAAAGTAGGTGTGTGTGTGTGTGTGTGTGTGTGTGTGTGTGTGTGTGTGTGCTCATGTAAGGACTCTACTAGTGGGCTGTATCTTCATATAATGAATTTATTAAAAAATATATAAGTATGTTACTGTAGCAGAATGAAAAACTTAATAATCTCCACTTTTTATTAGAACTAAGAATCATTTTCACATGATTTTTACCTTAGCAATCACAGATTTTCCCACTAGTAATACACTATTTTCTATCTGTACATAAATTCCAAAACCTGATTTAGAACACGATTAGAGCTTTTGTGAAATAAAAAAGGTAAGACTGTGAGCAAGGTGCCATTCAGAGTACGCCTGCTGAAATAGCCAAGCAGGGATAATAAAACCTAATTTCCTGGGCTGCAGAGATGGCTCAGCGGTTAAGAGCACAGACTGCTCTTCCAGAGGCCCTGAGTTCAATTCCCACCAACCACATGGTGGCTCACAACCATCTGTAGTGGGATCTGATGCCCTCTTCTGGTGTGTCTGAAGACAGCTACAGTGTACTCGCATACATGAAATAAATAAATAAGTAAATAAATAAATAACCCTAATTTTCAAAAGAGTCTAGAGCCGGGCGCGGTGGCATGCCCCTGTAACCCCAGCTCTCAGGAAGCCAGGGAGGAACTAGTGCTCCTGCCCAGCCTGGGCTGTACAGGGAGAGCCTCTCTTAGATGACTGAGCAGCAAAGAGCACTGGCTGCACAACTCTTCCCCAGGACCTGAGCTTAGTTCCCAACAGGGAATGGCAGCTCACAACCATCTATGATTTGACCCAATGCTGTCTTCTGGAGTGCAGACATACAAGTACTCACATACCTAAAAGACATAAACATCCTAAAGGAAGGAAAGGGACGCATTTCTTACTTTTCTGAACTTCTCCACTTGTTTGAAGGTGTCTGGGTCAAGTTCCTGTGATGCGTCTTTCATCCACAGCAGGGCCCCTCTGTACTCGGTGCGAGCCCGCTCCATGCGGTTGATGGTCACTGAGGTGTCAGAGATGGCCCTCTGACTGAACGTTGCCACTTCTTGCTTAAGACGAGACAGGGGAGTGCACAAGGCCAGTCTAACAGCACAGAGGTAGTGATCAGAGGATTATATATATCCATAAACAAAAATCTAGACACATTGCAACATGTATTCACCATGGAGCTAAGTCACAAATAGGAAATTCTTGACATGCTTTGAAGATTTAGAAAGCAGACCCTGAGTTACTGGGGGACATGCTTCTACAGGTTGTCTCTTTCAACTTTAGGGAACACAAGTTTGTTGATCCAGATATAAATAATCCACCAGGCACACCTACCCCCTAGAAAAGAATTCTAAAGCAACACAGGACCTGTGCTCCAAAACACAATGTAATTTACAGAGATTGTCCAGTTGGCAAGTGTAGGGAAAACTTGGGTACAAAAGATTAGATAAAAATGCTAGGAAAACTAATGGGGGTGCAGTTATTGGCAGCTTGGATGAGGACAGAAAAACAGATATTTAAGAAGTACAACTCAAAACCAGCTGGGCTAAAGCTGCTTTTGAACAGTGGCACAGGAGGGCCCTGGACCGTCAGGCTTGATGCCTTAATGAGGATTTCTTCACTAATGTGGCAGAGTGAAGCCACCCGGGCAGACATCTCAGTACAGGACCTGATAAGGTCAATTTTTTTATTTTGTCTGTAATACAAGCATCTGAGCTACATTTACTGTGTATATATATATGTGTGTGTATATATATATATATATATATATATATATATATATATATATATATATATATACACACACACACACACACACACACACATATAGCCTTTATAACATATCTTTATGCTAAGCACTGTGAAATAATAAGGGGAAAGTATCGAATTAAGAAAGAAGAAAACCTGGCTGTGGTGCATGCCTTTAATCCCAGCACATGGGTAGGCAGAGGCAGGTGAGTATCTGTGAGATCAAGTTTAGCCTGGGCTACATAGTAACCTTTCTAAAAAATAAAAAAACAATTTTAAAAGAAAGTTTCCATTTAATTAGAAATACTATAATGTCACCAAAGCTGAAGGAGTGCTGCTCAAAGGCCTCGGCACGTGAGGCCCAGGGCTTGTCTGGTCAGCATCTCAGAAGAAAACATGGACACCGAAAAAATACACATATTTGAAATATTAGTCATGCTATAGCACTATTATAGAAAACCATTTGAGAAAAAGAAATATAATACAAAGTGCTAATTTTAGGAATTATGTATTCAAGAGCACCAATTTTTAATTCTTTTGAATGCAAATGAATAATTTAAAATGAGTAACTAAATGATTAATTAGAATTAAAAAAATGTATCTCTAAACACAGTTTTCCTGAAGCACATTCCATTGCCTTATTAGTATAGGCAGTAGTAGCCTTTCTGTGGGAGCATAGCACACGTCAGAAAGGTCACATGACTACAGGTCAGAGGGTGAAGGAAAGCTGTGGACCTTTGCTTGGCTGAAGAGCAGAGGGCCTTGCCGGCGGCGCCCATCATTTTGCCAGCTTGAGTTGCATCCCGCTCTGCTTGAAACGTTAAAAAGAGCCCTAGTTCATTTTCTTCCTCTGATATAACTAGGGGAAAAAAGTACAGTTTAGTTAATTCTTTCATTTCACCATTTGCTTAAAACTTAACAGGCAGGAGACATGAGTCTACAGGTCAAGGTGCGTGACAACCTGAGTTCAGTCCTTGGAGCCATACGTGGAAGGAGAGAACTGACCCCTACAGGTTGTCCTCTGACCTCCACACATGTTCTATGGCACTTGAGTACACAGACACACAGACACACAGACACACACACACACACACACACACACACACACGTAATTTAAATTTTAAAATAAAGAGTCACAAGGGGAAGAAAATTCTCTGAGTTTCTCCCGCTGCAGAGGCTGGCAGCCTGGAGAGCACGTTTAGTTCTGGGTGCTGTAGATGCTGGGGCAGCAGAATTTCCTTCTGCAAAGCTGACTGTTCGTAACCACAGGTAAACTGGCAAATGTCAAACCATAAAAACTGCTATACTGACCCCAGCATGGGGTGCTGCCAGATGCTGAGAAGAAACTGAGGAAACACACAGGGACTGACTAAATTGACTACTTTCATATCCGTCACAGATCTAAAAACGAAATAAAACTGCAGGGCTTGACCAAGAGGAAGTGGAGTGTCGAGCATGTGCTCTGCAAGTGTGAGGCCCCATGTGCGCACGGAAGTCGGCTTAGGGTTTGTTTTGTTTTGTTTGCTTATTTCCTGAGACAGCTTCTCAGTGTGCATCAGATAGCCTTCTAGAATACACACACACACCATCATACCTGTGTGCATCACTTCCCCCACCCCCATCCCCCAGGGTCTCTGTAGGGAGCACTGGCTGTCCTGGAACTTACTATGTAGACCAGGCTGTCGTAGAACTTGGAAAGCTCCGCCTACCTCTGCCTTCTGGAATTGAAGGTATGCGTCACCATGCCTAGCCGGTTACTCATTCTTGTTATACTTTACAAGAGCGTCAGGCTAGAAACAAACCAACAGCAAAATATCGCTCCTTTGCTACAGATGGTTTTAGAAACGCCAATCTAGTCCTCTACCTGGTAACTTTTAAACCACTTTCAAATGGACAGGAGGAAAAGGCCTTCAGAACTCACCTAAGCCAACGGGACCCTGAAATGACACCAATGTCACACCTACTTTCGCCTTAGCTACAAAGAGGTTGAACACCAAAAGGGGTTTTCCCTGTGCTCAAGATGTGGTAGCGGGACATGCTGCATCCTCTGAAATGAAATTGTGGATTTCCTGGGTTTTCCAGAAGAAGCTGTGACAAACTGTTGATGTCATGGGAAGCAAAACTGTGAGAGAATCAAGGGATAACTGGGCAGACTTTCCCTACTGGTGAAGCCAACATGGTAATTGCTACAGTTAAGCCACAAACCAGAGATGAGAGAAAAGCTCCATCCAGCAGTGGTAATTTCACAGTGAAATTTTAAAGAAATGTTGGAGCATGTCTTTAGTTTCAAAATAAGGCAGGGGTCACAGTAAACATTGAAGATGAGGTGAAAGGATTGTCACTACAGGTCCAGCTGCAAAGAAGTGTACAGACTGGGGGCCCAGAATTGCATCTGTGGCTGTCTGAATAAAAATGGCCCCCACAGACTCATAGGAAGTGACCTTGCTGGGGGTGTGGTCTTGTTGGAATAGGTGTGGCCCTGTCAGAGGAAGTGTGTCATTGGAGGTGGCCTTTGAGGTCTCAAAACCTCAGGCCAGGCCTAGTGGCTCACCATCTCTTTCTGCTGCCTGTGGATGCAGCTGTGGAAGTCTCAACTACCTCTCCAGCACCGTGTCAGCATACCACCATGCTTCCATGGTGACAATGGATTTAACGTCTGAACTATAAGCCAGTCCCCATTAATGATTTAACCTCTGAACTGTAAGCCAACCTCCTCTTCCTTCTGCTCCTCTCTGCTATCCAAAAGGTGACCAAGGCCATAGAGCACCACAATGCAACGGTGTGGGGGGGGGTGTTAGAATTTTTTCTAAGTTCCACCCCACTTACCTGGCAATAGCCAGGTGTGCCTGACTCACTATAAAAGGGGCTGCTTGCTCCCTCCTCACTCTCTTTTGCTCTCATTCGTCCCTTCTTGCTCCCACTCTCTCCCTGTCCCCCGTCATTCCCCCCCCACCCCCCACCCCCCACCCCCCACTCCTGCTCCATGTGCTCATGGCTGCCCTCTACTTCTCTACTCTCTCTCTGCCTTTCTCTGCCTCTACTACCCTCTTGAATCCCCTTCCTGTGCCCTGGATAAATTCAGGGGGAGGGGATTCTTCAGCATGGGCCCACCTAGGCACCCCCTTCCCCCATACCTGACCACACCTCCTTAGAACATATCCCCCCCTCTTTATCTTTTTATAAACACATCAGAGGTGACTTCGCAGTCTGTGTTATCACCTTTAATAAAACTATGCACTGCATTATAAGCACCAAACACTATCAGAGAGCATGAATCGGAGAATCTGGCCCTAGTAAAGCCCTGCTAATATTTTCAAAGTTATAAACTGAAAATTTTCAATTTCCTTTGGTATCTTCTAAGTATAGACTTAACAATGCTCCTCATCTGAAAGCATCTCTGTCCAGTCCATATACATAGCCCCTGGACAGAGGAAGAGTGTTCATACTTCTAACCCACAATTACTGAGTCCCCAACTTTAACGATGACTCAAAGGCGTGAGTCTACTGCGTTTTCTACAATCTGACTTCAGTCTATCTCTTTTTATTAACATAAAATATTCTTGTGGGACTGGAGAGATGGCTCAACAGTTAGGAGCACTGACTGCTCTTCCTGAGGTGCTGAGTTCAATTCCCAGCAACCGCATGGTGGCTCACAACCATCTGTAATGAGATCCGATGCCCTCTTCTGGTATGTCTGAAGACAGCTACAGTGTAGTTATGTATAAAAAAAATGAATCTTAAAAACAAACAAACAAACAAACAAACAAACAAACAAAAAACTCTTGCAAGCTCCAGGGAGTCATGAGACTTAGATCCACCTCTCACAGGTCACATGACTCCAGATAAGTACTCCTGTTAATTACAACCAAAACTTCCATGCCCATTGTCTACCCCTGAAGGTGGGCTCCCCCTTTCTCTGGTCTTGGGAGTCCTCCCTTCCTCCAGCTACCAGGACCACAGGCCTGAAAGTTTCAACTGTACACCCAATTAGCATTTCCTCTAGGCTCTGCCCAATAGTTACCTAGCAATGGCTAGGTAATGGTCAGGAACCAGGTATATAAGAACTATTCAGGCTTCTCCCCTCCCTCTGCTCCCTCCCTCTCCCCCTTCCCATCTTTTCTCTCTTATCCACACCCCCATCTTCCTTCTCTCTCTCCATCTATTCCCTGTCTTTCTTTCCCTCCCACATGTCCCCAGTCGGCCTCTTCCCTTCTTCTCTCCCTTTCTCCCCCATTCCTTTCCTCCAATAAACCTTCTCTATTTTAGGTTTGCCTCATGGCTTGATTTCTCAGGGAGAACACTTTGGCATAGGCCCGCCCAGGCAGCTCCTACCGCTGTCCTAACTTTACCTTCTGTCCCTAGTCTATATCTATCCCAGCAGATTTCCAGTCTCCCATGCCTGCAATGCACCAGCCTCAGCGGCTTTCAGAACCTGCATCCCAGATTGCTCCAAAGAGGTCTACACTTCTGTACTCTCAGGTGGTCAGCAGAACCTGGGTGGCAGGCAAAACTGACATCTCCAGCCTGCACTCCTGTCTCCCTTCAGTCCTTTGACCAACATTCCAGCCTTCTGGGTCCACAACAGCAGCAACAATACCCCATTGGCAGCGTAGTCTTCATTTTCAGTCAGGAGTCATGTTACTTTAGTTGAGAGATATGCATTTTCTTTGCCTCATAACTTTAATCTTAGGAAAAGTCTTCATTTCTGTATGTGGATTTAGGGTTCTCTGGGAACATGGAACACGTTAATCAGGGTCAGAACAAATGGGTGAGGTGCCTATTAACCAAAGCAGGTGCTGGCCAGCTCTCCCAGCACACCTCCCAGCACACCTCCAGCTCTCCCAGCACCCTCCCTCCTCACACCTACCCCCGCCCTAAAGCTCTCTAAACCAGGAGGTGGGCTTTAGTCCCCTTCCTCCAGCGTCTTTTCCTCTTAGCCTTTTTCGATACCTGCTATCTTGGTTCTTCTCTTCTTCACCCTTTGCCCTCACTCCTCTTCCCTCAGGACTCTTCTCGATGCTTCTGTCTGTGCTTTCCCTCATAGTTGTAATAAAAACCTTCTCAACTATACCCAGGGGCAGTCACCTCTTCATTTTCAGTCAGGAGTCATGTTACTTTAGTTGAGAGATAAGCATTTTCTTTGCCTCATAACTTTAATCTTAGGAAAAGTCTTCCTTTCTGCGTGTGGATTTAGGGTTCTCTGGGAACACGGACCACGTTGTTAAATCAGGGAACACAGTCTCACCTTTATTGATGTTGAAAGGGCAGGTGAGGTCCAACCTGTGCTGCTTTTGTGATAGGACCTGCTGGCCTGCATGAACAGATACCCCACACTGACAGCCTCACCCCTGGGCAACTGATTCCATAAAGATGGATAATGCTATTCTGTGACAGCAAATGGTGAACTCATACAGCTCCACATCCAATCTCCATTACAAAGTTCACGGCATTGACTACCCACTGCATTTATCTGACAGTACTAGCCACAGACCTGTTAGACCTGTGGAGTCTCTAGACACCACATATTTATGTACATCCTAAAGAGCTTTCATATATGCACCGAAACCCGCATATATGATCCCTTCCTTATTCTGAAATGCCACAAGGGTGCCCAGAGATCTAGTGATTTCATGGCAAAATTAAAGACACACAAGCTTGCCACTCTTTCTAGACATTTCCATTTCAACAGACTATGACGGTCCAGTGTTCATGGCAGCCGTTTACAGCTTGGTGGTTTTGAACCTTAGTCATCTGGCCCCAAGTTTCCTTTGCTCTTTACTCTTCTTAGTCTTAGTTACAAACTCTTGTATGGATGCATGCTGTTTTCTTTCTTTAACCTCATTCCCTGGCCTCCGAATCTCTCTTTTCCTCATCTTCCACCCTCCATAAACCACCTACCCACTACCCTCTCCACAGGGTTCCCTCTGTCAATTACTATAGCCCAAGTTAATTCCACCTGCAGCTCTGGGTTATAGCTCTGTACTGACTCAATTGTATGCTTTCTGTATCACCTTTTATTTTGTTGCAAAAAGCTCAACTATGTCATAGTATATATCACATATTCACACACACACACAGACACATACACACACACACACACACACATACCCTTGCCTAATGATGCCATATTGAAGTTCTTCAATGTGAGCTTTGATTATAAATTGTAAGCTTCAGAAGACAGACAGCTTTTTTTTTTTTTTTTGAGTCAGGGTTTAACTGTAACCCAGACTGATCTGGCAGTAACTCCGTGGTCCACACTAGCCTCCCACTCAGAGTGATCCTCCTTCCTTAAGCCTCCTGACTGCTGGGGTTACAGGGGAGAGGCACCACCACACAGACAAGGAGGTAATTTATCAATGAACAAATGCTTACTGAATACATGCTAGGTACTGTTTTTAAGGCTTAGGAACAAGTAAACAAAAACAATTCTTGCATTATGAGATCAAGAACAATGGGTCAGTGGATAACAGCACTTGCCCCCATACCTGATCTGAGTTCCATCCCCACACCCACCCCCAGTCCACGTGATGGAAAGAAAGAATTGGCTCCCTCAAGTTTTCCTCTGACTTTCACAATTATGTACTGGCATGTGCATGCCCTAGTCCCAAGAAAAAGATAACTAATAAGTAATAAAATGTTAAAAAGAAAAACAAATTCTGGTGCAAAAAAGCAATAGAAAAATACATTGAATGTTGAGCATTATGAGAGCACAGGGGAGGCTTAATGGAGAAGGAGTTTAAATTTAGACATGGGGGTCAAGGGAAAGCCTCATTAACCTAAGGGAAACTTCAAAAGCCTAAGGGATGTGAGGAAGCACATGATGCAAATGCTTGTTGTGAAGAAATTAAAACAGTTTAATGAAAGGATTTTAGGATGAGATCGAAGAGGCAGTCACATCCAGTAAGCCACTCCCCAGAATCCACATGATGGAAAGAAAGAATTGGCTCCTGCAAGAAGATATATAGAGATAGAGATAGATATAGATATATAGATATAGATATAGATAAGATATAGATAGATATAGATATAGATAGATATAGATATAGATAGATATAGATAGATAAGATATAGATAGATATAGATATAGATGATAAGATATAGATGTAGATATAGATAAGATAGAGATAGAGATAGAGATGATATAGATATAGATAGATATAGATATAGATAGATATAGATGATATAGATAAGATATAGATGTAGATATAGATAGAGATAGAGATGATACAGATATAGATAAGATATAGATATAGATGTAGATGTAGATATATAGATGATATAGATAAGATATAGATGTAGATAGATATAGATATAGATAATAGATAGATAGATAGATAGATAGATAGATAGATAGATAGATAGATAGATAGAGATATTCTACTATCATCGAGGTGGAGAAAGAAATCCAAAGGCTAGGTCAGAGTCAGAGAAGAACCCGCCAATGGCAATATGTTGAGAAGGAGAAAGCTGAAGAGGAAAAGCAAAGCAGGGAAGGCAGACAGAAGCCGTGACAGAAGCAGTGTCTGAGGCAGGCGGGGAGGAGGAACTCATCAGCTGAGGATGAGAATTGATCTCTGGACTTTCCTTCTTGTGACTTTTACCAAAGATCCTCAGAGGAGTGGAAGAAGCTGTGCTGAGGTGAAGCTATAGTCTGTAATCCAGCATCAGGAGTGTGGAGGCAGGAGACTCAAAGCCAGCTCAGCTACACAGTGAGACTGTCTCAAGAGAAAAAAAAATAAAGTCCCTACAGGACACACAGACAATCTTGTTGACTGTTTCTGAGAGAGAGGAAAGGAATGAGGTACTGATTGTAGAGTCTGCAGGGTCAAAAAAGGCTTTGAGGGGCTGGGGATTTAGCACAGTGGTAGAGCGCTTACCTAGGAAGTGCAAGGCCCTGGGTTCAGTCCCCAGCTCCGAAAAAAAGAACCAAAAAAAAAAAAAAAAAAAAAAAGGCTTTGAGTGGTGGAAGACAATCTCAAGACTTACCAGAGTAGAAAGTAAACGTCACATGATTTAATGAGCCACAGAAGGGAAAGACAGACACTGGGGATTTTGGGAACAGGTCACTATAAGTGTTCATAGTTTACAATAAAATCATATGAAATGGTTTGATAGACCACTACCTTCTCATTAAGTGATTCAGTTTTAAAACGCATGTCAGTACTTATTTGAAATGGGGATGATCAGATATCTAGGAGGTCATACCATTGAGTCTTAGCTGGTATTTCTCAACTGCCTTCACGAGTTCATTGCATGTCTCCTGGATGGAGTGAAAAACCTTGAAAAATAAATTTTATTAGGACACTTTAAAGAACAATAAACAAATACAACTTTTAGCACTTCAAAAGTTGAAATTAGCATAAAAGTATCTGTTACATTACATGACTTCTATCCATTTTACATGACTGTGATGTATGGTTTAGACACTATGTTTGCTTTCCCTGACTGGGGTGTACTTTAGGCTGTTATATCACCGATAGAGAAAGCGTATTTAAATTTCCTGTGAATGCTGGAGAAAAAGTATGAATGTGTGGAGACTACTACAGCACCTGTTCTCCCCTCAGTTCCCAAGTTATCTGAACACTGCCAAGTTATGTCCATTATAAACTACATCAAATAGTGCTAGTGACACAAAGACAAGAGAGTGCCCTTAGAAACAGCTGATGCTGAACATAGCTTTACTAATATTAGTCAAATCAAAACAGCCCAATAAGCTTACTATAAAAATAACGTATTGACTGGGTGTGGTGGCACACACCTTTAATCCCAGCACTCAGGAAGCGGAGACAGGAAGATTTCTGTTAGGACAGCCAGGGCTACATGTCTCTGGACAGAGACAAAGAAACCACCTGCCACCCCCACCACCAAAATATATGTTCTGGACCCAAGCAGTGGTGGCTCACACCTTTAGTTTCAGCACGTGGGAGGCAGAGGCAGGTGGATTCTGAGTTGGAGGCCAGCCTGGTTTACAGGGTGAATCCCAGGACAGCCAGGGCTACACAGAAAAACCCTGTCTTGAAAAATCAAAGTAATTAATTAATTAAAAATAATGTACTAGGCTGGTGTGGTACTAGTAAAGGAGTTGGAGCCAGGAGCTATGAGTTCAAAACTACCTACATTGTGGTCATACATACCACATATAAAGCAGTACACGGAAGGTTATAATAATTTTTTGTTTTGTTCTGTTTTGAGACAGGATGACCACAATATATTGTAACATTTAAAAAGCGGCAAGGATTCTGAAAGATTTTACCCTAAAGAAATGACAAAAGTTTGAGATGTGTTTAACCTAAACATTATGTATAATATATATTAAAGATTATACATATGTTGAAGGTTTCATAGTACGCCATTTCTAAAAAACGGTTTACTTATCCTTATTTTTATGTTTTGCCTGTAGGTGTGTCTCTACACCATGGGCATGCCTTGGGCCAATGGAGGCCAGAAGACAGTGTCTGATCCCGAGACTGCAGTTACAAATAGTTGTGAGCTGCCATGTGAGAACTGGGAATAGTACCTTGGTCCCCTGGAAAAGCAGACAGGGCTTTTAACTGCTGAGCCACCTCTCCAGACCTCTATTCCATTAGTGTGTACAATTTTTATGTTTTTACATATCAGTTCAAAGCTAGCCTGGTCTCCAGAGGGAGTTCAGGCCAGACAGGGCTACACAGTGAGACCCTGTCTCAAAAAAAAAAGAAAGAAAGAAAGAAAGGAAGAAAGAAAGAGAGAAGAGAAAGAGGAGGAGGACAAAGAGAAGAGGAAGAGGAAGAGGAGAAGGAGGAAGACTACAAAAGTGGAAGTGTAAGCCAAGCAAACCCTTTCCTCCCCAGCTTGCTTTTGGTCATAGGGTTTCATCACAGCCACAGAAACCCTAAGACATCCCAAACTTCTTGGTGTTAAAGTTTGCTACAATCCCTGCTCGGAGTCCCAGATATTACCCAGTTCCGTGCAACACACACACACGGTCTTCACATTTACCTCAAGTTTAGCATCCAGTTCTGCATCAGATGCAACCACGTGCTCATCCTCCTTTTTCCCTGTCGCTTTGATAAAGACCTGCTTAGTTTTCCAGTATTTCTTCTGCATTCTGCTCACTACTGACTGGCTGTCTTCTGGTCTGAGGTGCTCAAAGGAATCCATGGAGTAACTGAAACAGACTAAAATGAGGCTTCTTTTAAAAACTTTCTGATAGATTAAAGACTATATTGTATTTTAATAAACATAATAAATATCTAGCTAGTGTGTCAGTATTTTATTGATAAACCAAAATGATATTAAATATAAGCATAATGCTTGCTTTATATGATCTTGGTTTATTTTATAATTACAACTAGAGAAAGAGAGAAAAGATCAATATTACTACATTTTGGTTGCGAAGCAAAGATGATAAAATTGTTATTCTATAGATATGGGTGGAAATAATGCTATTTAATCAATATCTACTGGTAAACATGTCTTAGTCTATTAATCTAGAAGGATTTTTTATTCTGCAGTATACTAAGAAATGAGGAAGTGTACACACACATTTCCTGTGACTACCCCATCTGTACAGAGCTGTTCTGTATCTATTGTTATTGTAAAGATTTGGATACATGCACGTCTTTAAATAGTAAAGAAATATATTAATATCCAATAAGACAATAAAAATGAGTCCAGTAGAGGTGGCTAGCACTTCAGAGGCAGAGGCAGGCAGGTCTCGGTGAGTCTGAGGTCAGCTTGGTCTACAGAGCGAGTTCCAGGACAGCCAGGGATACACAGAAACCCTGACTCCAAAACAACCATCAAACAAACAAAAGTAAAATGAATGAATGAATGAAATCCTTAGACATGAAGGAGACATGGTATGAGAGAGCCATCATCATAAAGCCGGTGTCTGAGTGACTGCTCTAACATAGTTGGCATACTTCCCTATAAGGAAAGGAAACATGGAGGCACTTAGTAAAGATGCTAAAGAAGAGACAATAGTAACTGACACTAAAGCCCAGCTTACTGCTGTGAACTGGGGGAACAGAACAGAGAGGCAGTGACTCATTCATTGTATTTTCCTGGCTGGCAAAACAAACAAACAAACAAACCAAAAAAACCTCAGAAAAACTGGTTCATTTCCCTCTTACTCTGAAGCACTAATTAAGTTAAAAGTAGGCTAATTTCTAAATTTCCAGGGCCAAACAAGAGCAAGAGGCCCCAACAAGACACACAAGCTAGGGGTTGGGGATTTGGCTCAGTGGTAGAGCGCTTGCCTAGCAAGCGCAAGGTCCTGGGTTCGGTCCCCAGCTCCAAAAAAAAAAAAAAAAAGAAGACACACAAGCTAGAGGGGAGGTGGGTAAGTCGCACAGCAAGGCTGGGGCTAGAGGGTGATGGCATTATTTAAACTGACACACAGACTTCTTTTTAAACACAAAGGATCCAAAGCCATAAAAAAAAAAAAAAAAAGCCTAGGGGGTTGGGATTTAACTCAGTGGTAGAGTGCTTGCCTAGCAAGCTCAAGGCCCTGGGTTCAGTCCCCAGCTCCAAAAAAAAGAAAAGAAAAAAAAAAAAAAAGCCTAGGACTCGTGTCAGAGTGTTTGCCTGGATGCATGAGTCCCTGGGTTCGATCCTCACTAATGTAAAAATCAAACTCAATTAAAACAAAGTCCGGGGAAACTAAAAGCCACAATCCAACCTGACCACATACAATGTGACATTCACCTAAAACAAAAAGACACAAAGGAACAAAAATAAGGAGGAATGATAGCAGATCTTACCAATATATACCAAGATTTAACATGTGGTACATAGACAATAATCTATAGAAAACATTGGAACAAGTCAGAGACTCCAGTTGCAAAGTTCAAGTGGATTAAAAACCAACTAGATGTGGGCTGGAGAGGTGGCTCAGCGGTTAAGGGCACTGGCTGCTCTTCCAGAGGTCCTGAGTTCAATTCCCAGCAACCACATGGTGGCTCACAGCCATATGCGACTCCAGTTCCAGAAAATTCAATCTCCTCTCCCGGTCTCTGCTGCACCAGGAATGCATGTGATACACATAAAAACATGCAGATACACTTGGTGTACATACTTACATGCAGGCAAACATCTACACATAAAATTAATTTTAAAAATTGACTAGCTAGCCAGTGCGGTGTAATTCCAGTACTTGGGAGACTGAGACAGGAGGATCTCATGGTCAAGGCTGCCTGGGATGCATAGTGAGAGTCTGCCTAAATAAGTAAGTAAGTAAATAAAGCTGTCTGAAATGGCTTAGGAGCAAAGTAAAGACAACAGACAGAAAATCAAAATGACCCACAAACAGGAGGAGATTTAGAAGAGAGACACAGGTAGACAGTGGGGAAGAGAAAGGCCATAAGAAGGCGGCAAGACAGAGTGGGACAGAAACACTCAAGAAATACCATAGCCCTCAAACTTGTGTCAGTCATGATGTTAAGTACAATGAGGTGGGCAGACCTAGGTAGGGTAACACAAAATTATTAATAAGTACAGCATAGACAAACTGTTCAAATCCAAAGACAGGGGATTTTTGCTATCTTTTTAGATAGCAGAGAAAATACTGTGAAAACAGGAAAAAAGTATTGTTTTTTTTTTTTTTATTAACTTGAGTATTTCTTATATACATTTCGAGTGTTATTCCCTTTCCCGGTTTCCGGGCAAACATCCCCCTCCCACCTCCCCTTCTTTATGGCTGTTCCCCTCCCCATCCTCCCCCCATTGCCGCCCTCCCCCCAACAATCTAGTTCACTGGGGGTTCAGTCTTAGCAGGACCCAGGACTTCCCTTTCCTCTGGTGCTCTTACTAGGATATTCATTGCTACCTATGAGGTCAGAGTCCAGGGTCAGTCCATGTATAGTCTTTAGGTAGTGGCTTAGTCCCTGGAAGCTCTGGTTGCTTGGCATTGTTGTACATATGGGGTCTCGAGCCCCTTCAAGCTCTTCCAGTTCTTTCTCTGATTCCTTCAACGGGAGTCCTATTCTCAATTCAGTGGTTTGCTGCTGGCATACGCCTCTGTGTTTGCTGTATTCTGGCTGTGTCTCTCAGGAGCGATCTACATCCGGCTCCTGATGGCCTGCACTTCTTTGCTTCATCCATCTTGTCTAATTGGATGGCTGTATATGCATGGGCCACATGTGGGACAGGTTCTGAATGGGTGTCCCTTCTGTGTCTGTTTTAATCTTTGCCTCTCTATTCCCTGCCAAGGGTATTCTTGTTCCCCTTTTAAAGAAGGAGTGAAGCATTCACATTTTGATCATCCGTCTTGAGTTTCATTTGTTCTAGGCATCTAGGGTAATTCAAGCATTTGGGCTAATAGCCACTTATCAATGAGTGCATACCATGTGTGTTTTTCTGTGATTGGGTTACCTCACTCAGGATGATATTTTCCAGTTCTGACCATTTGCCTACGAATTTCATAAGGTCATTGTTTTTGATAGCTGAGTAATATTCCATTGTGTAGATGTACCACATTTTCTGTATCCATTCCTCTGTTGAAGGGCATCTGGGTTCTTTCCAGCTTCTGGCTATTATAAATAAGGCTGCGATGAACATAGTGGAGCACGTGTCTTTTTTATATGTTGGGGCATCTTTTGGATATATGCCCAAGAGAGGTATAGCTGGATCCTCAGGCAGTTCAATGTCCAATTTTCTGAGGAACCTCCAGACTGATTTCCAGAATGGTTGTACCAGTCCGCAATCCCACCAACAATGGAGGAGTGTTCCTCTTTCTCCGCATCCTCGCCAGCATCTGCTGTCACTTGAGTTTTTGATCTTAGCCATTCTCACTGGTGTGAGGTGAAATCTCAGGGTTGTTTTGATTTGCATTTCCCTTATGACTAAAGATGTTGAACATTTCTTTAGGTGTTTCTTACCCATTCGGCATTCCTCAGCTGTGAATTATTTGTTTAGCTCTGAACCCCATCTTTAATAGGGTCTCCCTGCGGAGGGAACCCCATTTTTTAATAGGGTCTCCTTTAATATTTGTCTCCCTGCGGTCTAACTTCTTGAGTTCTTTGTATATTTTGGATATAAGGCCTCTATCAGTTGTAGGATTGGTAAAGATCTTTTCCCAATCTGTTGGTTGCCGTTTTGTCCTAACCACAGTGTCCTTTGCCTTACAGAAGCTTTGCAGTTTTATGAGATCCCATTTGTCGATTCTTGATCTTAGAGCATGAGCCATTGGTGTTTTGTTCAGGAAATTTTTTCCAGTGCCCATGTGTTCCAGATGCTTCCCTAGTTTTTCTTCTATTAGTTTGAGTGTATCTGGTTTGATGTGGAGGTCCTTGATCCACTTGGACTTAAGCTTTGTACAGGGTGATAAGCATGGATCGATCTGCATTCTTCTACATGTTGACCTCCAGTTGAACCAGCACCATTTGCTTTTTTCCATTTGATGGTTTTGGCTCCTTTGTCAAAAATCAAGTGCCCATAGGTATGTGGGTTCACTTCTGGGTCTTCAATTCTATTCCATTGGTCTATCTGTCTGTCTCTGTACCAATACCATGCAGTTTTTATCACTATTGCTCTGTAATACTGCTTGAGTTCAGGGATAGTGATTCCCCCTGAAGTCCTTTTATTGTTGAGGATAATTTTAGCTATCCTGGGTTTTTTGTTATTCCAGATGAATTTGCAAATTGTTCTAACTCTTTGAAGAATTGGATTGGTATTTTGATGGGGATTGCATTGAATCTGTAGATCGCTTTTGGTAAAATGGCCATTTTTACTATATTAATCCTGCCAATCCATGAGCATGGGAGATCTTTCCATCTTCTGAGGACTTCTTCAATTTCTTTCTTCAGAGTCTTGAAGTTCTTATTGTACAAATCTTTTACTTGCTTGGTTAAAGTCACACCGAGGTACTTTATTTTTTTTTTTTTTTGGTTCTTTTTTTTTTCGGAGCTGGGGACCGAACCCAGGGCCTTGCGCTTCCCAGGCAAGCGCTCTACCACTGAGCTAAATCCCCAACCCCACCGAGGTACTTTATATTTTTTGGGTCTATTATGAAGGGTGTCGTTTCCCTAATTTCTTTCTCGGCTTGTTTCTCTTTTGTGTAGAGGAAGGCTACTGATTTATTTGAGTTAATTTTATACCCAGCCACTTTGCTGAAGTTGTCTATCAGCTTTAGTAGTTCTCTGGTGGAACTTTTGGGATCACTTAAATATGCTATCATATCATCTGCAAAAAGTGATATTTTGACCTCTTCTTTTCTGATCTGTATCCCCTTGACCTCCTTTTGTTGTCTGATTGCTATGGCTAGAACTTCAAGAACTATATTGAATAAGTAGGGAGAGAGTGGGCAGCCTTGTCTAGTCCTTGATTTTAGTGGGATTGCTTCAAGTTTCTCTCCATTTAGTTTAATGTTAGCAACTGGTTTGCTGTATAGGCTTTTACTATGTTTAGGTATGGGCCTTGAATTCCTATTCTCCAGGACTTTTATCATGAAGGGGTGTTGAATTATGTCAAATGCTTTCTCAGCATCTAATGAAATGATCATGTGGTTTTGTTCTTTCAGTTTGTTTATATAATGGATCACGTTGATGGTTTTCCGTATATTAAACCATCCCTGCATGCCTGGGATGAAGCCTACTTGGTCATGGTGGATGATTGTCTTGATGTGCTCTTGGATTCGGTTTGCCAGAATTTTATTGAGTATTTTTGCGTCGATATTCATAAGGGAAATTGGTCTGAAGTTCTCTTTCTTTGTTGGGTCTTTGTGTGGTTTAGGTATAAGAGTAATTGTGGCTTCATAGAAGGAATTCGGTAGTGATCCATCTGTTTCAATTTTGGGGAATAGTTTGGATAATATTGGTACGAGGTCTTCTATGAAGGTCTGATAGAATTCTGCACTAAACCCGTCTGGACCTGGGCTCTTTTTGGTTGGGAGACCTTTAATGACTGCTTCTATTTCCTTAGGAGTCATGGGGTTGTTTAACTGGTTTATCTGTTCCTCATTTAACTTCAGTACCTGGTATCTGTCTAGGAAATTGTCCATTTCCTGCAGATTTTCAAGTTTTGTTGAATAAAGGTTTTTATAGTAAGATCTGATGATTTTTTGAATTTCCTCTGAATCTGTAGTTATGTCTCCCTTTTCATTTCTGATTTTGTTAATTTGGATACATTCTCTGTGTCCTCTCGTTAGTCTGGCTAAGGGTTTATCTATCTTGTTGATTTTCTCAAAGAACCAACTTTTGGTTCTGTTGATTCTTTCTATGGTCCTTTTTGTTTCTACTTGGTTGATTTCAGCTCTGAGTTTGATTATTTCCTGCCTTCTACTCCTCCTGGGTGTATTTGCTTCTTTTTGTTCTAGAGATTTTAGGTGTGCTGTCAAGCTGCTGACATATGCTCTTTCCTGTTTCTTTCTGCAGGCACTCAGTGCTGTGAGTTTTCCTCTTAGCACAGCTTTCATTGTGTCCCGTAAGTTTGGGTATGTTGTACCTTCATTTTCATTAAATTCTAAAAAGTCTTTAATTTCTTTATTTCTTCCTTGACCAGGTTATCATTGAGTAGAGCATTGTTCAATTTTCACGTATATGTGGGCATTCTTCCCTTATTGTTATTGAAGACCAGTTTTAGGCTGTGGTGGTCCGATAGCACGCATGGGATTATTTCTATCTTTCTGTACCTGTTGAGGCCCGTTTTTTGACCAATTATATGGTCAATTTTGGAGAAAGTACCATGAGGAGCTGAGAAGAAGGTATATCCTTTTGCTTTAGGGTAGAATGTTCTATAAATATCTGTTAAGTCCATTTGGCTCATGACTTCTCTTAGTCTGTTTACGTCTCTGTTTAATTTCTGTTTCCATGATCTGTCCATTGATGAGAGTGGGGTGTTGGTCTCCTACTATTATTGTGTGAGGTGCAAGGTGTGTTTTGAGCTTTAGTAAGGTTTCTTTTACGTATGTAGGTGCCCTTGTATTTGGGGCATAGATATTTAGGATTGAGAGTTCATCTTGGTGGATTTTTCCTTTGATGAATATGAAGTGTCCTTCCTTATCTTTTTTGATGACTTTTAGTTGGAAATTGATTTTATTTGATATTAGAATGGCTACTCCAGCTTGCTTCTTCTGACCATTTGCTTGGAAAGTTGTTTTCCAGCCTTTCACTCTGAGGTAGTGTCTGTCTTTTTCTCTGAGGTGTGTTTCCTGTAGGCAGCAGAATGCAGGGTCCTTGTTGCGTATCCAGTTTGTTAATCTATGTCTTTTTATTGGGGAGTTGAGGCCATTGATGTTGAGAGATATTAAGGAATAGTGATTATTGCTTCCTGTTATATTCATATTTGGATGTGAGGTTATGTTTGTGTGCTTTTCTTCTCTTTGTTTTGTTGCCAAGACGATTAGTTTCTTGTTTCTTTAGGGTATAGCTTGCCTCTTTATGTTGGGCTTTACCATTTATTATCCTTTGTAGTGCTGGATTTGTAGAAAGATATTGTGTAAATTTGGTTTTGTCATGGAATATCTTGGTTTCTCCATCTATGTTAATTGAGAGTTTTGCAGGATACAGTAACCTGGGCTGGCATTTGTGTTCTCTTAGGGTCTGTATGACATCTGTCCAGGATCTTCTGGCTTTCATAGTTTCTGGCAAAAAGTCTGGTGTAATTCTGATAGGTCTGCCTTTATATGTTACTTGACCTTTTTCCCTTACTGCTTTTAATATTCTTTCTTTATTTTGTGCGTTTGGTGTTTTGACTATTATGTGACGGGAGGTGTTTCTTTTCTGGTCCAATCTATTTGGAGTTCTGTAGGTTTCTTGTATGCCTATGGGTATCTCTTTTTTTAGGTTAGGGAAGTTTTCTTCTATGATTTTGTTGAAGATATTTACTGGTTCTTTGAGCTGGGAGTCTTCACTCTCTTCTATACCTATTATCCTTAGGTTTGATCTTCTCATTGAGTCCTGGATTTCCTGTATGTTTTGGACCAGTAGCTTTTTCCGCTTTACATTATCTTTGACAGTTGAGTCAATGATTTCTATGGAATCTTCTGCTCCTGAGATTCTCTCTTCCATCTCTTGTATTCTGTTGGTGAAGCTTGTATCTACAGCTCCTTGTCTCTTCTTTTGGTTTTCTATGTCCAGGGTTGTTTCCATGTGTTCTTTCTTGATTGCTTCTATTTCCATTTTTAATTCCTTCAACTGTTTGATTGTGTTTTCCTGGAATTCTTTCAGGGATTTTTGTGACTCCTCTCTATGGGCTTCTACTTGTTTATTTACGTTTTCCTGGAATTCTTTCAGGGATTTTTGTGATTCCTCTCTGTAGGCTTCTACTTGTTCTCTAAGGGAGTTCTTCACGTCTTTCTTGAAGTCCTCCAGCATCATGATCAAATATGATTTTGAAACTAGATCTTGCTTTTCTGGTGTGTTTGGATATTCCGTGTTTGCTTTGGTGGGAGAATTGGGCTCCGATGATGCCATGTAGTCTTGGTTTCTGTTGCTTGGGTTCCTGTGCTTGCCTCTCGCCATCAGATTATCTCTGGTGTTACTTTGTTCTGCTATTTCTGACAGTGGCTAGACTGTCATATAAGCCTGTGTGTCAGGAGTGCTGTAGACCTGTTTTCCTGTTTTCTTTCAGCCAGTTATGGGGACAGAGTGTTCTGCTTTCGGGCATGTAGCTTTTCCTATCTACAGGCCTTCAGCTGTTCCTGTGGGCCTGTGTCTGGTGTTCACCAGGCAGGTCACTTGCAGAAGAAAAGTTGGTCTTACCTGTGGTCCCAAGGCTCAAGTTTGCTTGTGGGGTGCTGCCCATGAGCTCTCCGCGGCGGCAGCAACCAGGAAGATCTGCGTCGCCGTTTCCGGGAGCCTCCGTGCACCAGGGTTCCAGATGGCGTTTGGCGTTTTCCTCTGGTGTCAGAGATGTGTGCAGAGTGCAGTCTCTTCTGGTTTCCCAGGTGTGTCTGCCTCTCTGAAGGTTTAGCTCTCCCTCCCACAGGATTTGGGTGCAGAGAACTGTTTATCCGGTCTGTCCCTTCAGATTATGGCGGTGTCTCAGGTGCAGCGGTCCTGCCGCTCCTGGGCCCTCCCCCACGGGAACCCAGGGGCCGTATACAGTTTCCTCTTGGGCCAGGGATGTGGGCAGGGGTGGGCAGTGTTGGTGGTCTCTTCCGCTCTGCAGCCTCAGGAGTGCCCACCTGACCAGGCGGTGAGGTCTCTCTCCCATGGGGTTTGGGAGCAGAGAGCTGCTGCGGGCCGGGATCTGCGGGTGTGGGACTCCCGGTAAACACAGGGAGTGCCCGGTCCTAGAGGAATTTTGCCTCTGTGTGTCCCGAGTTCACCAGGCAGGTCTCTTGCAGCAGAAAAGTTGGTCTTACCTGTGGTCCCGAGGCTCAAGTTTGCTCGCAGGGTGCTGCCCACGGGCTCTCTGCGGAGGCAGCAACCAGGAAGATCTGCGCCGCCGTTTCTGGGAGCCTCCGTGCACCAGGGTTCCAGATGGCGTTTGGTGTTTTCCTCTGGCGTCAGAGATGTGTGCAGAGTGCAGTCTCTTCTGGTTTCCCAGGCGTGTCTGCCTGTCTGAAGGTTTAGCTCTCCCTCCCACGGGATTTGGGTGCAGAGAACTGTTTATCCGGTAGATCCCTTCAGGTTCTAGCCAAAAGTATTGTTTTTATAAAGAGACTTCACTCTGTAGCTCAGGCTGATCTGGAGATCCTAACTCACTATGTAGATCAAGTTGGCTTTGAACTCATGGTGAAGTTCCTGCCTCAACATCCTGGGTGTTGAGATAACACAAGAACCACCAGTCCTGGATAAGAAAACTTACACTGAAAAACAATGACTGTGGGCAGTGGCAGAGTCCACCTTTAACTCCAGCACTCAGGAGGCAGAGGCAGGAAGATCTCTGTGAGCTGGAGGCCTCTACAGGGTGAGCTCCAGGACAGCTAGGGCTACACAGAGAACCCTTTCCTGGGTGGGAATGAGGAGGAAGAAAATAAAAACACAATGAAACAAAAATACAGATAGGAGGTGGGTTTTCAATAAAATAGCAAAGTTAAGTAAAATACAAAGCGTGGTGGTGGTGGTGGTGGTGGTGGTGCACACCTTTAGTCCAGGCACCTATGAGACAGATGCAGGCAAATCTCTAGAGGCCAGTATGGTCTACAGAGCAGGTTCCAGGACAGCCAGAGCTACACAGAGAAACCCTGTCTCAGAAGGGGAAAAAAGCTATACTTAAAGATACTGAAAAGAAAAATCGACCAAACCAAACCATATTAACCCATAATTCTAAATTTATGAAACTGTTAAAAATAAGCCATTGTGGGAGTGCATACCTGAAACAACAGGACTAAGAGGCTGAGGCAGGAATATTATAAATTCTAGGCTATCCTGGGATACACAGAGACAAGGTCTTAAAATAAGAAAAATGAAAACATTTTAATATATAAAGCTCAGAATGAGTGGTTAAGGTTCTTTCAGAAATGCAAGCTAACAGGCTGGAGAGATGGCTCAGCGGTTAAGAGCCCCGACTGCTCTTCCAGAGGTCCTGAGTTCAATTCCCAGCAACCACATGGTGGCTCACAACCATCTGTAAAGAGATCCGATGCCCTCTTCTGGTGTATCTGAAGACAGCTACAGTGTACTTATATATAATAAATAAATAAATCTTTAAAAAAAAATGCTAGCTAGTGAGAGTATTTGGTGTGTGTGTGTGTGTGTGTGTGTGTGTGTGTGTGTGTGTTCAAGTGTGCATGTGCCCTGGTACACATGGAGGTTAGAGGACAACTTGTAGGAGCTGGTCTTCCTCTCCTGTGTTTCCCAGGATGCAAATTAGGTTGTTAGGCTTGGGGTGGAGCCCTTACCTGCTGAGCCACCATGCTGGTCCCAGATGACTTTTAATTTCTTTAGAGAATGGCCATTTCTCCCTTGCCCAAGGGAGAACTCAGCTAGTCTTTGGCTAGCTATTGCATGTGTGCAAAAGAACGACTAATTATCTATTATCGTTAGCCCATAGATCTTCAGGGAAAACAGACTATCTTATTCACAGCATGAATATTCTATGAATATGCTAGTTTCTCTATTTTGCTTTCCATCAAAAAAATTATCATTTTGTCTTCCAGGAATACTAAAATCTCTCATGTTCCCAGGGTGCCTCTGGCATGTGCTGCCTTGAGCACATATGTGTTGTTTGTTTTGCTTTGATTATGCACTTGCCTCAGTATCATCTCAGTAACTAGGAAGGAAGATTGGGGCGCGAATTATTAATCCTGGCATTTTTAAGTACAAAGTTTATTATTTATGTTTTTGGCAGTTAGGGGTTGGTGAGCTAATGCTGCTTGTATTCTAATGCTAATTTTGGGCCCCCAAGACTGGTTGCCCCAGAGACAGAGTCCACATGTAGATGCTGAGTACCCCAAGTTATTTCTGATTGGTGAATAAAGATGCCAACATCTAAGCTGGGCAGAAGAGACATAGGTGGGGTTTAGGTTTTGAGAGCTTTGGGTTGGTAGAAGAAGGGGCAGGGGGAGGAAGAAGAAGCCACCATAGGTAGGAGTCAAGAAAATGTGGCCTCAAGGGTTGACCAATTGGAATTAAGAGCAGCCCAGATGAGACACAGTAAGTAATAACTCGGGGTTATAGATAGGAAAGTAGACTCTAAAAGCATGGAAGGTAGGCAGCTGTCTAACTTTTGTAGCATTTAAGGTGTATTGTAAATATAAAGACTGTGTGTTTTTTAATCTGGGACTAAATGGTCTAAGGTGGTGTAGAAAATCAAGGTCGGGATTAATGTGGACATGTAGAATGCATGTGGTACATGTAGAAGCCCTTCTGATGCATTACCCCCAGGCCTTATCTCATATGCTTTGCTTGTCTTTGGTTCCTTGTCACATGGCTTCTTTATATGATTGTTTATGACAGAACCTGCATGAATGCTGGGAATAGTGACTTGCACCTGTAACCCCAGAACTGAGATTGGGCTAGGGCAGGCCAATCCCAGTGGTTTACTGGCTGGCTAGTCTAGCCAACTGGCAAGATCCAGAGTCATCAAGACACCCTGTCTAGAAAGGCAGAAGGCGTAGAGAAAGGCACTCAAATGTGACCTCTGGTCTCCACATATGGACATGGACATACAGGCACGCAAACACAGGTAACACTCTCTCTCTCTCTCTCTCTCTCTCTCTCTCTCTCTCTCTCTCACACACACACACACACACACACACACACACACACACACACACACACTGAGCACAAGACAATAGGCAATTCACAAATGAACTTTAAAAGTTCAATGAGTTCACAGTCAGATATACAGTTCAGTCCTGGAGATGTCAGATGAGCAATGATTTAAAAGGAAAAAATGAAATAGGTGTTATATTACATAAGTCTTTTCTCTAAAAGTAAAATATTCCACACGCAAAATATCCATATTTTAAAGCTCTGATGTCAGTAAATAAAAGTCAGATATAATAAAATATAAATCAAATGTAAGGAGACGCCCGAATCTGATATGAATGCCCTCTAATGTCATATACAGCCACTTTTACGGGAATTCTCACCACTGATTTGAAAATATGAACCTTGAAGTCACAGCGCAATCACAAGATAACAGAACAGACAACTGAAAACAGGGCCTATTTATGGTGGAAATACTTCTTTACAATTTTCCTCTGTGAGAACCTGACAGAAGAATTTATAAACGGCCTACATGCCTCAGTTGGGTAGAACCAATTCAACAAGACTTAAAGTTGGTGAATTCAGTTCTCAGCTCTTTTGGCCTCGTGGTCTACAAAGATGAAAAGCTTGGGAACTCTTCCGAAGACTTTCATCTGCAGAACCACTCTGCCTGAAGACTGCACTCAGGACACTTTCTTCCCCACCTGCTCCCTTAATAAAGAGCTGATTAAAAAAAAAAATCCATCAGTCCAAATGCTTTACTTTTAAGCTCGGCATTAAAAAGGCAAACTGTAGCGAGCACACTAAAATTCAGGGCAGCTTATGGAACGTTTAAAAGTAATTCTTGCCCAGAGGCAAGAAAGGAATGAGTATGTAGGGAAACATAGACAGGAAGCACCAGAACCATTGGGGACTGTAGCACCCAGCAGCCAAACACAGAGAGGACAATGATCTGCGCCCAGTGCCCAGCCTCAGACTCCACAGCAGCTCTTCCAAAGCCAGGTGAACAGGAAGGGCTTACTGTGGCTCTGCTCACACCATGCTCAGGCAAAGATTAAGCCAAAACAGAACGGCTCCATTCAACGATAAATAATGTACAAAACAAATAACAAGAAAAAGCAGCACTACATGAAAGAAAAAGATACAGGGCTGGGGATTTAGCTCAGTGGTAGAGCGCTTACCTAGGAAGTGCAAGGCCCTGGGTTCGGTCCCCAGCTCCGAAAAAAAGAACCAAAAAAAAAAAAAAAAAAAAAAAAAAAAAAAAAAAAAAGAAAGAAAGAAAGAAAGAAAAAGATACTACTGTAACGGTAACATTTAAAAAATCCTCTTGAGGGCTGGAGAGACGGCTCAACGGTTAAGAGCACTGACTGCTCTTCCAGAGGTCCTGAGTTCAATTCCCAGCAACCACATGGTGGCTCACAACCAACCATCTGTAATGGGATTTGTTGCCCTCTTCTGTTGTGTCTGAAGATAGCTACAGTGTACTCATATACGTAAAATAAATCTTAAAAAAATACAAGAAAAAAAAAAGAAATTGCCATGTATGAGAATAAAAAGAAAGACAAAGCAGAAACAATTCTAACAAGGAGGCTCAGATTTGTACACCAGAACTACAGAACAGTGACTTAAAAAAAGGTTCACAAAGATGAGAAGAGACCCCCAGAATCATTTCAAGATGGACAGCAGTGAACTAATGTTCTTGGAATTGACAGTGGTCCACTACTGTTGTCTACCACTGCCCACCACTGTCCATCACTGTCCATGACTGTCCATGACTGTCCACCACTGTTGTCCACTACTGTCCACTACTTTTGTCCATCAATGTCCACAACTGTAGTCCACTACTGTCCACCTCTGTCCACCACTGTTGTCCACCACTGTTGTCCACTACTGTCCACTGCAGTACATTACTGTCCACTACTGTTGTCCACCACTGTCCACCACTGTCCACTACTGTCCAACACTTGTCCACTACTATTGTCCACCACTGTCCACTACTGTCCAACACTTGTCCACTACTATTGTCCACCACTGTTCATCACTGCTGTCCACCACTGTCCACTACTGACCACAACTGTCCACTACTACTGTCCACCACTGTCTACTACTGATGTCCACTAGTGTCCACCACTGTCTACTACTGATGTCCACTACTGTTGTCCAGTACTGTTGTCCACTACTGTCTACCACTGTCCACTACTGTTGTCCACAACTGTCCAGTGCTGTCCATTACTGTCCACTACTGCTGTCCCCTCTGTCCACTTACTATCCACTACTGTCCACCACTATCCACTACTGTCCACCACTATCCACTACTGTCCATCACTATCCACTACTGTCCATCACTGTCCACTGCTGTCCATCACTGTCCACTACTGTCCATCACTGTCCACTACTGTCCACTACTGTTGTGCACCACTGCCCACTATTGTCTACCCCATCCACTGCTGTCCACCACTGTCCACTACTGTCCACCACTGCTGTCCACTACTGTTGTCCACTACTGCCCACCACTGTCTGCTACTGTTGTCCACCACTGTCCACCACTGTCCACTACTTTTGCCTACTACTGTCCACCACGTTCCACCACTCGGGAGACAGAGGCAGGCAGATCTCTGAGTTTAAGATCAGACTGGTCAGGGCTGGAGAGATGGCTCAGCGGTTAAGAGCACCCGACTGCTCTTCCAGAGGTCATGAGTTCAATTCCCAGCAACCACATGGTGGCTCACAACCATCTGTAAGGAGACCCGATGCCCTCTTCTGGTGTATCTGAAGACCACTACAGTGTACTTATATATAATAAATAAATAAATCTTAAAAAAAAAAAAAAAGATCAGACTGGTCTACAGAGCTAGTTCTAGGACAGCCAGGGCTACACAGGAAAAACCAAACCAAGACAACTGTTTTATATATATGTCCACACAACATGTAGATATAGTTAATGTTCCAAACTTAAAATTGATTACAAGGAAATTGTTGATATAGGCATGAATATATCATCTATATAGCATGCATATATATGTATATATATGTATGTATCTATATTAAAAAACCTCCAAAGATATTCACACATCACACACACACACACACACACACACACACACACACACACACACACACACACAGAGTCATACTACACTTGCTGTGGCTGTGCTGTCTAACGGGACTAAGCCTGGGTGATAGGGTCTCTATTACAGCCCTGTTTGTCGACTGTTCTAATTCCACTGCTGAAGCCACTGCCCAGGAAAGAAGGATTCTTTCACAATATTGCTGGTAAGTTGGGCACAGTAGTATGTTTCTGTTGTCCCAGCTGCTGAGGCAGGAGAATTGCTTAAGCCTGAGCAGCATAGTGACATACCATCTTATATTTGTACTGAAAAACAAAACCAAAGCTTTTTTAAAGATATTACAGTTTACTAAAACATGTCTCCACTCAAAGTCAGACTCTTCCTGCTGCCATTCTATGTCAAGCAAACATAACCAAGGAAGGAGTCATACACGTATACCTTGTGTTTATTTTAGTCACCTTTGTCAGTCTGCTGAATTCAAGAATCAGGAGTCTGTAGGACGTTCAGAGAATGCTCACGTCTCAGAGCAGTTGGCCACACCAGTGAACTGACCTTCCTTTTACACAGTGACCTCTCCCACAGCTTATTTTTCTGGCACCACTCACATTATATACAACACGTGGAATCCTATTCATCAAAGTTTATATTATCAGCCCAGCTTCCACTCAGCAGTACTCTATTGAAAGTTAAATTTAGGAGAGTCAAAGTTTACATGCACATTTTCAGCTCTGGCAGATTTTATCCCTCCCTTTCCTACTCTTTTTTCATGGTCATCAATTCTATCAGTGATGATGCAATATGAAGATTAAAAACGTCAGGTGAAAGGCTGTCAGACTGAACAAGTATACAATCCTAGCTGGCAGAAAGAGAGCTTGTATAAAAAGACTTCTATTGCTTTAAAGTTTGCTCTACAACATAGACAGTAGGCAAAGAATGATGAAGCAAGAAGGGCTATATTGATATCAAATTGATTTTGCTGATACTAAGAGAAAGAAATTGGTCAGGTAGGTGACAGGTAGAGACCTTTAAAGGGTAAGTTCTACATTCCCTTGTCAGTCAGAAGTTGATATTCTCCAGCAGTTCTGTCCTGACTGTAAGGCAGAAATGTAAATGGTAAAACCAAAGCTTTTTAAGTAGTCATTGACAACACACCTAGTCATCCAGGAGCTCTGATGGGAATTTTCAATGGAATTCATGTTGACTTCACATTTGCTAACATAGCATCCATTCTGCACCCAGTAGACCAAGGAGGCATTTCAACTTTTAAATCTTACTGTTAAAGAAGTGCACTTTATGGGGCTGGGGATTTAGCTCAGTGGTAGAGCGCTTACCTAGGAAGCGCAAGGCCCTGGGTTCGGTCCCCAGCTCCGGAAAAAAAAAAAAAAAAAAAAAAGAAGTGCACTTTATAAAGTGTAACATCCACTCCTATGACAGACCCAGGAAATTACATAATGACCTTTCCAAAAAGTCAGCGTCTCAGACACTTTGATCCAGGACTTATGAGAAGAGATCAAAGTATATTAGCTGGTGCCGGGAAGAGTTATCTTAGCTCTCAAATGACTCTGAGGTGCTCAAGACTTGGATGGAGAAGTGACTGCAGATGTGATGAGTGTAGCAAGAAAACTAGAACTGGGCATGGAGCCTGCGGCTGTAGCTGAGTTACTGCAGTCTCGTAAGGAAACAGTGGATAAGGAGTGGCTTCTTGAGACTCAGTGTCTTAGTGAAGATACAGAGGATGCTGGAGAAATAACAAAAGACTTAGGACATCACATAAGCTTAGCTGACAAGGTAGATGCAGGGCTTGAAGGGACCAGCCCTACACTGAAAAAGTGCTGTGCTACCGAGCAGTATTCGCATTGCAAGCCACAGACAAATCATTCCTAAAGCAAAGTTAACTGGCATAGCAAATTTCACCGATCTTAAAAATAACAAAAACAAACGAAAAAAATCCAAAATTGTTACAGCCACTCTAACCTCAACAACCACCACCGAATCGGTCAGGAGCCACCAAGGCAAGACTTCTCCCACCAAAACAACCACCATGGATGAAGGCTATGGTGGTAGCCCTTTTTAACCATTAATAATGTATTCTCAAATAAAAACTGCAACTTTTTAGGCAAGCTATTGCACACTTAATTAAAACAACTTTTAGGTGGGCTTGTGCATGTGTGTGTGTGTGTGTATGTGTGTGTGTGTGTGTATGTGTGTGTGTGTGTGTTTCACCCTCGATAAACCTGCCATTTAGGAGGTAAAGGCAGGAGGATCAGGAGTCCCTGTCTTGAATACTTTTTTTTTTTTTTCCTTTTTCTTTTTTTTCCGGAGCTGGGGACCGAACCCAGGGCCTTGCGCTTCCTAGGCAAGCGCTCTACCACTGAGCTAAATCCCCAACCCCTGAGTCCCTGTCTTGAAAACGACAACAAAATATTTTTTTTTACCTATTATACTACAAGAATTATATAGCTTCTTTATTGTGGTGGCTTACAACTGGACCAACAATATGTCCGACTTATGCCTGGCCAAAGGTAAGTTGGGACCATATTATCAAAATACAATTCCCAACACCATTTGCTAAAACGCTGAAATCCAGAAAAATCACAATCCCCAAGGTACAAATCTGGAAATGGTAATATAAAACCACGCATGGGCTGAGTATGTAGCTGGGTATGCTTGGAGCCCAGTTTTCATTTCCCATCACCACAAACAAGATTTTAAAAAACAAAATAAACTACCAAAAAGAAACACAACAAAATGCCAACAGTTGCTAATGTTGGCTTCTGTAAATGTTTCATTAGTTACAGTTCTTTAGCTGCCTTTTATGCGTTTTTCTTAGTGTTCTACAAATGGGCCAACAATGGTAAAATAATAAGATGTTTATAGATGGTAATTTTTTTTATTTTTTTTAAGATTTATTTATTTTATGTATGTGAGTACACTGTCACTGTCTTTAGACACACCAGAAGAGGGCATTGGATCTCATTACAGATGGTTTATGAACCACCATGTGGTTGCTGGGAATTGAACTCAGGACCTCTGGAAGAGCAGTCAGTGCTCTTAACTGCTGAGCCATCTCTCCAGCCCCGGTAATTTATTTTTAATTATAAACACTGGATCTAAACAGAAATCTGAATGTTTTATTAAAGAAAAAAGGTAAAAATTTAATGTAAGTTGATTTAAAAAAAACCCAGCTGGAAAAAAAAGGTATAATATAAATGATAAATGCAAAGGACCAATTCACCAATGGGAAAAGGGATATGGAAAAAAAGTCACTTCACTTAATGAGAATCCCCAGTTTCAGAAATGTTTTAAAGTTCTTTATACATCCCTTCTGTTGTTAAAGAATATAAAAATGATAAAAATTAAAAGAAGACATAGTGTTGAGAAAGTAAACAAGAAAAGATTTTACTCAGAGTATGTATTACAGAAAACCAGAGTTTGTTAGTATAAAACGATGGAGTGTTTTATGTTTAACATTTTGATATTTGGTCTTATTTCAGTCACTGGAATAAATGTAATTTTCACGACAAACATCTACAATGAAATCATGGACTCCTGCTTTTCCCATCAGTCTCATGTTTACGGTTTTGCCTTTTGAGCCAGGATCTCAGCACCCTTCTAAGATTACAATATTCCTCTAGCAATTAGGATTGCTGGTAACTAGACAATGCTTTGCTGTTTCCAATAGCTACACGTACAACCCATTTTGCATTATTAACGTTAAGTACAAAGAGTTCAAAGAAAACTGGTAATGTTGTGAACTGATAATACGATCTTTTAACTTTGGTCATATAAAACATATACCCGCCATTAGATCTTTAATCGGCCAATAAATGTATAATTGTAATATATAATAAATTTCCATTAAAGAATAAGGTACCTGTAGCTGCTAAATAAATATTGATGTGAAGACGATTAAAGTGATATCAATTTAAAAGACATCGCTTAAGGCAGAATCAAATAAATCAATACTTAAATATTTAGAGCCCAAACCACAAGGAAATATCATCTCCCTACAAACTATTTCAGTGACCCACAGTTGCTAACAGGTTGTATGTTTTGTGCATGAAGAACATATTTTACATGACACCACCCACCCACACGCACCGCTGGCAAGCCCACAGCTCACGAGTAAGATGCCAGGCAGGATTGTATTTCCCTTCTCTATCTTTCTTAGAGCATCAGGTATCGGCTGCCAGCATCGTCGCGCAGGTGAGGTCAGTGATCAGAGACACCTGGCCTGCTTTTCCCCAGCCGAATCCGTGCGGTGATGCTGGGGTCCCCACCTGGGAGAGGAGGCTTTGTGTACGGACACCCCGCGAGGTGACTGATGCATTCCTCACACCACTAACTATAACCGGCAGCCTTGCTTAGGTTATTTTCACCACGTCGATCCCCCAATTGGTTGGCCAGGAAGACATCCCGTAATAGGACAATAATAAAAATAAATTAAGCGCGACGTACAAAGGCGGCCAACAGGAAAGCACGCCGGGCTGTGAACGTTTGCCCCCATCCGGAGCTCCAAGGCCGGCCTCAGGCCGCGGCTTCCCCTGGAGGGAGCGCGGGAGACGCCCCCGCCGCGGAGGGGCCAGGCCCATTGAGGCCGCCGCCTGAGGCCGGCCCACCGAGAGCGCGCGGCCCGCGCCCCCGCCCGCCGTCGTCATGGGAACCAGGTTTGGCCACCGCCGCCCGCCGCCCTGGGGGAGCGGCGGGCCAGACCCCGGACGCTCACCGCGCCGCCGGAGCCGCGCCGCTCCTCGCCGCTCGGGCCGCGCCGAGCTCGTCCGCGCACCGGCCCAGCCGCCGCCCGCGAGCCCGCGCCCGCCGCGCCGGTGCGCCGAGGTGCGGGGCTTCGCGGCGGGAGATTTAAACCCGCGGCCCTGCGCGCGGCCGCTCCGCTGTGCGCGCTCCGGAGTACCTGTATCCCCCGGCGGAGGGCGCGGGCCCTGGCTGTCGCTTGCCGGTGAGAAGTGACGGACGCCAGGCGCTGAACCAGAGACCCTCGTTGAGCCGGGGCATCCGAGGTGGGTGCGCGGAAGACCGGCTTGGCCTTGCCTCCCAGCTCCCGCATTCCCCGCGCTGCCTCTGCGTCTTGTCGCCACTTTGTACTAGGGCTCAGCGCGAGGCAAATGTTCACGCGGGTCTTCACACTCATTTTTAAAGGTTTAAGAGGGACGACTGTTAATAACTGACTTCAAATGCCATATACAGAACTACAGTTCCGAGAGTGAGAGTGAATGATAAACCTGTTTTCAAGAGTAAAAAGCAAATTCTGAGCTTAAAAAAACCTCAGGGAAAAGAAATGGAAATCAGTAGAAAGGAAAATTATTACTGGTAAGGAGTAATGAACTCAAAGTGCTTTCCTTTTCAAGTTGGCGTCCAAATTCAACTTTCCTGAAGGTTTACAATATACTAATTCATGTATATGTGACATATAGGCTGGCAATGGGGGAAAAACCCCGCTTAACTCTTGGGGCAACTATCTGATGGATCATAGATAACTACATGATGTAAGGGTCCAGACTAAATATTAATTACAAAGTAGTCTGTAAAGCTTTTAAGTTTTAGACTAGAAAAGATACTTCTATAGCGGGCTGATTTGAACTAAAAATTTTAAGGTACCTTTAAATTCTTACACAGCTATTTTGGATTTCAAATAATGGACAAATACTTGAAATTATATGCAATTTTGGGACTCCCCACACCCAAGGAAAGTGTCAATAGTTTCTCCTGCTCCTCAAAGTCCAAATCCTTGAAGGAATATGAATTAGCAGGAAGCAGGTATGATTGGTCAACTGCAGTTCTCCGGATCTTTCCTAGGTCATACTGAGATGGGTAGGTGGGGCCCCAGCTCTTTCTAAGGCTCCAGAGAGCTTTTAAACAGCCTGGAGCCCAGGGCAAGGAGTTAGTGGCAGTCACAGCAATCTACTGAATGAGTCTAGCTGTCATCGAAGCAACAGGTGAGCAAAATGAAAAAGACTAAAGCCAGGCAAAAACTGATGTGGAGGACCCTCTAGTACAACCAAGGCAAGAGTGAGCTGCAGTCCAAGCTGTTGACCTTGTGTTAAAGGCCACTGGGATGGAAGCTGCAAAGTCCCTGACAGACAGCTGCAGCAGTTCCTGTAGGATGACTCGAATATCCCTCTGTCCTCCCTCCACAACAGCTGGAAGCTGACAGAAACTTCTGGGTGCCCTATAACCAGTTCAGAACCTACTTCCCTACTGGACAGGGTTAGAAAGCAACCCACTGACCTGGTTGAGAATGTATTAGATAGCTCCCCTCCAGCTCCAGGTTTTAACACTTGCACAGCTCTTCCCTGATTGACCCATTTTAAAAGTTTGGGTGTTTGTTGTTGTTTTCCTGAGACAAGGTCTCACCATTTAGTTCTGGCTATGCTGGAAACTCACTCTGCAGACCAGACTCGGTCTTCAGGAGTGTTGGAATTAAAGGGCTGGGTCACTAAGCCTGGTTGTATGCACACAGATTCAGCCAACTGGGGCCCGCCTGGCTCTATAGAGCAGAGCAGGCAAGGGCTTCTTCAGTTTTGGCAGATTGCTCTCAGAGGAAGGCTGGACTCAGGCTGGCTCAGCCAGCTCTAGATGTTCCTGGAGAAAGAATACTGTCTTCAAAGGGATCTAACCTTGGGAGGTTCATGATGCTCCAGCCTCCAGGACTTGACCTGTAGCTGCAAGGAAGCCTCCTTCCTGTCTGAGCCTTGGGATTCCACGCTATGGCTGCAGATGGGAATTCATTCAGCTGTCTTCAGCCTCCAAGTTCTGACCAGAGACAGACTCCAGCCTCTGCCTGTCTGCACACTCAAACTCAAGGTTGGCACCCCAAAGCTTAACTAGTGTTCCACCTGCAACACTGCTCTCTCAGGTGTGTTAAGAGCAAAGTCCTAACATTTGCAGCTTCTCACAGGCACCTGCAGCCTGCTGAAGGCACAGGGTTGTAGCCTCCTAGCTGACATTCTGTTGCCATCATGAATCTCAATTCCTCCTTCCGTGTTTGAACTGTTATGCCTGCATGGCAACTAAGCTCCCCTTGCTTTGCCTTAGGTATATGTCCATCCCATTGTTGGGGAGGGCAAGGCAAGAGTTTGTCAGAAAACTCTCAGTATTGTCTGGGATGCCTCCTAACCAGCTATCTGTTTCTTCAGAATTCAACCATCCCTTTTTGGAAAATAGTCTCACAAGACTCAAGAGGCTCCTGAAATACCCAAGATCCACGGTTAGGGAAGCCAAACAGTTGCTTCTGAGAAGAGTGTTGAGTGTGGCTGGGGCCAGTGAGCAGGCAGCTCTAGGGATGTAACTTTTGAGTTGTCACTGTGTTGAGGTGCACTTTTTGGTGACTATCATTGTATCATTCATGATCCTGTAAGTTACCCTCACCTATGCATCTAGAAAGTTACCTGCTAAACTCACTGCTTTGGTCCACTGTCAGTGCCTGGTCTACCCTGAACAGATGCTGTTTACATCTCCCTAGGAAGTCACACAACACTAGCATGTTTATCCCAGTTTTCTTCCATTAGATGCTTTGCTGTTCTATCCTTATGCATTTCTGCAGCCTTGTCTCCTAGAACTGTGTCCAGTGCAAACTTAGATCCCTAATCAATGTCTATTCTATCAATGACTGTAACAAAAAGGCCTAGTGGCCAGCTCACACATCATACCTAAACAGAATTAGACGCCCCTCCCCCAAGGAACAAATGACTCCAAAACCACTTTTAAGGTCTTATCATTACAATGGTATGTTTAAGGTATGACCATTACAGTGGTATGTTTAGGGTATTGCCATGTCAGGAGTGTGTTTAGGGTATTGCTATGTCAGTGGTATGTTTGTTCCTTGGACTATTTTAAGTAATGCTTCCTCCAACAGTTAGAACTGAATTCAGGAGACAAGTTACCTTTTCCTGCTCTACCTGAAACAGCCAAGGAACACAGCAGGAAGTCAGCACCACCGAATGTAGAAATGTCTCTTGGCAAACCATGCTGAACTAGTGATACTTCTGGGCAGTCATCAGGATTTCCTCAGGATATTCCTATTTATACAGGGTTGATCAAGGTCTTTAAATGGCTTATACTAGTGCCTTAAGAAATGAGTAAGGCAGAGTTGGGCATGGTGGTGTACACCTTTGATCCCAGCACTCAAGAGGCAGAGGCAGGCAGAGATCTGTGAGTTCAAGGTCAGCCAGATCTATATAGCAAGAGCTACACAGAGAAAACTGGGAAAAACAAAAACCAGAAAACAACAAAATAAAGGATTTAACACTCCTAAAATGTTTACATGAGAAAACTGAATTAAGTATATACAGTTGCCACTTTTCCACGAACATAAAACTTTATACTTAAAAATGTCCTTCATTATAGATTTTTAGAAAGTAAGAATGACTTGGGGTGTGGGGCTCCACAATGAGATCAAAACTGGGAGTAGGGCTCCCTCCCCCCCCCCCCCCCGCTTTTTTAACTTAAGACAAGGTCTCACTGTGTAACACCCTGACCAGGAAGTCACTCTGTAGACCATGGTGGCCCAAGCTCAGGGATCTACTTGCCTTGGCCTCCTGAGTGCTGGATTAAAGGCACTGGACACCATGCCCAACACGATCTTTACTTTTTAAAATATTTGTTTTAATGATTTTGTCTGTTTATGTATATGCATCAAATCAGAAACTGTCACTAAAGCACCTGAAACTGCAGTTACAGATGGTTCTGAGTCCCAAATTAAAATGTTTTATAAGTTGCTTTGGTCATAGGATCTTATCACAGCTCATGCGCACGCACACAAGCACTCACCAACGCAAAGGGTTAATTGTATAATTATGTGCACATCGAACATTGATGGTTTCCTAGCACCTGGAAGGCATAGATATATAGCTATGCATAGTTGATAAGATCGAAGTGGAATTCGAATTCCAAAGAGAGGGATTTTGTGTTTTACATAAAAATTTTAAGTGCCTTGCTTTCTCTGCGCCTTCTCCAGGTTAGGCAAGGTTTCCTTTTCATATTTGCCATGATAAATACCATTCCTTCTAGGAATCTAAAGACCGGAGGAAGTAAACTCTGCTGGTGTATGAAGTGCACTTCCTTTCAAGCTGCTACCTAGGACCTTCCTGTGCCTCCCTCACTAGGAAACAGCCTGCACCCTCACCTGTGCAGGAGAGGCTCAGCTGCCTCACACGGGACTCTCCACAGCTGATTTACCTCCCACTGCTGTTTACAACTTTTTACCACCTCCTATTTCTTTCTCTCACTTGGGACACTAGGGTGGCTAAATTCTAATGCCTGCCTCCTACACTTTGTGCTTTTTCCCTCTTATCCCTAAGAACATTCTGGAGTTTAGTAATTCAGTTTTCCCCTTTAATTGAGTTAATTAGGTATATTCAGCTTAAATGTGGGTGTGTATAAGCACACATATTTAACACAAGGCCTCAAACATGGTAACTAACTAATGGTATCACTAAATTATCCTCTAAGCCTAAATTTAAATTTAGGATGTTTATTGTAAATACTAATAGACATTGGTTAAGTATATCTGGCCTCAACATAGTTACAGACTCCATTCCTACAAAAGAGCCTACATAATCCCTCTACTCCAACGTATCCCAGGGAAGCAGGCAGCTCCAGGTGAGCCTCAGACAGAGGAGACTCACAGAAGTGAACGCAGTAAGAGCCCAGGTTTCGGCAGGAAGTAAAGGGACCAGGGAAAGGAAGAAAATTTTCAAAGAAAAGGCACATTAAAAGAAGGTTAGGTCTTTCAGACTTGTGTTGGCCTCTTATTTTCCTGTTTATGGACTGAGTTTGGCAGGTTAAATGGCTTAATACAATCCTTGCCACGATACCTGGCCTCTGCCTTTGCACACACAGTCTGAGCAGAAGCAAGGTTGCTGTGGAACTGGGATTGAGACTAAGACTAGGCAAAGGGCCAGTTTTGGATGCCACGTCCTTTTTTCTTGTCTTGATACGTGGGCCTCTCACCTTTGCTCTTCAGAGTGCCTGAATGCATGTGTGTGCATCATTGGTGTCTGGTGCCCAGGAAACAGACTTACAGATAGTTGGGAGCGGCTGCATGGGTGCAGGAAATGAAATCCAGGTCCTTTGCAGGTGCAGCAAGCACTCTGACCTGCTGAGCTGCCTCCAGCCCGGCCTTTTCAGGGGAAGGTTTGTTTTTTTAACTATTTGCTTTTTAATGTTAGGTGACTGTTTTTCCCATTCTTTCATTAACTTTTTTTTAAAAATTTATTTACAGGTTAGTTGTGTGTGTGCCATAGCATGTGTGTGGAGGCCAAAGGGCAGCTTGCAGGAGTTGATTCTTTCAGACCTGAGAACTGAACTCAGTTTATCAGAACTGGCAGCATCTTTCCCCTCTGAGCCATTTTAATGACCCTCCTGTAAGTTTTCATTTTCTTTATTTCTTCTGAGACTGAGTCTCATCCTGATCCTGATTTGAACTAGTTATGAAGCCAGTCCTAGCTCACACCCTAAGCCACCTGCTTCTACTTAAATGCTAGGGTTATAAGTGTGTGCCGTGATGCCTGGCTCCTATAGCATTGTAATTCTTTCCTAGATGCTTTCCTTCAAACAGCTAACTAAAAAGCCAAGAAATTTAAAAAAGCTACTATACTTGTAAAATATTCCTTTAAAAGGTGATTCTGAAACTCAAGTTTTAGGAGTCTGCATGGGGTGGAGAATTCAGGCCACACATTTATTGTACTTTATAAACATGGAGGACAAACATAGTAAAATGTAGCTATTATGAATGATGAACTGTTATCCAAGTTTAAACGGCTGCTTCCTGTCCCTGCATTGACAATGGTATCAGAGGTTATCCACAGATTTCTTTCTTCCTGAGACAGAGCCGAGTGACTGAAGCTGGCTGCCTCACTGAGGGTGGCCTTGAACTTCTGACTCTGTTTCCAACCTTTCAGGGCCTGGGATTTCAGGAATGCACCGACATGCCCACTGCTCTTGCACAGTGCTGGAGAGAGCACAGGGCTCTGCAATCTCAGGCAAGCACTCTACCAGCTGAGCTACATTCCAAACGCTCTTTCCCATTCCATTCACAGTTTATAACACAACAGTGAGACACTAAGAATTAAAACAAAACGCAACAAGAAAGTCTCTTATCAGCCATTCATTTTCAAGCCCCCACATGGGAAGTGGTAGGGGAATATCTGTAGGAATACAATTTATTGTCTGCTCCTCCACTCAGAAGTAGCTGTGTAAAAAGAGAGAGAGAAAAGTAAATACAAATACACAGTAGCCAGACATGATTAAATATGACTGATTTTTTGTTTTTGAAGACGGTTTCTCTTTGTAGCCTTGACTGTTCTAGAACTCACTCTGTACTCAGGCTGGCTTCAAGCTCTGAGATCTGTCACCCTCTGCTTCCCTAGTACCAGGATTAAAGGCATGAACAGCCACATGTGGTGTGCGTATATCCTATACTTTGACCACACTTTCCAACCAGAGCCTCCCATGCTTCTTCCCTCCCTTCCCAACAGTCTTGGTTCTCCTTTCATGTTATATATACACATAAATGACTTATGTATGTATGTCATATATACATATAAGTGATGTATGTACGTAAAACAGACCAGCTCAAAACAGGATTTAAGGGGACAATTAGAACAAACATCTCTACTATAAGTTGAGCACCCTCAGTCCCAAATTCTTCACCGGAGGTTGGAATGTAGCTCACGGGTACAGCTGAGCACAGGTGAGGCTCTTGGCCAACAGCCAACAGCAAAAGCAAACCCCAACCAGAAAAAGTTGCAAAGCGCTAGAATCTGAAGTTTTTTGAGTGTTGACATGATGCCACAAGTATATAACCTCTCACCTGACCTGCTATGACAGGTCACAGTCAAAAGTCAGGCACACTCAGAGTCTTTTATAAGATCACCTTCAGACAATGTGCAGAAGATACCAAAGAAGCAAAAGGGATGTTTACATTTAGATTCAGGTTGCACTCTAAAATATCTCATAAATGTGCAAATATTCCAAAAATCTGAGATGCTTCTGATCCAATGCTTCTGATCCAGGAAAGAGATGTTTTCTAAAGACAAAGTATTCATTCACACTATAGCATAAGCTGGCCTTAAACTTGCAGCAATCTTCCTGATTTAGCCTTCCTAGAACTGGGGTTACAGGTGTGAACTACCACACCCAGAAAATAACCAAATATCTTTAAAAGATAGTATATCATTTGCAGGCAAATGTATACGAAAATTGTCCAGTAGCTCTAGGACCTACATCTGGAAAGAATGCTTGGACAGTAGCTTACATATGCACATTAAAATGATTGTAAAATATAATCCATATTTATAATGTAAAATATACCTGACCATTATAATACCGACACCTGCAATCCCAGCACCGAGGAGGCTGACAGTGGAGGCTGCTGTGAGCTTGAGGCCAGCAAGGGCTACAGAGCAAAACCACGGCTCCCCCTCAAAAAAATCAACAAAACCCAAAAAACTGTGATACCATTAGTCTGAAGTAGTGAATTTATGGACTGAATGGGATTTGTAAATAATGTCTTATGAATATATTCGTGAGATACTGGGGCCAACACAGGCTGTAATACCAGCTACTAAAGCTGAGAGGATCACAAGTTTAAGGTCTGTCTGTGTTAGCATAAACTTCAAGATAGCTTGGGTAACTTAGTACCATCCTATCTCAGAATAAGAAAAAATGAGAAAAGGGGACTGACTAGTGTACTGGTGCATGCCTATAACCCCAGCACTGGAGATGGAGATGAGTTAGTTCAAGGTCATCCTCAGCCATACAGCAAACTCAAAGACGACCTGCTAGCTCCATGAGACCCTGCTATTAAAGGAAAGGAAATAGGGTTGCTATATAACCAATTGGGAGAGAACTTGCCTAGCAGTTAGAGCCCTGAAGTTCTCTGGAATGCCAAAAAAAGCAAAATGATATTTGTGAAGGAAAAAATACATGTTTTTCTTTCCAATTTTTAATACTCTTTAAGTTATTTAAAAAGAGCACATTGTTTTTTGGTATGGGATATAAAAAAATCAGAAATATTAAAACAGATAACTTTTAAGTTGGGCAGTGGTGACAGGAAACAGGCAGATCTCTGAATTCTGGGCCAGCTGGATTTATACATCAAGTTCCAGGATAGCCAGGGCTACAGACTGAGACCCTGTTTTGAAAAAACAAAACAAAACAAAAACCCCTGCTAATTTTGTTTCTGTTTTGCTTTTTTTTTTTGTTTTGTTTTGTTTTTTTTTTTGGAGCTGGGGACCGAACCCAGGGCCTTGCGCTTCCTAGGTAAGCGCTCTACCACTGAGCTAAATCCCCAGCCCCTGCCCCTGCTAATTTTAAACATCAGGTTTACCCCTTTTCTTTCTTCACCAGGTAATTTGTAACTTCTTACCCCTGTGTCTGTCCAGTCCACACTTAGAACTTTGTCTTCATGTGCAGCTAGGTCGTAGAGAGGAGCCTTACAACTAAGGGAGAGCAGACATGTTACCCGTATTCACCGTTTTACCACAAACATGAATAATCACTCACATTTTTCTCCAAACTTTACTGGGTTTACTCCAGATGTATTACAACAAACACTCAAGAAAAAGGCTATCCAACTACAGAAATTTATTCATAGTAAGGCCCATTTTCATACTTTTGTACTTATTTTATATATATATATATCTCCATCCTTTGTCTGGCCATTTGTATAATAACTCCTACATTTATATTCCTAAGCCAAACCTTTTCCTTGAGTTTGATGTGTGTATATGTATATATGTGTATGTGTACACACACACACACACGCACGCACGCGCACATACACACACACGTGTATATAAAAAATTGTTGGATGGTCAATAAACACAACCAAATCAAAACTCTCTAATTTCCCTGAAAAGCTAATTTCTCTAAAAAAATAATTTTAGTTTGTTGGTGGGTGTTTTGCCTGCATGTATATCTGTGCACCACATCTTCATGCAGTGCCTGCAGAGGCCAGAGTTCCAGATTTGGATCCCTTGGAAGTGGATGGTGTGAGGCAGCATGTGGGTGCCGAGAGCTGAACCCAGGTCTTTTGCAGGAGCAGCTGGTGCTCTTAACACTGAATCACTCTCATGCCCCACATTTCCCACTTCTTATCACAGCACCATATACCAGTCACTCAAGCAGAAAATGTAAACAGTATTTGATTCCTAGCTCCACATTTAATCCAAAAAATTAATCTTGCCAAAGACCTAAATTCAAAATATAGCTTGAACAAAATCACTTAGCTCTAATGCTACTACTACACTCTGTGATCCCATGAGCCATCTCTTGAGTAACAATAGTCTTTCAGCTTCTACTCTTGGTCTTGCCAAGTCCTGCTTGATGTAATCGTTCTCTCTCATGCTCTGCCTCTCCCCCTTTACTCCACTGGTGTGTTTGCTAATTTACCAGTGTGCCATGATTCTTCTGGTGTGCTCTCTGCCAGCCATACACACACACACACACACACACACACACACACACACACACACACACACACACATCTTCCAAATGTGTGATTTCCTCTGCAACACCTACAAAGAGAAGCCCTCGCCAAAGTGCAGCTTCAGTCCACTCAGCTTTGTTGGTAAGACTTACTGGTATTCAAGAGCTGTTAATTACCATGTCAAATGTCAACTAAAATGTCTAAGCCTTCTACGACAGCATAGGTGTTAGACGGCACATCGTAAGAGCTACCTCAATGGCACACAGTTAATGTTACCCCTTCCAACTCTTAAGTTATAGGTGGGCTTTAACTTGGACATTCTATATGCACTATATCACATAGCATAGCCTGTGTGACCAAGAGAGGTCTTTAGCATTAATGACCTTTGAAGAGATGAATTTTTTTACATCTTTCATTAACAATTTATATGAAAGTTCTGGGTAATCAAACCTTTTCTGCTTTATTAAAAGGTCAGAGAAATGTTTTGTAAGTTATGTGGCTTTTTTAAAAAGAGGTAAAAATAAGCAAGAAAAACATTAACACGAGTAAAATCCTTTGTTCCTGGGCTTTGTATATATACTGTGTACATATACATGTACAGGTACACATGTATGTAAGAGGGCAAGCCTGGGTATCATCCCTCAAGTGCTCTCTTACTAGCCTGAGACACCCCAAGTAGGCTGGGCTGGCCGTCTGCAGGGGCTCCTGTTTCGTCTCCCCATTGCTAAGATTACAAGTACACCTACCACAGTTTGCTTTTCTCATTTGGGTTCCAGGGCACTTGTGTGTTCAAGGCAAACATTTTACTGAGCTGTCCCTCCAGACCAATTCTGAAACTTTGTAAGTATAAGTATTTGTCATATCGAGTAGTATATGCATTTGAATAATTTGTTCATTCTCTCTATGTAATGGTAATTGATATTTGTTTTGCAGATCATAATCAGATTTTACTTTTTTTTTTTTTCTAAAGATTTATTTATTTATATATGTGAGTACACTGTCACTGTCTTCAGACACACCAGAAGAGGACATCAGATCTCATTACAGATGGTTGTGAGCCACCATGTGGTCGCTGGGATTTGAACTCAGGACCTCTGGTAGAGCAGTCAGTGCTCTTAACCACTGAGCCATCTCTCCAGCCCCAGATTTTACTTTTAATTTTTTTTTTCTTTCTTTTTTTCGGAGCTGGGGACCAAACCCAGGGCCTTGCGTTTGCTAGGCAAGCGCTCTACCACTGAGCTAAATCCCCAACCCCTACTTTTAATTTTTTAAGATTGATTTTTCTAGCTATGTGTATTTATGTATCTATGTGGGAGTATGTAGATATGAGTGCATTTGGCCGAGCAGGCCAGAGGCATCAGGTTCCCTTGGAGCTGGACTTGAGGTGGTTGTAAGCTGTCAGATGTGTGTGCCAGGAACTCCATCTGCAAGAGTAGCAAGTGCTCTCAACTACTAACGAAACCAGGGTTCCAGCCCAGCACTCACCTTCTCGTATCCCATAGCTTCACCATGTTATCTAAAGAGCCTGAGATCAGCTGCTGATCATGGGTAGGTGACCACTTCACTGATGTTACCCAGCCTGTATGTGAGGTGAGGGACAGCGACACCAAAGAGCCATCTAAACCAAGAAAAAGAAAATGCAATCCATTTTAGGAAAGAAAAGCAGAACGTACTTAAAGAATATTTGTAGAAACTTGTCTTTTTGATTTTTTTTCACCATTTGGGAATTGGATACAACATACCTTTAGTTCGGGGATCCCACAGCCTAATGTGCCTGTCTGTGCTTCCAGACGCCAAACGTTTACAGAGGGGAGAATAGGAAATACAATTGAACACCTTATTTCCTGTCTGAAAATAAAGAGAAAGAGCACTGAGCCACAGTGGCTAAAAGTACCCACTTTTATACGTGTTTCCAAAAAGATGGCTAATTAGAGGAACACCAAAATTAAGTCTTACCAGAGTTGACTTAAGACCTCCGGACTCAACATCCCACACTCTGACTGTGTGATCCCAAGAGGCACTGCAGACTTCGTCAGCATCTGACCAGAGTACTGAGGAAATTGCTTCTGTGTGGCCAGAGAGGGTCACCAAGGGTGTCTAGAAATGAGAAAAACATTTTCAGTACAGAATAACTGATTTTAGGGTCAGGTGTGGTGGTGAACATCAATTTAGGAGGAAGAGGTAGGCAGAACTCTTGAGTTCCAGGCCAGCCAAGGCTACATACATAATGACACCCTGCAAAATAAAAGAGTAGATGAGTAGATGTTATGTCCAAAGAACATAGGACAGATCGTTTTTGTCCAGTGGCTGACTTTGTTTTTCACAGTTCTCCTCCAACATCACTATTTGTGCCTTTATTTTATACATGAAGGGGTCAGAAAATATGACTCAGTGGGTGACGGTGCCAAGGCTGATGGCCTGAGTTTAATCCAGGAACCCAGATGGAAAGAGAAATAACTCCCCAAAGTTGTCCTCTGACCATCACACATGTGCTCTCTCTCTCTCTCTCTCTCTCCCTCTCTCTCTCTCTCTCTCTCCCTCTCTCTCTCGACACAAATAGTAAAATGCTTTTAAAAACTAAACAGTATAAGTCAGGAGGCCAGAGGGATGGTTGAAAGGGCAAGAGTTCTTGCCCCAAGCCTGATGACCTAAATTCAATCTCCAAAACCCGTATCATGGAAGGAAAGCACTGATTCCCACAAGTTATCCTCTGCCTTCCATACATACACCTTGGCTCAGTTAAATCCCCACTTTTTGTAAAAGCAAAAAATAAAAACCATTGGTTTAGGGCTGGAGGTTTGCCTCGGCAGTTAAGAGCAGTTGCTGTTCTTCCAGGAGACCCAGCTTTGGCTCCCAAACCCCAGCCAGGCTGCCCACAACTACCTGTAACTCTGGCCCCAGGTGACCTGATGTCCTAATAGGCCAGCCTGACTCCATCTTAAGATTAAAAGCCATCTTATTACAAAGTCAAAATAGCTTCATTCCTGTTCTCTGTAGTACTCGGGTTTACCATGTCATGAACTGTTGTGTGGATAGGGAAGGGAGAAAATGATGTGATCCTATTTTAATTAAAACAAAACAGAAAAACCACATGCCTAATCTCAGGACTGAGAGGGTGAGGCAGGTGGATCTCTGTGAGGCCGAGGCCAGCCTAGTCTACAAAGTGAGCGCAGAGGAAGCCAGGGCTGCATAGAGAACCCTGACTTGGAAAACAATCCCTCCCAAATGAAAACAAATGAAAACCTACTCTTGTCAGTCCCAATTGTTCTGTTTTCTGCTTCTTTCTTGGTCGATTTGTGGGTTCTTGTATTTCATCTTCCTCATCTGTAGGGACTGCATCATAGAGAGTAATATTTAATATTGACAATTTAGTGTCAATGGCAAACTGGAAGGCTGTCTGACTTTCTGGGCATGCAGCTCTCTTTTTCACTTATTAGGTGGTACATACTCCTTGTTGTTTTGGTTAACATAAAACGGTGTATAAAATACTATCTGATCACTGGGGATTGTAGGTCAGTGCTAAAGCACCTGACCAGAATGCGTCCTAGACTCAACCCCTAGAATCAGCAAAAACAAAGCTATTACCTGGATTGGCAATCAAACACGGAGAAGTGCTTAAACTCAAAACTAACCAGTTTGAATCGTACTCTGCCTGTATGGTCATTGTTATGAACATGTACCATTTTATCCTAAGTAGGAAAAACGGTTTCCCACTCAATTCAGATTAAGTTATGGCCATATTGTATTTATACCATGCAGGAAATGAGGTAAACCCAGGTGTCTACTCTCATTGACTTTTTAAGTAAAGACACCTGCTTCACAGCTAGAGCCCAGAGACCAGTGCTGGAGCCAGCTACTTGAAAATCATTTTAAAAAGAATTAATATGAGCTAATGTTATTCAACAATGTACAGATTTTTACTAATTGCATTCTGAGAGCTAAGATATATTTGTCATATATGTAGCAATTCATTGACTGTCAAATAAAAAGGTGGTAGGGTTTAAAAAAAAAAAAAAAGAAACAAAAAACTTAAAAGAGAAATTCATACCATACTATTGTGCTTTGTACATACTAAAGCACAATGGCCTATTTTTACAGCACATATGAACTATAAAAGTCCCTCACTGAAATTCTAGAAACATCATTAATAAGTCAAATTATATATATATAAATAAATAAATAAAAACTTATACCTGTAGACCAGATCTTCAGCATCTTATCCCAGGAGCCACTGCAGAACTAAATACATAGGAAGGAGAACGTATGTGCAATGAATTATTTTCCCTTGCTCCCACTTTTACTTTCAAAGTTGTTCTGCTTGCGTCATCTCTCTGAACACAGGCTCTGAAATGTCTCCTAGATAATTGCACACATGGCCTCCTACTCTTCTGGAAGCTGCAGCCTCAATCTCCACGGGAACATTGTTCTGTGGCCCTGAGGCCTGCACAGCTGCTGAGATCAAAGTGCAACTGATGTACAGTACATTAATAGGTCTGTTCGGAGTCTAGAGCAAACTAATCGTGAGAAATGATTAATTAATTAACTTTTAATTTAATTAATTTCCCTACAGAAAACAAAGATTTTTCCCCCCAAGGGACAAACGTTACAGTATCTAAAAACTATGAAGTATTTCCATGTAGAGAAAACCAGTATAAAGTTCAAAATGAACAAAAGTGTCTTAGGGACACAGAGAAAGAAGGCTGGGTATGCCAGCTACATTTAGCCTCTGTTCCAGATGTTTTGAGGCCCAAACGCACCTTCACCCTCATGTTCTGGCCTGTTGATTCTTTCTTTGGCTACCACAATCAAATTTTCTTTTAAGCTTTAAGAAGTTGAAGATGAGTTTCTGTCTATATATAAGCAAAAATAAGGTCTCCTAACTTCCTAGCCAAAACATAAGAAAGATAAATTCATCTAAATCTGCATTCAACAAATAACATCAAAATAAACCATAAATCTTTATCTCTGAGTGCATCAAACATTGCAGAACACTCTTAAGTCTGGAATTCTCTAATGCAACATCGGGACTTTCAAATGCTAAGAGGGTTCGCAGCCCTCCATAGTCACTGCAGATGCTGCCCTCTGGTTTGTATGAGGACTGTTACCATTGTGATCATAAGGAATAGCTAGACTGGGCATGGTGGCTCATGCCTGTGATCCCAGTGCTCAGAAGGCTGAAGCAGGATGATCAGCAGGGACCTACGGCCAGACTGGACTACATGGGGAGAATTCCAGAACAAAACAAAACTAAGGGATAAGTTTACCTGATTTCTCTTTCTTTTAATTCCATTATTAAAATATAATTCCTATAATAAAGACAGATACACTGACTGAAGAAGTAAATCAAGTAAATCTACTTTCTTACTCCATGACTATCTGCTTTGGTCTAAAATCTGAGTCTCTTTAGCTCGATTGGCGTGCGAGTTAGACAGCACTAGGATGAGCACAGGTGCACAGCAGCTGCTTACTTTAGTTCCAGAGCTATCAACTGCTATGGCGTCCACACTCCCAGCATGCCCTCTGCAGCAGTGAAGAGCCTTCACTTTGTTCCTCTCTATGTTCCACTCCCATAAGAGAATAGTCTGGTCCATCGAGGCCGTCAGGAGTAGGCAAGACAGACTGTCTAAAACAAAAAGAAAGCAAATTAGTACAGAATCTCAACTGCGTCTTATTCTCTGTCACTCAGCATTTTGTGAATGTTTTAATAGTAATCAGATGACTGCTTATAAAACAGAGCAGACAGGGTAAAAAGGGAGAATTCTTAATCAGGCCGAGTAGTGTGCATGTAATCCTGGCCCTCAGGAGGCTGAGGCAGAAGGGTGACCGGCTGTAAAGCAAGTCCTGGGCCAGCTATACAATGAGAACCTGTGACCATCCCACCCCTCCAAAACACAAGAGGATGCTTTAAAACAGGAAACATGTGTTCAGTACACTCAGTAACTTGAAAGTGTACACTGATAGTTTTGGTAAAGATTTACTTGCATAAACATAGATTGGGAGCTATTTGTAGCTCAGTGGCAAAGTGCATGTCCAACATGCACAAAACCCTGGGTTCAATCCCCAGAACCATGGGAAAACAAACAGCAATCTATGAATTGTAAAAATATAATGGCTCAGTGGTTAAGAGCACTGGCTGCTTCTCTGAAGGACCCAGGTTTAATTCCTGCACATGCATGGGGCTCACAACTATCTGTGACACCAGGCATGCACATGATACACATATGTATCAAATGCAGCAAATACTCAGACACATAAAATTAAACTGAGGCCTCAAGCATTTCTCACCCAGTCACTCTTGCTACAATAAAATTAGTTCAATTTTAAACTCTTAAATTCCTCTTAAGTAGAATCCTACCTTTTTTCACCCAAGCCACATCTTTCACAACATCTGTATGTCCCACAATTGTCATTATTGACTTTCCTTCCAAGGACCAGATTCGAGAAGTCTTATCATAAGAACCAGACAGGATCCTACAATGAGGGAAAAATGCTATAAAATACAAAAAATAAAGACCTTTGAAGCTCTGAAAATCATTTTTTTCTATGGCAATAAATAAGTAAACTTTGGGCAACAATCTCTTTTTTAGAAAGAATAAGATTTCAAAGCAAAGCAATAGGTCAGATGTTATACTATTTTTACATTAAAAATGTTATTTCACCTCTGTTGCTGTAAATACTGTAAATTTCACCAATGCAATGCAAACTGCTTACAAAGCCTAGCAATCCTGAATTAATCACTGAAAACTACTAGAGAGAAAAACATGGATGGGGACGTAGCTCAGTGGTGGAATACTTGCCCAGCAAGCAGAAGCCTTCCAACATCACACAGACAGACAGACAGACAGACAGACAGACAGACAAAACTAGATACACAACACACACAACCAAACCAAACCACACCAAACCGGAAAAATCATAACAAGCCAAGCCAAGCCAGGCCTACAACTTTAATTCTAACACTTGGAAGGCAGAAGCAGGAGGAGTTCTCTGAGCTGGAGGCCAGCCTGGTCTACACAGGGAGTTCCAAGATGGCTAAGCAGTAAGCACTGGCTGCAAACCCAGGGACCTGAGTTCAGTGCCCAGAAAGCACGTAAAGGTGGAGGGTGAGGCCAACCTGATAGTTGTTTTCCGACTACCACATTATCTGATTACACACGAGCACAATGGCACGAGCATGACCGACATACACTTGATAAGCAAGATACCTACTAATAAATAAAAGGCAGGACAGAAGTAAGCTATCAGTTAGGATGACGGTCAGCCGTGGGTATTGGCTGTAAGATTTGCACTCACGCCTCTCTGACCCCAGGCTGCCCACGTTAGCTCTACAGTAGTGTGCACCTTCATGGCAGCAGGCAGGCATAGCCATAAACATATCTCTGGCCTTAAATATCAATGTTGGCTGACTTCCCTATGACATTTTGAAACAATGAAACTTATGTAAACGCTTTCTTGAATATACTGGCTGCAAAAAGGCTGCTTGGTGTGGCCCCAATATACACAGCACAAACTTATTCTTGTGAGACAAAGGACCAGAGAGAAATAGTCACACCGTGGATGGCAGCAAAGACCGAAGGAGGAACATAAGACAAAAGCACTCCCATGGCATACCATTCTTCTGCCCCTTTAATTGAGCTGATCCAGTCATCGTGGAACATGCATTGCTCTGGCTGGGGTGCGGTGTATTTTTCCACATATTCTAGTTCCACAACCTCTTCCTAGTCACAGAGTGAGAGAAAATAAATCAGAACAGTTTTAAAATCTTACCTTGAAGACAGAAAATTTGGGAGCCATTAAAAGTTAAGATTTCAGCTAGGTGTAGTGTTGTGCCCCTAGATCTTAGTACTCAGGAGGCAGAGGCAGACGGATCTCTGAGTTCAAAGCCAGCCTGGTCCACAGAGTGAGTCCCAGGACAGTCAGGGCTACACAGAGAAATCCTGTCTCAAAACACCAATTTTTCCCCCCTTTTTGGTCTCTCATTAAGCTAAGAATATAAAAGTTAGTGGCCTTCGAAAACTTACATTACAGCTGGGTGTGATGGAACACACCCTTAGTTCTTAGTCCCAGCACTCCGGAAACAGAGGCAGGCTCACTTCTGAGTTCAAGGCCAGCTTGGTCTGCAGACCAAGATATAAAATAGCCTTTCGGGGGCTGGGGATTTAGCTCAGTGGTAGAGCGCTTGCCTAGCAAGCGCAAGGCCCTGGGTTCGGTTCCCAGCTCTGAAAAAAAAAAAAAAAAAGCCTTTCCTGAACACTGCACACTCAAAGAATGGCTAAAATGCTGTTTGCTCTTATATATATATTCTATAATATTTTAACAATCACAAACTTTATAGACAATTACAAATTATATTCTAAACGATTTTATTTATCTATTTTGTGTGTTTGCACACACCCATGCATTCCATAGTGGAGGTCAGAGGACAGCTTGTAGGAGTTGGGTCTCTCCTTCTACCACATGGGTCCTAGACATGAACTCAGGTCATCAGGCTTGGTAGCCATCATGCTGGCTCCAAATATTCCCCTTCTTTTTCCCCAGAGTCTCACTATATAACCTGGTTGGTCCCAAGTGAACATACAGAGACCTGCCTACCTCTGCCTCCTGAGTGCTGGGACTGTACCATTACTCGTGCCTGTACTCTTTTCGGTTTAGATTTTAGTTATTTTGCATGTATGGGTGTTTTGTCTGCATGTATGTCTACCATGTGCAGACAGTATCCAAGAAGGCCGGAAGAGAGTCAGATCCCTTGGGACCGCTACTGACAACTGTTAGCTACAATGTGGGTGCTGGGAACTAAACCAGAACCTGTGGAAGAGCAGGCAAGGGCTCTTAACCACTGAGTCATCTGCCCAGTTCCTAATGATATTCGTTAAAAAGAAAGATTGTATTCCTGCTCAGTAATACTCATATACTTATTCTCCCTCTTACTCAGGCTTTTACAAATTTAAAGACTATTTCACTCATTCGCATTTCTTGAATAAAATACTCTTAGAGGGGGTCTACAAGATGACTATATAGAAACATAAATTCAAAGTTCTGGGGAGTGGACAAAAGCGCTCACTAGTAAGCTGGAGGTCCTGAGTTCAATCCGTGGGACTCCCAAGAGAGAACTGAGTCCTACTAATTGTCTCTTTACCTTCATGTGCAGGCTGTGGCAGCTACACATACCATAAAATAAATGAAAAATTTAAAGTGTTTCCTAAGATTCTTACATGTTGAAAACCATTTAAACTGATTCTATGAAGATTCACTCATTTTGTAGTGTGTTAAATCAAACAGAAGCAGTACTTAGACTTACCGATGAAATGTCTTCCAGTTCCATGTGTTTGACCAAGGGCATTCGAAGAAACTGGCCCTTGATGAGGAAATCAAACTCGACATGTTTGTGGAGCTCTGAAAGAGAGCGAGAGTCTCTACCATCAGCGTTGCATGCATGACAACCCTAAGCAATCAAGTGCACAGCACTCACTGTGGCTCCACAACTTCTCACGGGCCATCAGACGGATGTTACACGCCAACATACTGACTGCACGCCTTTAGGCTCTGAGCCAGAGTCTCTGTCTGGGAACTCACCTGGCCCTGTCTCCTGAGCGCTGGGATCAAAGGTGTGCACCCTATGCCACCCAGCTACATGAATTTGAAAGAACCAACATACTTTGTTCTGTGGGGTTATTCTAGATTTTATAGTTATTTAGTTATTTTGTAATTATTTAGGGGCCGAATGCAGGCTGTATGCATGCTAGGCACAAGTTTTACCACTAAACTAACAATACCCTACTAAGCACACTTCTTTTTGTTTTAAAAGACTGGCTGGCTGAGTATACCACAAGAAGGCAACAGGCTAGACAGCAGCCAAAGAACCACCTGTGGCCCATTTCCTGGCTGTCCTGGAACTTGATCTGTAGACAAGCTGGCCAAGAACTCACAGTGATCCTCCTGCCTCTGCTTCGTGAGTGCTGGGATTAAAGGTGTTTACCACTACAACCCGACCGTTACCTAATTTTTAAAAAACTTGTTCTACAGAAATTCAGAATATTCACAGAGGTATAAATAACAGTGAACATCCATATTCTATTCCAATACCAAACAACTCCTGAACAATCAGTTCTATACTGTCCCACTTGCTAATGGTTTCATTATAGATTTCTAAAATACAAAAACTTAACACAATATTAAAATACAACTATGTTACTATCAAGTAGTCACTCTTCATGTAGTTTTTACTAACTTAACTTCCTACTGTGTAGCATACACTGGCTTCAAACTCATTACACAGCCCAGGCTAGCCTTGAACATGCCATCTCACTGCCTCAGCCTATAGAGGTAGAACTGAAGGTGTGTGCCCTCGTGTCCAGCCACTCCTGTTTTAGAGTAGGCTTTAAAGGCCAGCACCCAACTGATGATTGTGCAGCTTTCAGTCTTTACACTCCCTGCCCCGTTTTTCTTCTTGTCATTCCTTCACTGAGGAAAGTGGGCCAGTTATCTTTCATCGCTTACATTCTGGGCTTGGATAATTACATTTTTTTTACTTTTTAAGTATATTTCTTATTGTTATCTTGGGTATGCCATGGCACCCATGTGGAGACCAGAAGACCACTTTGACTCTTCACTTTTACTGGGATGTGAGGATTAAACTGAGGTCATCAGGCAAGCACCACTGGACAATGAGTGACTTTGGCTATCTGAGCTATGTCAGAGAGCAACGAAGTATCTTTTAATCCGTTCCTCTGTCCCCTACCATATCCTGTACTACACCATATCTTGTACACTTGGAAAGTTACATAGGGAGAACTGAATTATCTCCTACTGTACCACAGCAACATGGATCCATTAACTAGTTCTTTTTCTCATGTGTGTGGGTGCACATGGGTGCATGAGTGTGGAAGTTCAAGACTGATGTTGATATCTTCCTAGCTCACTTGTCACCTTAAGGCAAGGTCTTGTTAAACGCACAGCCTGATGCTTCACTGGTCAGGCTGGCCAGCGTGCTCTGGAGACTTCCATCCCTGCTTCCTGAGTGCTGAGATAAAGGCAGGTTACCACCCCAGCCTATCCTGCATGTGGACGCTGGAGTCTCAATGCTGGTCTCCAAGCTTGCACATAAGCACTTTGCTCACTGACCTATCTCCCCAGCCCTCAGTTATGGATTTTTTTAAAGTTGCTGAAATACACCTTCAGGGTCAATCTGGCTGTATCCATCATAATGTTCCCTGTCTACTATTAGCCTATTTAATGGCTGTAACAATTACTGATAATCACTACTTACATCTATTATTGAATTTGGCAGTTAGTAATTTAATATGTAATATTTCCACAAATATTAGCAGTAATTTATCAACTAATGGCATATGTCTTGATATTTTGAAACCCTAATCATTTGCAGCCTAAGAGCATTGGCACCAGTTATTTCTATAAAATCACAAATAAGATAAATACACATCAGAATCTCAAGATATATAAAATGAAAGTAAAGAGAACATCTTGAAAATACTATGCCTCTCCGAATGAAAAAAAACTGCAGCTTCTTAGCAATAAATAGACTGCAGGCCCCACCCATCCCTTGACAAACAAATACAGACCTATAAATATAAAAGCAGTATCTCAAGTTATGGTGGTACATGCCTTTAATCCCAGCACTCGGACAAGCACAAGCAGCAGGCTCTTTCACTGAGTTTGAGTCCAGCCTGTGTCTACATGGTGAGTACAAGGACAGCCAGGGCTACATAGAGAGTCCTTGTCTCAATTAAAAAAAGAAGCAAACAAACCAACAGCACTATCTCACGCTTAAGAAAAAACCATGATACTACTTGACACAGAAGGAAAACTCCAGTTACTTCAGTTATAATTCTTTTTTGGTTCTTTTTTTTTTTTTGGAGCTGGGGACCGAACCCAGGGCCTTGCGCTTCCTAGGCAAGCGCTCTACCACTGAGCTAAATCCCCAACCCGTATAATTCTTTTTTAAAAAGTTTATCTTTACACTCCTGATTTTATTCCCCTCTTGGTCCACCCCTGACAGTTCCACATCCCAAACCTCCTCCTCCGCCACCCTGTCTCCACAAGGGTGTCCCCAACCGACCCACCCATGCACCCCCACCAGACCGCTAAACTCCCTGGGGCCTCCCTCCAGTCTCTTGAGGGTTAGGTGCATCATCTCTGCTGTACATGTGTCGGGGGCTCACCGCAGCTGGTGTATCAGTTGTATCTCTTACCTACCCGGTGCTCACCGCAGCTGGTGTATCAGTTGTATCTCTTACCTACCCGGTGCTCACCGCAGCTGGTGTATCAGTTGTATCTCTTACCTACCCGGTGCTCACCGCAGCTGGTGTATCAGTTGTATCTCTTACCTACCCGGTGCTCACCGCAGCTGGTGTATCAGTTGTATCTCTTACCTACCCGGTGCTCACCGCAGCTGGTGTATCAGTTGTATCTCTTACCTACCCGGTGCTCACCGCAGCTGGTGTATCAGTTGTATCTCTTACCTACCCGGTGCTCACCGCAGCTGGTGTATCAGTTGTATCTCTTACCTACCCGGTGCTCACCGCAGCTGGTGTATCAGTTGTATCTCTTACCTACCCGGTGCTCACCGCAGCTGGTGTATCAGTTGTATCTCTTACCTACCCGGTGCTCACCGCAGCTGGTGTATCAGTTGTATCTCTTACCTACCCGGTGCTCACCGCAGCTGGTGTATCAGTTGTATCTCTTACCTACCCGGTGCTCACCGCAGCTGGTGTATCAGTTGTATCTCTTACCTACCCAGTGCTCACCGCAGCTGGTGTATCAGTTGTATCTCTTACCTACCCAGTGCTCACCGCAGCTGGTGTATCAGTTGTATCTCTTACCTACCCAGTGCTCACCGCAGCTGGTGTATCAGTTGTATCTCTTACCTACCCAGTGCTCACCGCAGCTGGTGTATCAGTTGTATCTCTTACCTACCCAGTGCTTCCATTAGGAGAAATGTAAAAGAGCTTCACAGCATTAGAAACACTGGCACATGAGTAACTTCTGTTTTTTTTTTGAAACTGTTTTTCTCTGTGTAACAGAGCCCTGGATGTCCTGGACTCACTTTGTAGACCAGGCTGACCTCGAATTCACAGGGATCCATCTGCCTCTACTTCTCGAGCCCTGGGATTAAAGCCTGCTTGGCTGCCATCACACCCAGCCTTTTTTAGGTAATTTTTAACAAAACCCACCAATATTTATAGTGACATTTTATTATTGCATAAAATAAATGTTAAAATAACTGTCGTTTGCTTTTGTACACCTTTAGCAATAATGGAGTTTAATCATCAAGGTCCTTGTTTCATTTGGCATAAGCACAATCTTTTGGTTACCATACCTAGCATAGACTAAAATTCTTACTCCTAAATTATAAATGATTTACCTCCAAATTATCTTTAAAAAGCAGATTTAAGCAGGAAGTTTCTTCAGAAGACTTTTTCCCCAAAGCTTCCACCAGAAAAATCTGTATGTTACAACTGATATATTTTGTTTTAAAAGTCATGCACTAAATACCAAAAATGGAACAACAAAAAAGTGGGACTGGCCCTGGCCCAAGAGGAAACTGTATAAGGCCTCTGGGCTCCCGTGGGGGAGGGCCCAGGAGCGGCAGGACCCCTGCCAGAGACACCGCCGGACCCTGAAGGAAACAGACCGGATAAACAGTTCTCTGCACCCAAATCCCGTGGGAGGGAGAGCTAAACCTTCAGAGAGGCAGACAAGCCTGGGAAACCAGAAGAGACTGCTCCCTGCACACACATCTCGGACGCCAGAGGAAAAAGCCAAAGACCATCTGGAACCCTGGTGCACTGAAGCTCCCGGAAGGGGCGGCACAGGTCTTCCTGGTTGCTGCCGCTGCAGAGAGCCCCTGGGCAGCACCCCACGAGCGAACTTGAGCCTCGGGACCACAGGTAAGACCAAATTTTCTGCTGCAAGAAAGCTGCCTGGTGAACTCAAGACACAGGCCCACAGGAACAGCTGAAGACCTGTAGAGAGGAAAAACTACACGCCCGAAAGCAGAACACTCTGTCCCCATAACTGACTGAAAGAGAGGAAAACAGGTCTACAGCACTCCTGACACACAGGCTTATAGGACAGTCTAGCCACTGTCAGAAATAGCAGAACAAAGTAACACTAGAGATAATCTGATGGCGAGAGGCAAGCGCAGGAACCCAAGCAACAGAAACCAAGACTACATGCCATCATCGGAGCCCAATTCTCCCACCAAAACAAACATGGAATATCCAAACACACCAGAAAAGCAAGATCTAGTTTCAAAATCATATTTGATCATGATGCTGGAGGACTTCAAGAAAGACCTGAACACACTTAGGGAAGCACAGGAAAACATTAATAAACAAGTAAAAGCCTACAGAGAGGATTCGCAAAAATCCCTGAAAGAATTCCAGGAAAACACAATCAAACAGTTGAAGGAATTAAAAATGGAAATAGAAGCAATCAAGAAAGAACACATGGAAACAACCCTGGATATAGAAAACCAAAAGAAGAGACAAGGAGCTGTAGATACAAGCTTCACCAACAGAATACAAGAGATGGAAGAGAGAATCTCAGGAGCAGAAGATTCCATAGAAATCATTGACTCAACTGTCAAAGATAATGTAAAGCGGAAAAAGCTACTGGTCCAAAACATACAGGAAATCCAGGACTCAATGAGAAGATCAAACCTAAGGATAATAGGTATAGAAGAGAGTGAAGACTCCCAGCTCAAAGGACCAGTAAATATCTTCAACAAAATCATAGAAGAAAACTTCCCTAACCTAAAAAAAGAGATACCCATAGACATACAAGAAGCCTACAGAACTCCAAATAGATTGGACCAGAAAAGAAACACCTCCCGTCACATAATTGTCAAAACACCAAACGCACAAAATAAAGAAAGAATATTAAAAGCAGTAAGGGAAAAAGGTCAAGTAACATATAAAGGGAGACCTATCAGAATCACACCAGACTTCTCGCCAGAAACTATGAAGGCCAGAAGATCCTGGACTGATGTTATACAGACCCTAAGAGAACACAAATGCCAGCCCAGATTACTGTATCCAGCAAAACTCTCAATTAACATTGATGGAGAAACCAAGATATTCCATGACAAAACCAAATTTACACAATATCTTTCTACAAATCCAGCACTACAAAGGATAATAAATGGTAAAGCCCAACATAAGGAGGCAAGCTATACCCTAGAAGAAGCAAGAAACTAATCGTCTTGGCAACAAAACAAAGAGAATGAAAGCACACAAACATAACCTCACATCCAAATATGAATATAACGGGAAGCAATAATCACTATTCCTTAATATCTCTCAATATCAATGGCCTCAACTCCCCAATAAAAAGACATAGATTAACAAACTGGATACGCAACGAGGACCCTGCATTCTGCTGCCTACAGGAAACACACCTCAGAGACAAAGACAGATACTACCTCAGAGTGAAAGGCTGGAAAACAACTTTCCAAGCAAATGGTCAGAAGAAGCAAGCTGGAGTAGCCATTCTAATATCAAATAAAATCAATTTCCAACTAAAAGTCATCAAAAAAGATAAGGAAGGACACTTCATATTCATCAAAGGAAAAATCCACCAAGATGAACTCTCAATCCTAAATATCTATGCCCCAAATACAAGGGCACCTACATACGTAAAAGAAACCTTACTAAAGCTCAAAACACACATTGCACCTCACACAATAATAGTGGGAGATTTCAACACCCCACTCTCATCAATGGACAGATCATGGAAACAGAAATTAAACAGTGATGTAGACAGACTAAGAGAAGTCATGAGCCAAATGGACTTAACGGATATTTATAGAACATTCTATCCTAAAGCAAAAGGATATACCTTCTTCTCAGCTCCTCATGGTACTTTATCCAAAATTGACCATATAATTGGTCAAAAAACGGGCCTCAACAGGTACAGAAAGATAGAAATAATCCCATGCGTGCTATCGGACCACCACGGCCTAAAACTGGTCTTCAATAACAATAAGGGAAGAATGCCCACATATACGTGGAAATTGAACAATGCTCTACTAAATGATAACCTGGTCAAGGAAGAAATAAAGAAAGAAATTAAAAACTTTTTAGAATTTAATGAAAATGAAGATACAACATACTCAAACTTATGGGACACAATGAAAGCTGTGCTAAGAGGAAAACTCATAGCGCTGAGTGCCTGCAGAAAGAAACAGGAAAGAGCATATGTCAGCAGCTTGACAGCACACCTAAAAGCTCTAGAACAAAAAGAAGCAAATACACCCAGGAGGAGTAGAAGGCAGGAAATAATCAAACTCAGAGCTGAAATCAACCAAGTAGAAACAAAAAGGACCATAGAAAGAATCAACAGAACCAAAAGTTGGTTCTTTGAGAAAATCAACAAGATAGATAAACCCTTAGCCAGACTAACGAGAGGACACAGAGAGTGCGTCCAAATTAACAAAATCAGAAATGAAAAGGGAGACATAACTACAGATTCGGAGGAAATTCAAAAAATCATCAGATCTTACTATAAAAACCTATATTCAACAAAATTTGAAAATCTTCAGGAAATGGACAATTTCCTAGACAGATACCAGGTATCGAAGTTAAATCAGGAACAGATAAACCAGTTAAACAACCCCATAACTCCTAAGGAAATAGAAGCAGTCATTAAAGGTCTCCCAACCAAAAAGAGCCCAGGTCCAGACGGGTTTAGTGCAGAATTCTATCAAACCTTCATAGAAGACCTCATACCAATATTATCCAAACTATTCCACAAAATTGAAACAGATGGAGCCCTACCGAATTCCTTCTACGAAGCCACAATTACTCTTATACCTAAACCACACAAAGACACAACAAAGAAAGAGAACTTCAGACCAATTTCCCTTATGAATATCGACGCAAAAATACTCAATAAAATTCTGGCAAACCGAATTCAAGAGCACATCAAAACAATCATCCACCATGATCAAGTAGGCTTCATCCCAGGCATGCAGGGATGGTTTAATATACGGAAAACCATCAACGTGATCCATTATATAAACAAACTGAAAGAACAGAACCACATGATCATTTCATTAGATGCTGAGAAAGCATTTGACAAAATTCAACACCCCTTCATGATAAAAGTCCTGGAAAGAATAGGAATTCAAGGCCCATACCTAAACATAGTAAAAGCCATATACAGCAAACCAGTTGCTAACATTAAACTAAATGGAGAGAAACTTGAAGCAATCCCACTAAAATCAGGGACTAGACAAGGCTGCCCACTCTCTCCCTACTTATTCAATATAGTTCTTGAAGTTCTAGCCAGAGCAATCAGACAACAAAAGGAGATCAAAGGGATACAGATCGGAAAAGAAGAGGTCAAAATATCACTATTTGCAGATGACATGATAGTATATTTAAGTGATCCCAAAAGTTCCACCAGAGAACTACTAAAGCTGATAAACAACTTCAGCAAAGTGGCTGGGTATAAAATTAACTCAAATAAATCAGTTGCCTTCCTCTATACAAAAGAGAAACAAGCCGAGAAAGAAATTAGGGAAACGACACCCTTCATAATAGACCCAAATAATATAAAGTACCTCGGTGTGACTTTAACCAAGCAAGTAAAAGATCTGTACAATAAGAACTTCAAGACACTGAGGAAAGAAATTGAAGAAGACCTCAGAAGATGGAAAGATCTCCCATGCTCATGGATTGGCAGGATTAATATAGTAAAAATGGCCATTTTACCAAAAGCAATCTACAGATTCAATGCAATCCCCATCAAAATACCAATCCAATTCTTCAAAGAGTTAGACAGAACAATTTGCAAATTCATCTGGAATAACAAAAAACCCAGGATAGCTAAAGCTATCCTCAACAATAAAAGGACTTCAGGGGGAATCACTATCCCTGAACTCAAGCAGTATTACAGAGCAATAGTGATAAAAACTGCATGGTATTGGTACAGAGACAGACAGATAGACCAATGGAATAGAATTGAAGACCCAGAAATGAACCCACACACCTATGGTCACTTGATTTTTGACAAAGGAGCCAAAACCATCCAATGGAAAAAAGATAGCATTTTCAGCAAATGGTGCTGGTTCAACTGGAGGTCAACATGTAGAAGAATGCAGATCGATCCATGCTTATCACCCTGTACAAAGCTTAAGTCCAAGTGGATCAAGGACCTCCACATCAAACCAGACACACTCAAACTAATAGAAGAAAAACTAGGGAAGCATCTGGAACACATGGGCACTGGAAAAAATTTCCTGAACAAAACACCAATGGCTTATGCTCTAAGATCAAGAATCGACAAATGGGATCTCATAAAACTGCAAAGCTTCTGTAAGGCAAAGGACACTGTGGTTAGGACAAAACGGCAACCAACAGATTGGGAAAAGATCTTTACCAATCCTACAACAGATAGAGGCCTTATATCCAAAATATACAAAGAACTCAAGAAGTTAGACCGCAGGGAAACAAACAACCCTATTAAAAAATGGGGTTCAGAGCTAAACAAAGAATTCACAGCTGAGGAATGCCGAATGGCTGAGAAACACCTAAAGAAATGTTCAACATCTTTAGTCATAAGGGAAATGCAAATCAAAACAACCCTGAGATTTCACCTCACACCAGTGCGATTGGCTAAGATCAAAAACTCAGGTGACAGCAGATGCTGGCGAGGATGTGGAGAAAGAGGAACACTCCTCCATTGTTGGTGGGATTGCAGACTGGTAAAACCATTCTGGAAATCAGTCTGGAGGTTCCTCAGAAAATTGGACATTGAACTGCCTGAGGATCCAGCTATACCTCTCTTGGGCATATACCCAAAAGATGCCTCAACATATAAAAGAGACACGTGCTCCACTATGTTCATCGCAGCCTTATTTATAATAGCCAGAAAATGGAAAGAACCCAGATGCCCTTCAACAGAGGAATGGATACAGAAAATGTGGTACATCTACACAATGGAATATTACTCAGCTATCAAAAACAACGAGTTTATGAAATTCGTAGGCAAATGGTTGGAACTGGAAAATATCATCCTGAGTGAGCTAACCCAATCACAGAAAGACATACATGGTATGCACTCATTGATAAGTGGCTATTAGCCCAAATGCTTGAATTACCCTAGATCCCTAGAACAAACGAAACTCAAGACGGATGATCAAAATGTGAATGCTTCACTCCTTCTTTAAATGAGGAAAAAGAATACCCTTGGCAGGGAAGGGAGAGGCAAAGATTAAAACAGAGACTGAAGGAACACCCATTCAGAGCCTGCCCCACATGTGGCCCATACATATACAGCCACCCAATTAGACAAGATGGATGAAGCAAAGAAGTGCAGACCGACAGGAGCCGGATGTAGATCGCTCCTGAGAGACACAGCCAGAATACAGCAAATATAGAGGCGAATGCCAGCAGCAAACCACTGAACTGAGAATAGGTCCCCTATTGAAGGAATCAGAGAAAGAACTGGAAGAGCTTGAAGGGGCTCGAGACCCCAAAAGTACAACAATGCCAAGCAACCAGAGCTTCCAGGGACTAAGCCACTACCTAAAGACTATACATGGACTGACCCTGGACTCTGATTCCATAGGTAGCAATGAATATCCTAGTAAGAGCACCAGTGGAAGGGGAAGCCCTGGGTCCTGCTAAGACTGAACCCCCAGTGAACTAGTCTATGGGGGGAGGGCGGCAATGGGGGGAGGGTTGGGAGGGGAACACCCATAAGGAAGGGGAGGGGGGAGGGGGATGTTTGCCCGGAAACCGGGAAAGGGAATAACACTCGAAATGTATATAAGAAATACTCAAGTTAATAAAAAAAAAAAAAATTGCTATTTCATAAAAAAAAAAAAACAAAAAAAAAAAAAAAAAAAAAAAAAAAAAAAAAAAAAAAAACAAAAAAAAAAGTGGGACTGGAGAGATGGCTCAGTGGTTAAGAACACTGACTGCTCTTCCAAACCACATAGTGGCTCACAACCATCTGTAATGAGATCTGATGCCCTCTTCTGGTGTGCATGAAGACAGTGACAGTGTACTTATGTACATAAAATAAACAAAAACAATCCCCACACACACATTTAAAGCTGAGTGGTGCCTACCTTTGATCCCATCACTCAGGAGGCAGAGACAGGAGGATCTTTGTGAATTCAAGGCCAACCTGGTCTACAGAGGAAGCTCTAGGACAGCCAAGGCCACACAGAAGAAATACACAGGCTACTGCATTGAAAAACCAAACCAAACTAAACCAAACTAAACCAAACTAAACCAAACCCTATTGAAGTGTAGCTGTTGATGCTAAGCTTAACTTCTCAAAGAATATATACTCACCATTTTTGGTCTCCAGCAATTTATTGATAATATTACTAAGGTCAGCAACTTCTGAGGTGGCAGGGATTGAGAAAGGAACATCATCTACTGCATATCTATAAAAGGAAATGAGATGTTATATTATGCCTACGCATATTTTGGCAATTCTGCCTATATTCATTCAGTAACTTTTTACTGGGTTCATGCAAGACATATGCTACATGGCATAAACAAAATGATGTAAGATGTCTTTATTTATCTGTGGAGCCCTGGCTGTCCAGGAACTTGCTCTGTAGACCAGGCTGGCCTGGAAATCACAAAGGTCAGTCTGTCTGAGTGCTGGGATTAAAGGCACGTGCCACCACAGCTAGGCAAGTCTTTATTCTTAAAAGAATAAGGAGTGTGTATACAGTATCTTAAATGATGAGGTGATAAAGATAAGTCACTTCAACCAGAGAAAAGGGGTGGAAGTTCAGGATCCAAAAGGACACACAAAAAAGATCATTCTTAAGCCACAACTACAAGAAGTGACTCTGGCCAGGAAAGGGAAGGGTAGCCTGGAGGAGAACGTGGGAAACCAACGACAGCAGACCAGAGGAGATGAGACTAAAGACATGGAGTGCTTTACATCCTGTATACTATGAAACACTTTTTAATTCTTTGTGTAGGCCACAAGGAACCACTGAAGCAGTCCAAGTTAAGGTATAATAGCAGTACTGTGCTTACTGAGATCTTAATAGCTGTGTAACAGACTGGACCAGAAGAATATGACCAGAAACAGAAATCCCAAAGAGAAAAAAACCATTCATCTAGTAAGGAACTTATATTCACATATATAAAGAACATTTACAGTTCAGTAATAAAAAGTCTTTTTAAGAAAAAAACAAAACAAAAAAACAAACAAACAAAAAAACACAGGCAAGGAATTTGAATAGTTTTCCAGAGAAAGAGCAATAACAGGACCAAGCACAATCCGTATCACTTGACAGCCATAAGTGTTGGTGAAGATACAGAGACGAAGAATCTTCATCAGTGCTGGCGATGATGTAAAACAGTAGTTACTTTGGAAAACTGGGAGCCAGTTTCTTTAAAAGTTAAATGTGGGGGTTGGGGACTTAGCTCAGTGGTAGAGCGCTTGCCTAGCAAGCGCAAGGCCCTGGGTTCAGTCCCCAGCTCCAGAAAAAAAAAAAAAGTTGGGTTGGGGATTTAGCTCAGTGGTAGAGCGCTTGCCTAGGAAGCGCAAGGCCCTGGGTTCGGTCCCCAGCTCCGAAAAAAAAGAACAAAAAAAAAAAAAAAAAAAAAAAGAACAAAAAAAAAAAAAGTTAAATGTGGACTTATACTCTTTGACCAAAGAACCACACTTTTACATACATACCATCGAACAAGGAAAACACATGTTCACTGTGCATAGTGGCATGGGTCTTTTAATACTAGTATTTGGAAGGCAAAGGCATGAGGATCTATGGGTCTGAGGCCAGCTTTGGCTACACAGTGAGATCCCGGCCAGCCAGGGCTACACACGTTCACATAAAAATTGTATATTAATGCTTACACATCTACTATTCACAACAGCTAAAATACTGAAAGTTTAACTGGACAATAAGAGAAACTGAACCATACAATTTGGCCATAAAATAAAGTATGATGATATTGTCTCACAAATAAACTAAAAAGAAAAAAGAAAAACACGGTAAACAAAGATGACATCCACAAAAGACCATACATTTTGTATAATTTCATTATAAAAATGTCCAGAATAGGCAATTCTGCAAATAGATGGTAAGTAGGTAAGTAGTTGACTTGGGTGAGGAGTATTTAAGGGATGAAGTGTCAACTAAAGAACGGGCAATCCCCCCCCCCCATTAAATGTCCTTTATAAGAAAAAAAAAAAAGAACGGGCAAGTTAGAGCCAGGCAGTGGTGGCCAGTGGTGGCGAATGCCTTTAATCCCAGCATTCAGCAGGCAGAGCCAATTGGAGTGAATAGTTCTAGGACAGACAGGGCTACATAGAGAAACTCTGTTTTGAAAAACAAAAACAAAACAAAACAAACAAACCCAAAAACCACAATGGGGCTGGAAAGATGGCTCCGTGGTTAAGAGCACTGACTGCTCTTCCAGGTCCTGAGTTCAATTCCTAGCAACTACATGGTGGCTCACAACCATCTGTAATGGGGTCTGATGCCCTCTTCTGGTGTGTCTGAAGACAGCTACAGTGTATACATAAAATTAATAAATCTTAAAAAAAAAAGAATTTGTCATTTAAAAACAATAACAGAAATGGGGTGGTGGTGGTGAAGTTTTTTCTAAAATGAATTCTGTGGATGTTATACAACTCTATTGTGATATACCTGAGCCCCATATTATATATGTATCACCAGCAAAGTTGTCTCTATAGAACTTATTTATATATAGACACACAAGTACACACATAGAGTTTTATCAACTAGATAGAAAACAAGGTTATCTGAAAAGAGGAAATTCCGTAGAGTGGCCTGTAGGCAAGTCTGTGTGAGCATTTTCTGGACTAAAGACTGCTCACGACAGTGAGTAAAAAAAGATTCAAGATGACGTGACCACCGCTTCCAAATGTGATAAGATAGAAGCGTGGGGCACGTGAATAGGAGTGCGAATGAAGTCTTTTATTTTTTTCTGTCCAGCAGTCAGCTTATCTTATTTGCATCAAATCCGTTTCATTCAAGCCTAATAATTATTATTAAAGTTCTTTCGGCTTTGATTTACTAAAGTCTTGTATATTCCTAGTCAAAACAGCAAGGATTACCCGGGGCTACAAGGTCCAAATCGAAGGAGTCTTCAAACGAGATCGGCTTGGGGAAGACAGGGACAGAAGATGGAACCCTTACTTACTTCTTGTTCTCCGTGTAGAAACGTGCCTGGAGTTGTGCCATGGCAGAAAGTATACAACGAGGCTTCTCCACAAAAATGTATGCGCCGATAATCAAGTAGCTCTAAGGTAGACTGCACCTCGAGCGCAGTAGAAGACAGGCTTCAGTTATCTTCCTCGGGTTTCTACAGACCATACCACGAGGTTCTATTTCCACCGGTGCCCAGCCCGCACACATCAAATACCTATTCCGAGATTTAGGAAACATCGATTAGTAAAGCAGTCTTAAAAGCATCCAGTCCCCTTAATACTTTCATATTTCTTACTATCTATCTAGATCCATAAACGATTAGAAAAATAAAGAAAAGAACTACCTTGAACCTAATTTTTGAGGGTGTCGTTAGACCCAGACCCTTTAGACTCAGCGCTCAGATACTACAAACCCCAGCAGGAAGCGCGTTTCAGACCCTCTGAACACTGGGAGTTGTAGGTTTTATTTACTTTGCCACATCGCTCTTAGGTTCTTACATCCGCTTTTAAAACTCCCTTCTCTGGGCAGATATTACACTTCCTGCTTCTTTAATCTGAGTGACAAAGGCTCCACCAGTTCGTTTTCTATGAATCGTTCCAACAGCCAGATTGAGCTGAGACCATGTGTTTTTACCTCAGACTTCAGAGCGGAAACACGAGAAGGGAGAAGGAATCGGAAGGGAACTGGGCGACGGTGGCCGAGACGGGTCCAATCTGATGAGCCTGCGCTGCGCCTCCCGGAGAGTTGCGCCTGCGCATTGTGGTGGTCTCCACGGCGGGGCCTCGGAGCCAAGACGAGGTTGAGTAGTCTCGTTTTGAATTTTCTCCCTTCTGCTACGGCGGACTCCCCTCTCGCGTTGTGGGGCTCACTGCGGCGGCAGGGTTGGGGGAGCCAGAGGTCTGGCAGAGCTGTCCGCGCCCACAGACCGGACGCTCCCTCCCAACCTCCCTTCTTCCTCCCTCCTCCTCCCGTCACCTCCTGACCCTCCGGGGCTGGGAGCAACCGCCGGCCCCCGCCCCCGGCCGTCGCTGGACGCTGCTGCGCGCTGTCCCTGCGCCCTCGCCCGCCTCCACGGCGGCTCTGTCGCCGTGGACCCGGGAGGGGGCCCGCGGCCGGGAGAAGGCAGGCTGCCGCAGGGGGAGGCGAGGTGTCTGTCCCGCAGAGGGTGCGGAGCCAAAGAGCGCCCCACCGCCCCGGAGCACCCGAGTCCAGGGCCCGAGAGCGGCCTCTCCCCTCCTGTCTGAGTCTGATGTTTAGAAAAGCTTCCTCTGCACCTTCTCCCCTGCTTTCAGACTTTTTCTTTTTTCTGTTTTTGTTTTTGTTTTTTTTTTTTTCGGAGCTGGGGACCGAACCCAGGGCCTTGTGCTTCCTAGGCAAGCGTTCTACCACTGAGCTAAATCCCCAACCCCTTTTTTCTGTTTTTAATCCTGAAGTCACTCAAAGGCTTGTCTCGGTCTCAATGGTCTCGATTATTACTCCAGTTATTTTCCTGAGTGGAGAATAGATGGGGGCTATTACTCTTAAGATCCCAAAGTCACTTTTTTAAGGCATTCGCCTGGAAACCTCTGGGGATGGGGTACGGGAACACACTCCTCCCTCCGAGGCAGCAAATTACAGTCAGGCAGAACTGGATTGCAAAATGTGTGGGCTTAGCAGTATGAGTGTACAGGTGAATATAATGAGAGTTTTTCCTGTATGTCGCCTGATATTTAAATCCGTAGAAAATTAGAAGTGATCTAAACAATTGGAGGCGAAAACCAATAATTTGTTAAGTGGACAACACAAAAAGCATGACTGTTTTCAATTCATTCATTTTACAGAATTGCATGCCTTGTATCAGGAATGCCTGAATTTGATTTTACCTGTGTTACTTTTCCTCTGTGCCACACTAAAGTTAGCTGTGACAATTGAAAGTCCCATAAGAAGAACTCAGAACATGTTAACTATTGCTCTCATAAGAGCTACCAATAGAAGTTTTTACTAGAAACCTCAGTGATATAGGTGGAGGCATAAAATGAGAAAAACCTCTGCCGAAATTACAGGGAAAAAACCCCTCTTGTTCAGACTGGGTTTGCTGATGGCAGCAAGGCCCTTTAAACTAGAATCATTTGAAATGATGAGGATTTACGTTAAATAAGCGGGGACATCTGAAACTTGAAATTCCTTAGTTGAAGTATAGCTATTGAATTTTTGCTGGTAACAGGATTGATTAAAAATAGCGTTTTAAACTTCTTTAATTTGGATTTATCAGATTAACAATACCTGGAAGTCAATGCATTTTTTTAAAAAAAATCTTAATTCGAGTGGAAAATTATGATTAGGAAGATACAGAACACTAATTCCTCAAGGAAAGATTTCAGTTTGCAAAGCACACATCTTGAATTCACTAAAATATATTTTTATTTGGCTAAGGTATTTTGTTAAGGAAAAACTAGTTACTAAGAATATCCAGTACGAGTTTTCCAACAGTGACTTATGTGTGGTGGCTGGTGCTGCTCCCATGCATTACCTAGACGGCTAATGCTAGAGTGTTGCTTTTCTTTAGTTTATATCAACTGCAGACTTCTGGGATTCATTTACTGGGGTCTTCATGAAGACTCACTGTTATCTGAAGCATCCTCAACACAGAAAAAGATTTTTTTTTAACTGTCTCTTGGTTTTTTGTTATTAGAGTTTTTTGGTTTGTTTGGTTTGAGTTTTGGGTTTTGGTTTTATTTTTTTCTTTTTGTAGCTGTTGTTTTTTTTATTTTGGGACAGGGTCTCTATGTAGTCCAAGATGGATCCGAATCGACTATGTTTGCCCAGATTAGCTTTGAACTCTAGGCTCACCGGCTTCTATCTCCTGAATACTGGGGTTCTACCTGCTTGTAATCAACCACACTTGCTCGTTTTGAACCTTGAGTCTGAAATTCTGGAATTAATCTCATGGCTTTGTGTCCTGGGCAAACACTCTGCTGCTCAGCTGCATCGGGGCCAGTTCTGGGGTTTTAGGAGAATTCCCGTAGTTTGTTTTCATCCACAGGGTTTGTGTTCCTCAGTTTTGGTTGCCTGCTGTCAGCATTAAGAGGGACTCCTAGAAATAATTGATGAGTTTGAGATTGTATGTCTTTCTCGGTAACATGATGTTCAGCACCGTCCTACCTGGGACATGAATTATTTGTGTGTCCAGGGAGAGCGTCCATCTGCATGCTGCTCACCCATAGTTATTAAGCCACTGTCACAGACCTTGTGATACAGTAAGTGCAAAGGTGGTGATAACGGCAGTTCACATGTGCCACAGAGAAGTTAAAAGCATTTTAAGTAAAATGATGAAATCCAGAGTTTGGAAAGAAAAGCTATAGGCTAGTTTACAACAAGCTATTTCAGAGACCACATTCACAGAGGTCTTACTAAAGTATATTGTTAAACTTGTTTTTAATCTCCCTGCTCAATTCTAAAGTAACTGTCATTGGTTTGTATGTATAGAATAAAGCCTGGTGTAATTAGGCATTCTTTTTTTTTTTTTTTTTTTTGGAGATGGGGACCGAACCCAGGGCCTTGTGCTTGCTAGGCAAGTGCTCTACCACTGAGCTAAATCCCCAACCCCGTAATTAGGCATTCTTGATTCCAGGTATACATATGGACTCAACTGTACCTACCCAAGGGCAAGGAACCACTGTACTCCACTTACCATTAAACAGATAATCAAATCACATCAGAGTCAGGGTAAAATAGTAATATTTAATAGTAAGTAATATTTAAGCTCCCATAAAGCAAGAAATAGACGGGTTTGTGTGTGCAGTGTAAGAGCTGTAGAAGTTGGGGGGTGGTGGCGGCACACACCTTTAATCGCAGTACTCAGGAGGCAGAGCAGTTTGAGATCAGCCTGGCCTACAGAGTGAGTTCTGGGACAACCAGCTACATAGAGAAACCCTGTCTCAAAAACAAAAAAAACAAACAAAAGCTGTAGAAATCAAGATTATTAGAAGTTTTTAGGGAGGATAAATGCCTAAATAAAAGATATTTTAAATGTGATCTTTAACTTTTCTACTAAAAAGTAAAAATTTGGATCTGCCCACCTCTACCTCCCACCTCTGCCTCTATAGTGCTGAGATTAAGGGTTTTTTTGCCCCTACACCTGGCTTGGATTATTAGTTTTAAAGGATATATTTTAGTCCATACAGGTTATGGAAATGCAACAAAATTGATGTTGACAGTTTTTCAGAAAGTATACCTGAGAAATTATCCTTAATGTTTTTAAACAAAGACATATGCTGTTGATCAGAATCAAATGTCCACAGCCCAAGCATTAGTCAGGCGTCTCTGACTAATCTCTAGCCCTCTGCCATGAATTCACCATGTGCAAACAAACAGCCGTGAGAAAGTAATCACAGAAGCACTCATTGTAGTTTCTTCCAAACCTTTGTTTTTTAAAATGGATCAGGTTTTAATTGTATATGTTTGTAATGTTTGTGGCTTATGCATATGAGCGCAGTGCCCACAGAGGCTGGAAGAGGGTGTTACATCTGGGGCTGGGGCTGCAGATGTTGTGAGCCACTTCACCTGGGCGTTGGGATGATTTTGCTCTGGTCCTCGGCAAGAGCAGTGTGTGTTCTTAACTACTAACCCGTCTCTCCAGCTTGTAACCTTTACCTTGATCTTTACCTTTGATATAGAAGATCTACTTTGTAAAGTGATATAACATCCCAGAACACAATTTCCCAGAAAAAGTAAAGTGGGCTCTCGAAGTTTACTAAATATTCTACATCCTTAATGCCTCTTTCTTTCTGTTCCTTCTAACCACCCCTGATACTTCCTGCATATGAAGAATTTGTCAGGTGTAGGGTTACAGGTTGTAGGTGTGGGAACTTCATTTTCAAGTTCCTGTGGCTCCCACAGATTCTCCACTGGTAATCATTTTCATTGAGGGAAAGAGAATGTGGCTGCAGAGATCTTTGGTTCAGTGGTGACTGGAGACTCTTGGTCCTGAAATGAATCTGTAGTTGTGGATGAGGAGTCAGGGACAAAGGTCACCTACTCTGGGGCACAGCACCAGTCAGCCTTAGACTTTAGCTCTTGTCACCTGAGTGAGTAAGACTCTACCGTGTTAGCCTGGTAATAATTAAATTGTAATGTAAAGTATACACCGACCACCATCTCCTTACACAGAACATGCTACAGTGAAGACAGAGTCACAGCTTCCATACAAATAAGCTGGCCTGCTTAGAATTCAGTGCTCCAAGGGAAGACCACCAATGAATGCCAGAAAAGGCATTTCTGAGGCAAAATAACAGGAATCTGGACTTGAACTTGAGCCACTGCCTGGAGGTAATAACTTGATAAACTTTGTTTCTTCATCAGTTGTCCTTCTGGGTTTCTTCTTTTTCTTTTCTGATTGGTTTGGTTGGTTGGTTTCGTTTGGTTTTTGTTTTTTCGAGACAAGGTTTTTCTGTGAGGTCCAGGCTTTCCTGGAATTCAGTCTGTAGACAAAGCTGGTCCTGAATGAACAGAGATTCACTTGTCTCTGCCTCTCAAGTGCTGGGACTAAAGGCATGGGCTACCAATGCCTGGCAACCTTCTTCTTCCTCCTCCTCCTTCTCCTCTTCTTCCTCCTTTTCTTCCTCTTTTCTCTCCCCCACCCCCATTTTAACCCACTGAGTTGTTTTAATGCTACCAGTATGCGTATAGGTGTAGGACCATCCACTGGAGAATAGGCAACCTCTCAAGGGTTGAACCTCCCTGCCATGGGAGTCATCAATTTCAACTCTTCCTCAGTTGATGGATGGAGCTTTTTTCTTTTTTCCCTCTTCTTCCTTCTCCTCTTCCTCTTCCTCCTAGTTCTTCTCCTATTCCTACTCCTGCTCCTTCCTATTTTGTTTCTTTGTTTTTCTCTGTGAAGCTCTAGCTGTTTTGGTTCTTTTTTTTTTTTTTTTCTTTTCCTTTTTTTTTTTTTTTCTTTTCCGGAGCTGGGGACCGAACCCAGGGCCTTGCGCTTCCTAGGTAAGCGCTCTACCACTGAGCTAAATCCCCAACCCCTCTAGCTGTTTTGGAACTCGCTCTGTAGACCAGGCTGACCTCAAATTCAGAGATCTACCTGCCTCTGCCTCATAAGTGCTGGGATTAAAGGTATGCACCACCACTGCCTGGCAGCCAGTGTGTGTGTGTGTGTGTGTGTGTGTGTGTGTGTGTGTGTGTGTGTGTGTAGAACTTTATGACTCCCATTTCTTTCCATTCTTGTACTTTATCTTGATCATGTGTAAGTCTTATGCATGTAGTCATAGTTGCTGTGAACTTATGTAAGACATATATCTGACAGAGGGCTGGTGTCTGGGATATACAAATAACCCAAAAAAACTAAACACCAAAAACCAAATAGTCCAATTAAACATCTTAAATAGAACTAAACAGGAAGTTCACAAGGAAAAAGCATAAATTGCTAAGAATTCTTTTTTAAATGTTCAGCAAGCATCTGTAGTCATCAGGGAGATTCAAATTGAAACTACTATGAAATTACATATTGCCCCAATCAGAATGGTTAAAATCAAAACAAACACATGCTGACAGGAATATAAGTAAGGGAGAATGATTATTTGCTCATTGAGATTTGTCTTCAGTTCAAATCTTTGAGAAATGAGCGTCTGTGCTTAAAGATTTAAGAACAACACTGTTTTAGTTCACTGCGACCTAATAATGAAGAGTTTTAAATGGATGAAGGAAAATGTCAGCTATGCTTTATCAATACCTCAGAAATTGGAATAAGAATATCTCTTCTGGGCTGGAGAGATGGCTTAGCAGTTAAGAGCACTGACTGCTCTTCCAGAGTTCAATTCCCAGCAACCACATGGTGGCTCACAGACATCTGTAATGAGATCTGATGTCCTCTTCTGTTGTGTTTGAAGAGAGCTATAGTGTACTTACATGGATAAAATAAATAGATAAATCGTAAAAAAATAAAGAATATCTGTGCTACCCATGGCAGAAACATCTTAAGGTAGATACCAGAAACTCTGAGTTGAAAATGTTTCCACTGAATGAGATTCAGAACACAAAGGCATGGATTAAGAGGTGTATTTTGAATATATTTTTCTTCTTATAAATTGTGAATTTTATGTAATAAAAATCCACTGAAATTTAAGACTCTTCAGTAAGTATGGAGCAAAACCTGTAAGTGGTAAAAGACTCTAAATCATGGTTTCTTACGGTTTTTCTTAGGGCTATGTAAAGCAATTGAATTTAGTGATACCAGGGTTTTATTAGGCTGATTATTTTTATTTTATGTATATGGGTGTTTTGTTTGCATGTATGCCTGTTACATATTTACTGACTTATTTAGTGCATGCACATGCATTCATGTGTTTGTATATGCACTTTGGTGCATGCCCATGCATGTATGTGCATGTGCTTATTCAAGCACACATCTGTGTGCATGTGTGGAGGTCAGAGAACAGCTTGTAGGACTTGGCTCCTTTCACTGTCTGGGTTCCAGGAGTCCAACATGGTTCCTCAGGCTTGGTACCAAGCAACTTTCCTTACCCACTGAGCCATCTCATAAGTCCCATCAGAGAATTCTTTTAAAGAGATATTACTCAGTTTGTTCACTGTGAATTTGTTTACGATCTTTGCATTCACGTGTTCATGACTTTTCTATTTAGGTATGGTGAGACCAACAGACGAAGAGACGATTGCCATTGGGAAGACAGCCCATTTTTCACAGTTCTCGAAAGGAGTGGGCATGCTGTACCACCAAGTGCCAACAATAACACCAAGGTCAGCGGAGGGTCTACGTGGGGTAGAGGACTGCAAACGAACCTTCTTGTGGTTTTTGAGAGAAAGACTGGGCAAAGAGGCCCAGACCAGATCAGATAGTCTGAATAAACTTACTGGGCTCTGGCTTGTGCTGGCTGGCAGCAGACCTTAGGGTACCAGGCCCAAGTGCCTCAAAGTTTATATTATGCTTAATTTCTCATTTCCAAGTTTGTCAAGGTAATACTAGATAGTATAAGTGTTTAGTTTTAACTTTAACCCAGGCTGTTAGATGTTACAGATGTAATCCTAGAATGCAAGCCCCCTGCCTTAGCTTTCTGATTACATGTACAGCCATGCCCAACTGGAGGAGATAGGGAGATCAGAGTATTAAGATTACCATTATCGGGACTGGAGAGATGGCTCAGCAGTTAGGAGTACTGACTGCTCTTATGGAGGTCCTGAGTTCAATTCCCAGCAACCACATGGTGGCTCACAACCATCTGTAGGGGGATCCATGCCCTCTTCTGGTGTGTCTGAAGACAGTGACAGTATACTCATATAAGTAAAATAAATCTTGAAAAAAAAAAAGAAAACGAAAACAATACAAAACAAAAAAAGATTACCATTGTCTTCTTCAGGATTTTAAAAAGTTATTCTTTGATAATTTCATATATTTTGATCATAACCAATGCAAATTCCACTTCCTCCAGACATCCCCAATACTCGTCCTACTCACCTTCTCAGTCCACTGAGTGCAGTTAGTTCTTCCTGAGTGCACTGCGGCCTCTAGAGACCACCACCTGAAGAAGACATATTCCCCATTGTCCAGGAGAAATCAATCAATTGCCAATAGCTCTGCAGCTAAGGATGGAGCCTTGTGCGCCCCTCTTCCATCCGTGCTAGAATATTGATTAGCTTGGGGGGTTTTTTGCAGGTAACCATAGCTGCTAGAAGTTCATAGGGCAATGATCATGCTCTGTCCAGAGACATTCCTGATACTCATTCCCATCTGATTCCTACATTCCTTTCTACCACTCCCCTTTTCATGAGCTTTCGAAGGTAGATAGAATGGTATTTCTTGAGCACTGAGGGGAGTGTAGAATGGATTAAATGTCCCATTTGGGGCTGAGCTCTCAACATTCTCCCAGTCTGAGTACTTTGACTGCAACCCACTGCAGAAAAAAGCTTTCCTGACCAGAACTGAGAGTGGTACAAACCTTTAGCTATAAACATAGTCAGAAGGCAGTTAGATACGTTCATTTAGCAAAACAGTAGCAGTTTTCCTTCTAGCAGCTGTGACCTCTCTAGCCATGGACTTGTGACTAGGTTTAGAGTACCAAAGTCCCTCCTGTATAGTGGGTCTCAAATCCAATTAAGATGCAGTTGGTTACCTCCATAACAATAATGCCATTGCTGTACCAAGGAGCACATCTTACCTGGTAGGTCACTATTATAGCATACAGGGTCTACTGCTCAGTAAGTCCATTAATCCTTTTTCCTCTCAGTGGCCAGAATAGCACCTCCTCGCACCATGCAAACCAGCTTGTGGGGAGGAAGCTACAGTTCTAGGTTGAGTTCTCTAGGTACCACAGTAAAGGTGTGTTGTGTCTTTAGTGGTAGAGCCTCACAAACTCATCCCTTGGTTGCTTACATTAAATGTGTCTGGTAGTTTACGCTCATCTGACATTTTTACTTAAAAAACATTTTTATGGTTAATTTTGGGCAGGGTGTGTGTGTGCATGCACCACCGCATTCATGTGGAGACCAGGGAACTTTCCCTACTGAACCATCACTCTTTGTAATTTCAGTTTTCTGTGGTCAGCCATGACTAGAAAATACTAAATGGGAAATTTTAGGAGTACCTTCTATTGCAATGTGGTATAGTCATTCTATTTTATTATTGTTTTTGTTTATTTTTTGTTGTGCCTAATAGACCTAGTAGAGAAATGCTGGTATAGAAGTGCACATGAGGGGGTTGGGGATTTAGCTCAGTGATAGAGCGCTTGCCTAGGAAGTGCAAGGCCCTGGGTTCTGTCCCCAGCTCCAGGAAAAAAAAGAACCAAAAAAAAAAAAAAAAAAAAAGAAGTGCACATGAGGGGTTGGGGATTTAGCTCAGTGGTAGAGTGCTTGCCTAGCAAGTGCAAGGCCCTGGGTTCTGTCCCCAGCTCCGGAAAAAAAAAAAAAAAAAAAAGAAAAGAAAAAAAGAAGTGCACATGAAGGATTTGGTCTTTTCTAAGGTTTAGATGTCCACTGGCGTATTCAGAGTGTATTTCATAGGAGACATATTCTGTGCATGCGTAGTCCTGTAGCACCAAAGCATCTTTCTAAAGTTATGTGATCCCATGTAGTTAACATACCTTGAGGGACACAGATTATCATGTGTGTGTAATACCATCAACACCAAGGCAGACACATAAAGTTGCATAAGGCCATATAGATTAACATGTCCTGAAGGACACGTGTTCTCATACATGCATAGTCCCACTGGTACCAAGGCATCTTTTAGAAAGTTATGTAATGTTGTATAGGTTACACCCAACCCATAAAATTAAACTTTTATTTCATTAAATAATTGTGCAATGAGTGTAACATAACTTTATAACACAAATGCAATTTTGGTGAGCAAACATAGGATATAGTTAAGGACAGAACGAGGGACTACGTAATCCTAGTATTTAATTTGCCTTAAATGTGTTCTGGTGCCTTGACAAGTTAATTAACAAAAACAGTAATTTCTGTCTATAGAGAGGAAATTATTTTACTTACATTGTGTAAGAGACCATAGTATGGAAGATGGAAATTTTACTTAGGATTAACATCCCCACAAAGCGTCATTAATTGTACAATTGGCCAGGTGTTTAATCTTTCAGCCATTAGCCAATCAGAGAAAATGGGACTGACTGAGAAGCCAGCATGGAGCCACGTCACTCAGTAGGAGGCACCTGTGGTGATGGTGAGACAGAAAGAGACACCCCAGGACTCGAGGCAGGGCCTCACGGGAAAGGGTTCTGAGCTTAAGAAGAGCAGCGTGACACTTAACTTTCCGCGCTTGAAGAATAGTTGTTCTCACAGTGATACAAGATGTTTAATATACCAGGAATGGAAGTACACACTTGTTTTTCCAGCACTCAGAGACACAGGCAGAAGGTTAAAGTCGGGCCTAGGATACATATTTGAGATACTGTTTCAAAAAGGTTTTTTACATACCATATATTTAATGATATTAAGTATAGCCATAAAATTTGTGCATTCAAAATATATTTTTTAATTTATATTTCACTTTGTTCAAAAGCATTCCTGAGGAAATAAAGACTTAAAAAATATAAAAGTCGGGCTGGAGAGATGGCTCAGAGGTTAAGAGCACTGACTGCTCTTCTAGAGGTCCTGAGTTCAATTCCCAGCAACCACATGGTGGCTCACAACCATCTGTAATGGGATCGATCGATCGATCGATCTATCTATCTATCTATCTATCTATCTATCTATCTATCTATCTATCTAATCTATGTCAACAATTTCACTTAAGACGACTGTTCTCAACTTGTGGGTCACAACTCATTTGGGGGTTGAACAACCCTTTCACAGGGGTCACCTAAGACCATCCAAAATCAGATATTTACATTACAATTCATAACAGTAGCAAAGTTATAGTTATGAAGAAGCAATGAAAATAATCATACTGTTGGGGTCACCACAACATGAGGAACTGTATTAAAGGGTTGCAGCATTAGGAGGGTTGAGTACCATTGGCTTAAGAAAACTTTGGGCTACAGTGTAGCTCAGTGTAAATAGCCTAGCATATAGAGGTCCTGGGTTCAATATCCAGCACTAAAAATAACCAGAATCCCTGGGCATAGTGGCACACGCCTTTAGTCCCAGCACTTAGGTGGCAGAAACAGCAGAGGAAGGCAAATCTCTATAAGTTCCAGGTGAGCCTGGTCTACAGTATGAGTTCCAGAACAGCCAGGGCCTTATAGAGATACTCTGTCTTAAAGAAAACATAAAAAATAAAAATGAAAAAAAACCCTTTTGTTGCAAAAGTAAAATGAACAATTAATTGTAACATAAATGTCTTTCTATGTTTAGTATATAGCCTTTTTTAGATATTGTAAAAATATGGCATATTTTACAAAGACTGAGTAAATTTCTTTTTCTTTTTAAAAGCGTCTGACCTGTATGGACTCTGGGGATCCTTCCCTTGGACAAAATGATCCCCCTACCATTTTGCCCAATACTGTTCCTGAAACACATGATCCACTCACATCACAGAATATACCAGAGACACTGACTGACACACAGGCCCTTCATGAAGAGCAATTTCATCTTTTGGACCAAAATGGGCAGCCTATTCAATATGACCTTCAGTCTTTGGGAAATTCTACTGCACAAATGGTGAGAATATTTTATATCTAATGAGTTTTGTGTTTTTATGGTATTTAACAAATTATATTAATCATGCTAAGTTAGTTTCCTTTTTTGTGCATTTGTTTGTTTGTTTGGTTCTTTGAAACAAGATTTCTTTGTGTAGCCCTGGCTGTCCTGGAACTCATTCTGTAGACCAGGCTGGTCTCCTCAAACTTGGAGATCTGCCTGCCTCTGCCTCCTGAGTGCTGGGATTAAAGGTATATGCCACCACTGCCCAATGACCCTAGTTTGTTTGTTCCTTTATCTATCTGTCCCTCCCTCCCTCCTTCCCTCCCTCCCTCTCTTCTTCCCTCCCTTTCTCCTTCTCTTCCTTCCTTCCTTTTAAATTCTTGTCTCTGTCCACTGTTAAGATTCCCACAAGAACACCAAGCTATTCAGCCATAGTGTATACGCAGAGGACCTAGGGCAGACCCATGTAGGCTCCCTGATCTCTGCGAGCCCCATGAGTCCTAGTCAGTTGATTCTGTGGGTCTTGTTCTTGTGGTATCCCATACCCCTCTGGTCCCTACAATCCATTCTCCCCTTCCTCTGCAGGACTTCCTGAGCTCTGTGTAATGTTTGGTTATGGGACTCTGCTTCTTACCCCACCAGTTGCTGGATGAAGCCTCTCTGGTCTCTCTGATGATGATTATGCTAGACCTCAGTCCCAGAACCTCTTCAGGCAGAACAAACTATAGGTTGAAGATTTGTGGCTGGGTTGGTGTCCCAAACCCTCCACTTGCATGGTTATAGAAGATGATGGGTTCAGTCTTCAAGAACCCTCATTACTATGAGTCTTTCTAGGGTCACTCTCCTAGATTCCATGGAGTTTCCATTGTACTAGGTTTTCACCTTGCCCCCAAACGCCCCCAGTTCCAGTCACTGAGCCTAGTATTTTCTCTGGCCCCCCCATTCCCCTATTCCCAACTCCATCTGCACCCATCCCAGCAGCAAAATCTATTCTATTTCCCCTTCCCAGGGAGATCCTTGCATTACCCCTTAAGCCATCCTTGCTACTTAGCCTCTCTGGATATGTAAGTTATAGCATAGTTGACTTTTACTGTACAGCTAATATCCATTTATTATTGGGTACATATATACCACGTTTGTCTTTCTAGGTCTAGGTTATCTCATTAGGATGATTTTTCTAGTTCTATCCATTTGCCTGCACATTTCATGATGTCATTGTTTTTTTTACATCTGAGTAATAATAATACTCTACTGAGTAAATGAACCACATTCTCTTTCCCATTCTTTGGTTGAGGGTCACCTAAGTTGTTTCCAGTTTCTGGCTATTAGGAATAAATCTTGTATGAATATAGTTGAGCAAGCGTCCTTGCAATGTGATTGACCATCCTTTAATATATGCCCAGGAGTGATATAGCTGGTTTTGAGGTGTACTGAGTCTCAACTTTCTGAGAAACCACTATATTGATTTCCAAAGTGGCGGCACAGTTTGCATTCTCGCCAACAGTGGAGGAATGTTCCCTTGCTCCGCATCCTGGCCAGCATACGCTGTCACTTGTGTTTTTGATCTTAGCCATGCTGACTGGTATAAGGTGGAATCTCAGGGTTGTTTTGATTTCCATTGACCTGATGACTAAAGATGTTGAACATTTCTTTGAGTGTTTCTCTGACATTTGAGATTCCTCTGTTGAGAATTACCTGTTTAGATCTGTACCCCATTTTTTAATTAAGTATTTGGTTTGTTGATGTCTGGTTTCTTGATTTCCTTATACATTTTAGATATTAGCCCTCTGTCTAATGTGGAGTTGGTGAGGTGTATCTTTTCCATTCTGTGGGCTGCTGTTTTGTACTATAGATGGTGGGAGTCCTTTGCCTTACATAAGCTTTTCAGTTTCATGAGGTTCCACTTATTAATTATTGATCTTAGTTCCTGTGCTGTTGGTGTTCTGTTCAGGAAGTTGTCTCCTGTACCAATACATTTAAGGATAGTCCCTACTTTCTCTTCCAGTAAGTTCAGAAGTCTCTGGTTTTATGTTGAGATCTTTGATCCATTTAGACGAATTTTGTGCATGGTGATAGATATGGAACTATTCATATTCTTCTACATACAGTCATCCAGTTAGACCAGCATCATTTGTTGAAGATGCTTTCTTTTTTTCCATTGTACATTTCTGGCTTCTTTATCAAATATCAGGTGTCCATAGGTGTATGGATTTACACCTGGTTCTTTGATTCGATTCTATTGATCAGTGTGTTTGTTTTTATCCCACTACTGTGTGGTATTTATGACTACAGCTCTGTAGTATTGAATTAGGGATGGTGATACCTCTGGAAGTTCTTTTATTGTATAGGATTGTTTTAGCTATCCTGAGTTTTTTGATTTTCCATGTCAAGTTGATATTGTTTCTTCAAGGTGTGTAAAGAATTGTGCTGGAATTCTGATGGAGATAGTGTTGAATCTGTAGATTGCTTTAGGCAAGATGGCCATTTTTACTATGTTAATCCTTCTGATCCATGATTATGGGAGATCTTTCTATTTTCTGATATATTCTTCAATTTCCTTCTTCAAAGACTTGAAGTTTTTATTATACAGGTCTTTCACCTACTTTGTTAGAGTTACTACAAGACATTTTATATTACTGTCTATGGTGAAAGATGTTGTTTCCCTGTTTTCTTTCTCAGCCTGTGTGTTATTCGCTATTGTATCCTGCCACTTTGCTGAAGGTGTTTATCAGCTGTAGGAGTTCTCTGGTAGAATTTATTGGGATCATGTGTGTATACTATCATATTATCTGTAAATATCAATGCTTAGACTTCTTTGTTTCTAATTTGTATCCCCTTAATCTCCTTTATTTGTCTTATTGCCCTGGCTAGAACTTCAAATGCTGTATTGAATAGATATGAAGACAGTGGACAGACTTATTTTGTTTCTGATTTTAGTGGAATTGCTTTATGTTTCTCTCCATTTAATTTGATGTTGGTGTAAGGCTTGCTATAAATTCTGTTACCGTGTTTAGGTATGTCTCTTGTATCCCTGATCTTTCTAAAACTTTTATTGTGAAGGTGTGTTGAATTTTGCCAAGGCTTTTTCAGCATCTAGGATATGATCATGTGTTTTGTTTTATTTTGTTTTCCTTTCAATTTGCTTATATAATGGGTTACATTGATGGATTTTCAAATATTGAACCATTCCTGCATCTCTGGGATGAAACCTACTTGATCATGGTGGGTTTTTTTTTTTTTTTTTTTTTTTTTGGTCTGTTTTTAGATTTGGTTTGCGAGTATTTTATTGGATATTTTTACATCAATATTTATAAGGGATCTTGGTCTGTAATTTTCTTTCTTTGTTGAATCTTTGTGTGATTTGTATAGCAATGTGACTGTGGCTTCATAAAATGAATTGGGCAATGTTTTTTCAGTTTCTATTTTGTTGAATAATTTGAGTAGTATTGGCATTAGCTCTTCTTTGAAGGTCTGGTAGAATTCTGCACTAAAACTATTTGGCCCTGGGCATTTTTTGGCTGGAGGACTTTTAAGGGTTGCTTCTTTTTCCTTAAGGGTTATAGGTCTATTTAAATTGTTTATCTGATCTTGATTTAACTTTGGTAAGTGATATCTATCAAGAAAATTGTCCATTTCTTTTAGGGTTTTTAATTTTGTGAATACAGTTTTGGAGCATGACCAACTAATTTTTTTGGATTTCCTTGGTGTCTGTTGTTATATTCCCCCATTTTGTTTCTGATTTGTTAATTTGGATACTGTCTAGTCTTTTAGTTAGTTTGGAAAAGGGTTTGTTTATCTTACTGACTTACTCAAAGAACCAACTCTTTGTTTTATTGATTCTTTTTTTTTTCTTCCTCCGGAGCTGGGGATCGAACCCAGGGCCTTGCACCTGCTAGGCAAGCGCTCTACCGCTGAGCTAAATCCCCAACCCGTTTTATTGATTCTTTGTATAGTTCTCTTTGTTTCTATTTTATTTCAGCTCTCAGTTTGAGTATTTCCACTCCTCTTGGGTATGTTTCCTTCTGTTTATTCTAAAGCTTTCAGGTGTTTTTAAGTTGCTAGTATTAGATCTTTCCATTTTCTTTATGAAGGCACATAGTGCTATATACTTTCCTTTTACACTGCTTTCATTGTGTACCATAAGTTTGGGTATATTGTGCCTTCATTTTCATTGAATTCTAGAAAGTCTTTAATTTCTTTCTTTATTTCTTCACTGTCCCAGTGGTCATTGAGTAGACAGTTGCTCAGTTTTCATGAATTTGTAGGCTTTCAGCTTTTTTCTGTTGTTGAAATCCAGCTTTAATCCATGGTAGTCTGATAGGCTATGGGGGGTGGGACACGTTATTTCAGTTTCCTTGTAACTGGTAAGAATTGTTTTGTGATGAAATATGTGGTCAATGTTGGAGAATGTTCTGTGATGTACTGAGAAGAAATATATTCTTTTGTGTTTGGGTAAAATATTCTATAGGTAATTTTAGGTCCATTTGATGCATAACATCTATTAGCTATATTATTTCTGTTTGGTTTCTGTCTTGAAGACCTGTTCATTGGTAAGAGTGGGATGTAGCTATTAATATATGAGGTTTGATGTGTGATTTAAGCTTTAGTAATGTTTCTTTTACATATGTGGGTGCCTTTGCATTTGAAGCACAGATGTTAAGAATTGTAACATCATCTTGGTGGATTTTTTCCTTTGATGAGTATGAAGTGTCCTTCTTTAACTTTTTTGACTAATTTTGTTTGAAGTCTATTTTGTTAGCCATTAGAATAGTTACACCAGTTTGCTTCTTGAGTTCACTGGCTTGGAAAATTTTTTTCCAACCCTCTACTCTGAGGTATATCTTCCTTTGATGTTACAGTGTGTTTCTTGGCATCTAGGCATGCAACAGAAGGGTGAATCCTGTTTTCATATCCATTCTGTTAGCCTGTGGGGTTTTTTTAATATTGGAGAATTGAGTCAATTGATAGTGAGAGTTATTGTCATTTTTAACAAAATCTCAATTGTTGGACTTTACCAATGAAGACTCCTGAGCCTGATGCTGGGGTGAAAGCCTGCTAGCTCAGAGAGTCAGAGAAAGGGTTCAACTGACTTTCCTCCACAGTTGAAGTCCTAAAAGGAAGCTCTCCCTCTCCACAGTGCTTAAAAACCCCTCAAATTGTATGACTAGTATCATGACAGAAGTTTACATACACATAATAATCTTATAGATTTTGAGATAATATTTCTACCTTAAGGAAAGAGTTTTAAAGAGTAAAGTGAAAATCAAAAGATTATGAGACTAGTGGCAATAGAATAGTCCCTTATTTCTTGTTTTCTTCTGTTCCATACCAGGTGGCTCTTCTAATATGAGACAGAGATTTTGAATTTTCCTTTGACAACATGTGTGAGTTTAGAGAAGGAGAGAGCCACGCTCCAACCCCAAAGCCAGCTTTAAATTTTGCCTGGGACTTCCTGGCTAAACATTCATTATTCATACAAGCCCAACAGACTCATTAAAAATTAAAAATTATAATTTTTGTGACCAGTCAATATTTTATCTTCTATGTTTGCACCTATAGTAAATCCTTAGTTCCCTTTTTTATGACCGATGGTTAATGGTTTTACAACCTCTTGGAATGTGCGCTAAGTTGTAGATGCCTGTTTGCTTTCTCAAAAGCAGTTAACTCATGACACTTGAAGACTGGCAGAGTTCTCATTGCAGTTTTGACATCAGAAAGTTCTTAATAGCAGTCCTGTTATAAAAGAGCTTAATAATTACTAATGTAATTTTAAGAAATCATATAGGATCATCACTAAGAATTAAGAAATCACCTATTTGTTTGTATAGTATTACTACAAGACAGTACGCCTTCACTGTTCTGCAGAGATCTGCTCAAAAGAGTGGGCTAACCTAGTGATTGTTATACGTATTTAATAATAACAGGAAAAGCATATTAATAGCAGGAATCTTTCCTAAAATGTAATCTTCTCGGCCTTGCCTTGAGAAGCAAATTTGTCAATAACTTTAACAGTCCATGAGGAACCATCTCAGGAAGATTGCCTGCTAGTTTTTAGCTTCTCCTAGCTGGCTCCTGGCAAATTTTTAAATGAATTAGAACCACATAAAGACCATTTGCCACTTATTTCTGTGCAGGGCAGCAGAGACAGCTGGAGGTGGGTGATACCACTGGGCCAATCTAATTTACTTGTTTTCTTGGGACACATTCTCTTGATGATCTATCTATCCTCTCTTCAGATGTTTCACTTGTCCAGGGGTTTCTGAATTCCTTAGTTGGATGCTTTTATTCTCCTGGAAAGATAAAAACAAAACTCTGCCCCAACTCTAACTCTGGGGAGGGGAGGTTCCTTTTTAGGCAGGTTATATCTTTCCTAGGGCAAAATGTTTTTTGGCAACAGAAAAAGTATTATCTTTCAATTGAAACTTAAAAAATTCTTTTGAAGATTTGAAACTAAATATACCTTAGTATTTGTAGATAAATATACCTATATTTCCATATATATATATATATATATGTATATATATATATATTCAAGGTTTAAGTGTATTTATTTTTAGATCACAAAGAACATTCACTTTGAATTTCAGCCTGTATTTTACAATCAGCTTTTAAATTTTACATCACTGTAATTCCTATGTGGCTGCCTCTGCCTCCCAAGTGCTGGGAGGTGTGAACCACCACCTGGCTATGTAATTCCTTGTAATAATTATTCTCATAGTTTTTTCCTGGTTTAGTTTGGTTCTCCATTACCCCTTATTTTTTAGTATTAGGAGTGAATTTTCAAGTTTTTTTGAATGTGTAATCTATCATTCTTGCTAATTTATTCTGAGTTTGTTCCCTGGCAAATTTTGATATTCTGGTCTTAATTAACAAATGGCAATTTGACCACTATTTCATTATTTCCAGATGTTTGTCTGTCTTACCCATATTTGCTACTTAAATTTGATGTTTGCTAAGTTTTCTAGGTTTTGCCATTTCCATTCATGCCGCCTATGACCAGATACTGAGAGGCCAGATCTTATGGGTTCAGACTCCATCTTAGAGAACCTGACCTAAGGTTGAACTCAAGTTAACTAATAAGCTGGCACCTAGTTTTCAGGCTACTCCCTAACAAGCTGGTGTCTAGCGCCAGTTTCCAGGTTACTCCCCAACAAATTTGCAACTCCAGGTTACAAGCCGGCCCCTGGTACGTTAGTCCTAAAAACCACCAATGAGGAGGAAAACAGAAGTTATGATTATGGTTTGGCTCCCAGAACCAGCCAATTACAATTATGTTAAAGGCCATAATGCCCCCACCCCCCATCAGTCAAATGTATGCCAGGCTAGACTGACCCCCTCCCCCAACCCCACTTGTTTGCTGGCCTCTATAAATGCTTGCCTGAGACTGGGCTTGGGTCTGCACCTTCCCTTTCTGAAGCAGTGGCCCAAGCTCAGGCTTAAATAAAGAGATTCTAGTGCAATTACATTAGAGTTGGCTCCTGGGCGGTCTTTTGGGGTTCGAGAATGCTTCCTGGCACAACAATATCTTTACCATTTATCTGCCAGTCAGTGGTTTCCATTTTGATGACCGTATAGCTGCTGTGCCACTGCACACACCATGAATTGTTCCTGGTTGATCATCTTATGGCCAGCAGTGCTGCACTGACTTTGTGGTTCCTTTCAGGATTGGCGGTTCCATTCCCCGAGTCTATGGCGGCCACTGTCCGTTAGCTTTGGTTCCATCAGGGCTTCATAAATCATCGGTAAACCATGCATTAGCCAAATGTCGTGACCATTCCCTCAGTCCCCACACCTCAACAGGGGCCTCTTTTGGGGAGCAGGGGAGTGGTTTAGGAAAGGGGATTATAGGCAACTGAGCTGTTTCCTCAGTGCCCCTTTGCTGCCACATCCTGATCATGAAGGAATTCAGTTAGGTACCAGTTCCACTGTTAGACCTTTCCCTCCATGGCTAAGCCTGTGAAGGACTCTGCCTTCCAACGGACCAAATCCATCATTGTAAGAGGACCTTACATCCTCTTACACCTCATGACCATAGGGTGGTTGGCAATGACTGAGTATAAGGTTCTCCATCCTTATAAAATGTCCAGATTTGTTTGTCAAAGAACATATTTATTCTTCATATATGGAAAGTATTTGCAATAGAAGCCAAAAGGCAAATGTTGGTGGACTCCTTTTTGCTTAATGAAGAGTCCCCAGATGCCAATTCACCATTAAATATGATATTCATAGTTAAGAAATCAGTCAGGGTTGCATGCATGGAGAAGAGCTTCCCGGCAGTCAGTCACAAAAGCTGCTCTTTGTTCTGGCCCCATTGGGAATTAGCTGCCTTTCTAGTAACTGTGTGATCTTTCTTTTGTTATAAGCCATTGTTCCACCCATTGAGGTTAACCATTTTAAAGTTAGGGTGGTTGGTACCTTTGAAAGACCAACACCTGTTGTGTCCTGCCTATGGACCATGGACCGTCTGACTGTTCTTGATAATACATTTTCAGAAGCATTCTTTATTTATAGTTTGTTTCTGAGATTGGAGGAATGTTAATCTGTATTTTTCCATTGTTGCAACAAATCACATCCCCATAAATTCATGGCTATATTAGCTACATATGGCTTTAACTTTCTTATATGTCCTCTGGCCCTATACACTCTACCTGTTTTGTACTTAGCTTTACCTGAGATAAAGTTCCAACCCCTAGAAGCTGAGTGTATATCTCCTGAGGAGGCCAAGGCAGATGCCAAGATTTTGGTGAAATTATCATTACATTTACTCCTATGTCTACAAATCTTCAATTTCAAGGCCATTTATTTATATTTTTAACTTTCATCTCTGATCATTTATAGCAGTTTGCCAAATATACTGGTTTTCTGGTTTCTCCCAAATATTTTGTTTTATCTACTGAAGTTGTTTTGTCCTTGATTACATCCAGGGCACTGTTTTGTTGTTGTTGTTGTTTGTTTGTTTTCTTATTTTTTTTTAAAACAGGAGTTAAATCTTTTAATTGCTCTATGGATGATTTTCTCTGATGCTGACAGGGAATGATTAATCAAATTTGCTGTCAGGGCCTGCTGGAGGTCCCCTGGGGCATTTCCTGATGGCAAAGGGTTACCTTGCCTGTCCCTTGTTGATCTGCATTCATTAGTCCAGTGCCAGCCTTTGCCACATCTTCTAAATGCTTCAGAAGGCTGGGGCCTTCTTTTTGGATTATCTCTAGAAAAAACATTGTTTCTAGGAATGCTTTGCCTATAATCTGTTTTCAAATGACCTTGCTTACCACAATTAAAAATTGGACATTTTTATTTTTCTTAAAACTTTTAGAAATTATTTCTCCTATCAGAGTAGCATCATATACATGAGAGCCAATATTAGCCATATCTATAATCCATTCATCTACTGGTGTTTATCTTGCCTTTTGTATTCTGAATTAGAATTTTCAAAAACCAAAGATTCAATTAGTATTTTTATGATTTCTGAATCTGATACTATTGTATTTACAGCTGAAGTCAATCTTTGCAAAAAATCAGTGAAGGCTTCCTTTGGGTCTTGTATAATTTTAGTAAATGACTCAGACCTCTTTCCTGATTCTGCAACCTTGTCCTAAGCATTTAAAGCTGCTAAATGACATAGCATCAAGGTGTGAGCATCAAGTTCAAGCTGCCTGTGTAACTCAGGAGTCTGACCATCACCTAGCAACTGATCTGGGAAATATTAGTCCCTCTAGCCCTATTTCATCGTTCTCTGGCCCTAGCTTCCTCTGTCCACCATGTTCACCAGTGTAACTGAGGGCCAGCTTCCATTATTGCTGTTGCCAAATCTTTCCAGTCTTGGGGAATAATTCTGTTCTGAGTTGCCCATGGATTTAATATCTGTTTCACAGAGGGTGAGTGCAAACCATATGAAATTATTGCTTCCTTGAATCTCCTCAGGTCTAACATGTCTATAGGATTCCATTTACTTGCTTCATAACCTTGGGGGTGCCTATCATATGCTGGTAAGTATTGTTTATTAACTGGATAAACTAAAGTTGGTTTTCTTACAACTGTGGCCGCCCCTCTTCAGTTTCATCATGTGCTGGCACAGTAGGTTCTTGTTTAAATTCCTTTATCTGTATCTGAGTATTTTTCTGATTTTCATTTATAAGTCTTTCTAACGCTCATGTCTTATTAACCCACATATGTGGCTATTAAGGATAAAATATGAAATACCAAGATGATAATAACCATAATCACTATTGAGCCAATTTCAGTTAAGTCATTTAGCTTTTCATTTTCTGCTTCTATTTTCAAGCCATCTAAAGTAGCACTGTACGGGGTCCTAGCACCTTGTATTATGGTATTTTCCCATCCTCAACTCTCTCTTTGAGGACTTCCCAGGTAACTTACCAAATCTAATGGCTTCTTAATTTTTCTGCAGCTGGCCATGTGGTTGTGCCATGTGTTGGAGTGCAAAATGTTTTTAACAAAATCTCAGTCATTCTATTTTACCAATGAAGACGGGGAGCCAGATGCTGGAGTGAAAGCTAACCCAGAGGCAGAGAGAGCACAGCTGACCTTTTTCCACAGATGACAGACACCCCTAAGGGAAGGTCTTCCCCCCATACCATCTTAAAACCCCCCAAACTGAATGCCCCCTTCTACTTCCTGTGTGTTTATATCCGTCCTCAGACTTACTCTCTATGTTATTTTTTCCTGTGTTTACTCCCTGTCGACTGACTGCTTGCTCTGCCTCTTGACTTATAGTTGACTTTATTTAATTCTGTTACAAGAATCAAGAAGCTCTTGAATTAAAGATTTGTGCTAGGGCTGAGCCACACCACAACTAGAGACAGGCTTTTTCTGTAACTAACACAATTTCTGGGTTCATAGTGTGATAAAATATCCTGCAACAAGTTATTAATGGTCAATGATTAATTCATCAATCCATTGGTGGTGGTAGTCATGGTGTCTGTGTGTACACACACTTGCACTTTTTGTTTTGCTGAATGAGATTATTTTTTTGTGGGTGTAGTTTACTTGCTTGGGTTGGAGTTTTCCTTATAGTACCTTCTGTATGGTTGGGTTTGTAGATATTATTTAAATTTAACCTATGAAATATCTTGTTTTCTTCATCTGTAGCGATTGAAAGTTTTGCTGGGTATTATAGTATGGGCTGGTATCTGTGGTCTTTTAGTGTCTGCCCAGATCCTTCTAACTCTAAAGTTGGGTAATAGATCTTCCTGCATACGTTACTTGGCCTTTTCCCTTGCAGCTTTTAATATTCTTTCTTTGTTCTGTATGTCTAGTGTTTTGATTATTTTGTAGCACAGTGACTTTCTTTTCTGGACCAATTAATTTGAGGTTCTGTAAGTTTCTTGTACTTTTATAGCCATGTCTTTCTTTAGGTTAGAAAAATCTTCTATGATTTTGTTAAGTATATTTTCTGAGTTTTTGAGCTGGGATTCTTCTCCTTTTCTAATTCCTATTCCTAGGATTAGTCTTGATTTTTTTTCATTTCCTCTTTATGGACATCTTTCAGCTTCATAAAATTGGTTTTAAGGTCATTTTTCTTGTGCTTCAGCTGATTTGAAATATATTAACCTGACTGTTAATGGGATTATGTCCTTATGCTAGCATTTAGACATCTGGGTTTGGGATAATTAGAGGTCTATGTGCTGATTTCACCTGCACCTGTTCTTCAGACTGTGGTGGCCTGCTCCTTTACGGTGGAAGTCCGCCTGAGTTGGGGGCGGTCAAATGGCAGCGGTAGGGAGCCAACCTTAGTTTCTCGTTTATACATTATATTAGAGATATCCTTCCCATGGCCTTGTTTTTTATTTTATTTATTTGTTTGTTAATTGATTTGGCTTTCTAAGACAGGGTTTTTCTGTGTAGTCCTGGCTGTCCTGGAAGTCACTCTGTAGACCAAGGTGACCTGTAAGTCAGAGATCCCCCATTTCTGCCTGCTGGAACTAAAGACATGTCCTGTTGCCACCACCAAGCCAACCTTGTTTTATTTTGTTTTCCCTTTTTGAGCACAAAGAGTACAAAGAGTGTTTAAAACAGCCCTTAAGTGCTCATGTCTAGGTACTCTGGTGTTTGAGATAAACTGGCTATCGTATATAACTAATATTTACTTGTAAGTTACTTTTTATTTTTGAGTCAGGGTTTTATGTCGCCCAAGCTGGATTTTCATTCTCTGTGTTATTAAACTCCATGCATGTGCTATCATTAAGAATATAGTGCCTGAGACCATAGGCTATGCCAAACTGAATTTTTTGAATCTTAGCTTTACTACTTGACAGCTGTGAGACCTTAAAACAATTAGAATATGTCTTGGGGCTGTATCTATAGAGTGAAGTAATACATTCCATCGTGGAAGTAGGTGTGTGCTTAAATAATTTAATAATTCTGATAAATCAGAATGAAATATGTATTTGTTTAATGCCTCCAAGATGATCACTACCAGCTCTTGAGAAAACTAACAGGTGCTTCATGTAATTCCGTCTCCCCAGACAGGGATGGAGCAAGTGGTTATACCTCAGGAGTCGTTTGCAGACGTGTGTAGTCCTCCAGGTGAGTCCATATGGAATGGGTGCTTTAAAGACCAAGGTCTCTAAGGTTTCTAAGACTCTAGAAAATTTCCTATGGAATTCCATACTGGCTTCAGTTGTTTAGGTAAGATTGTGAACTGAGTGATTGGAAAAAGCTTTTTAGTCCAAATCTTAAGTTCGTTTTTCAACTCCTGTCTAGGTTATCTGTCTATTTCATTTTGGGATTTTATGAAGCTGGCTGATGCTTGCTTCCTCCCAAATGACCAGTGAGCACAAAGTAAATTCTTGTAAATTATAGCAGCAACAATAGAAATAGCATCAGTAACACAAATATAGTACTTAGCTACAGAAATTTTGGATATTTCCATTTATTGGTATTTTTATTAGCTTTGAGATCCATTCCTTTCTCTTTTAACTGTTGTTTGAATCTGCTGCCTTCTCCCATTTCTTTTGTTTCACATTCAGAGAAGAGAATCGGGATTCCCCAGCACCCCCTCACCCCATCCCCCTTTTTTGCCTATTTGATAATATCCCCATTAATTTTCTTTTTCTTCCTTTTCTTTATAATATAGTTTAATCTCATTTTAACATCACTGCTGCATTGTTTTGTTGCTCTTTCATAAATAGTGGTTTAGGATAGTTATTGTTGCTTTTGTTTTATGGTATATTGTCTTCATTAACTATCACTGAAAGTTAAACCAAAAACATTATAAACACAATATATAAGTAATTTTTTGTATTTAATATTTCACATATAAGTATTATATGTGAAATTCTTTAAAATAACAATTATTTGTACTATTTTTAAATCACAGCTATTAAATATAAGTATAAAAATTTAATTACATACAACATAAAAATAATTAAGTTTATCAGTGACAGTCTCAATAAAGCATTAAAAGTTTTGAATATTTTTAGCTTCAGAATAATCTTCTTTTCTCACTGAAAAGATTTAAATTCTAGCTAAGTAACTGTCACATTATTCAAGATGCTGCTGTTTTGTCGTTGTTGTTGTTAAGGTGTCTCTGAAGAGAAGCCCATTGGTGGGAGTTTGCCAGCTGTAAGCACAGATGCTCTAGAAGACAGCGCCAGTAGCTACAGTCTTCACTCACAAGCATCCCTCGTGGGACCCAGAAAGTCAGGGACCAGGTGAGTCGTGGGGTTGTCTTGGAGGTCACAATGGAAGTCTGTTTTTAAAAGATCACATCTAAAGCTGGCAGACCATAGAAAAGATCAAAAATTCAGAGAGAGGAAAAATTCCTTAGCTGTATCTTCATTTATTTTAATGCATCTCCACAACAAGGGGACACCTTTCTGTTCTTTTGGAGCAATGTCAAATGGCAAAAGTATTATTTAGAATGAAGGTATACATTCCAGATCCTAAAAATTTAAATTGTTTAACCATGTTTTATAGATATAATTCCTATATGATAAAGTACTTAAAATGTTTTTTGCTAGCATTGGTGGGGAGGGGATAGGTGGGTGGTGGTGGTGGTTCTGAAAATTGAGCACAAAGTCTTGAGTATGTAGGCAAATATTTTCCCACACCACCACCAAAATATGGCCTATTTTCTGCAAACTTCTTACTTTACTTTTCCCTTTTTCCTAAAAATAATACTTTCCATGATAATTTTAGAAAAATATTTAAAGTATCTTATAAAAAACTTGTTTTGAGATTTGTTTATTTTCCTATGTGCACAGTGCTTGACTGTATGTCTGTGCACCATACTTCAGTGCCTGTGGAAGACAGAATTGGGCAGCAGGTCCCTGGGAGTGGAATTTAGAGTTGTTAGCCACCATGTGGTGCTGGAAATTGAACCTAGGTCCCCTGGAAGAGCTCTTAAAAGCTGAGCCATCTCTACAACCCCTTCCTTAAAGTGTGTTTTATGTATTTGTATTCCTTTAATTGTTCTATGAAAAGATTTTACATAAAACACTATATTGTTTGTTCTTTCTTTGTTTTCCGGTGCTTGAGATCAAACCCAGGGCCTCTTGCATACTAAGCCCTGACCTAACACTCACATATACTCTCAGTTGAAGACAATATTTATAATTATTTATAAATTTATTTATTTTCTTTACTAACTCTATCTGCACCAGGGATTTTTTTGTGAGATTTCCTTTTTTTTTTTTAAGATTTATTTATTATATATAAGTACACTGTAGTTGTCTTCAGACACACAAGAAAAGGGCATCAGATCTCATCACAGATGGCTGTGAGCCACCATGTGGTTGCTGGGAATTGAACTCAGAACCTCTGGAAGAGCAGCCATTGTTAACCGCTGAGCCATCTCTCCAGCCCAAGAAGATTTCTGATTACTACTTTGAATTCATTGGTTGTTAGGGCTTAATTTTGGTAGGCCATAGGCATCTTGAATTCATCCTTTTCTTTTATATTTTCCAATTTATTAGAATATAAATTTTCAAAGTATGTCCTCATGGTTCATTAGATTTCCTCAGTGTGTGCTGTCATGTCTGCCGTTTCTTCTAATCTTAATAATTTGTCATGTCTGTCTCTTCTGGTTAATTTGCTTAGGGTTTGTCACTTTTGTTTATCTTTTCAAAAACCATCTCTTTGTTTAAGAATTTTTGGTCATTTTCATATCTGTTTTATTAATTTCTGCCCTGCCCATTGTTATTTCTTTCTACCACTGCTTTGGGATTGGCTTGTCCTTATTCTCCTGGACCTAGAGGTTTGCCATCGGGTTGTTTATTTGCTTTTTAATGAAGGCATTTAGAGTTACCTGCTCCTCTCTTAGGACCCTTCCTAGTATCTCACAGATTTGGGTTTGCATTACCATTTGGTTTGCAGACTTGGTGAGCTCCGGGTTCACTGAGAAATAAGTGTTAAAAATCAGGTGAAGAGTGACTATGAAAAACATTGGATGCCAGTCTCTGGTTTCAGTACATGTGTGTACACATGTGCACCCATACAGTATGATGTCACACACACACACACACACACACACACACACACACACACAGAGTAAAGAAAAGACAAAGCAGTTGAATGTCATGTGTGTGTAACTATATTTATATCTATTCCTCTCCTCTACCAGAACTCTTGAAGAACCTTTGCTGGCCCCTCTCCAGCCACTTTCTTGTAACACACCCATGTGGGCCTGCCGTCTTAGGAGTTGTGAGGTGAGCTTAAGTTAATCCTGACTTAGATTCATTTGACTGGTCATGGCAACATTGCTTCCCCAAGTGAACACTTGAATACAAACAATACTTGGTATCTGTCACATTCTAATTCATTTATGCTAAATCTAAACTTATCTATTGTTTTATTCCATAATGATATAGGCTCCGATAAAGCGGAAGTTATGCCTAATGTGGTGGCACATGCCTGTAATGCCAGCACTGGGGAGGACCAAGAGTTTAAAGTCTTCTTGGCTACATAGTGAGTGGAGACAAGCCTGGGCTGCATGTGAACCTGTCCCAGAAGACACATCACAGAATAAGAGACAGAGCAGATATCATTCATAGAAAACTCTGCTTGCTTCATTTGAACTACCTCTTGTCTCTTTCTCTGTCTCTGTCTGTCTGTCTGTCTCCCCTCTCTCTGCATTTATTTAATTTCATAGTCTCAGTATAAAATTTCTCAAGGTTTGTTTTTAGTCTTATCTTCATTTTATCTTTGTAGGATTTAATCGTGTCATTGATTTTAGGCTCTTTTTTTTAAAAAAGATTTATTTATTTATTTATTTATTTATTTATTTTATACATGTGAGTACACTGTAGCTGTCTTCAGACACACCAGAAGAGGGCATCAGATCTCATCACAGATGGTTGTGAGCCACCATGTGGTTTCTGGGATTTGAACTCAGGACCTCTGGAAGAGCAGTCAGTGCTCTTAACCCCTGAGCCATCTCTCTAGGCCCCGACTTTCAGCTCTTTTGTTTATGTAATAGTTTGTAAGTCTGTATCACTGGTTCTGTAATTCTTACTGTTATCCCAGACCCTTGGCTACTTTTTGAAGCTTTATTTATACTTTACTATAAATTCACTGTGACCATACCAGTAAGCTCTGCTTGCTATGTTCTTTGCCTGTCTCATTAATAAACACCATTTTCTTAGATATCCAAGAATAAAAAAAATAACTTCTTTGTTTTATTCAGATACTTAACCTTTTTTTTTCTTTGTTTTGTAATTGCTGTTTTGACTGTCTGTGTGTTTATTTGAGACAGGGTCTTTCAATGTAGCCATGGCTGTCCTGATACTCACTATGAAGACAAGGCTAACTTTAAACCTGTGTCAGTCCTTCGGCCTCAGCCTCCCAAGTGCTGGGGTTGTAGGCATATACTACCCAGTTCAAGTCACAATTTATTCTTTTGAAAGTGCTTTTGGGCACTTGGATGCTCAAGGAAAGGTCCTGAGTTCCATGTTCAGAACCCACATGATCGATAACAATGCTCTGTATCTCCAGTTCTGACACCCTCATCTGGCTTCTGTAGGCACTCTATGCTTTTGGTGCACAGAGACATGTGCAGGCCGAACACGGTATACATAAAATAAAAACAAATAAAAATCTCAAAACATTTAAATGTTACAAAGAAGTATTAATATAAAGAAGTTCTTCTGCAACATTTTTTAGGACAGTCATCATTTTCATAGGGTTTTAGATACATTAGATTTAGATATGGCATCATATAAAAAAATCCGCAAAGAACCAGTACTTTGTTGCTAATTTTGTGTTCATCTGGATTTGATCCAAGGGTAGAATTTTATATATCCAAGAGAATAGATATATTACATATTCGTCAAGCTTTCACCTCTAAAACTTTTCTCCAACAGTAGTGAGTGTGTCACTATAAACTCTTCCATCTATTTGATGACTCGATGTTCAGATCAGACCCCCACTGTATAGACTAGTGGTGAGGAAGTGAACTGAGACTTCATCTGAGATAGCCATCTAGTTACATTTAGTGTTCACTGCATGCTGGGGCCAGTCCCTGAAATTCTTCTTTCTTGGTTCCTCTTGAGGTAGTGGAGGGGAAGAGTGCCAGAGGGGACAAAACTTGGTCTTGCAAGATATTTAGGATTGCTGTTTAATAATAAAATGTTTACCTGTCTTAAGTCTAAGTCACTTTGCTATGGTAGTTGATCTGCCTGTCTGAGTTCCTCTGAGATCAGAAACTGTAGTCTATGGTGTTTAGCACCTCATCATAAAATAGCAGGGAATTAAATAGAGGATTAATTGCTAGAGCTTTTTTCCTCTTGTCCAGATGCCTCTCACTTGCCAGACTGGGGGGAAGTTTAGAGCAATAAACTTCTATCAAACCAGGAGAAAGGAGTCACACTCACAGAAGGAAAAACTTACACAAGCAAATAAGGATAAACTCACATAAATTCTAATACAAATTCATGCTTACACACTCATATATCTCTTTTCAAACTAGTTGGGCCCAACTACATACTTATCTCATAATTACACACACACACACACACACACACACACACACACACACACACACACACTTTCATATGTATATTCAGCAAAAGACCAAGTGCCAGTGCAGAAAGAACTTATTCTGGATGAAAATTAGTTCTAGTCTTTGTTGCATAGGGGAAGAAAAAACTTCTGTCCTTTCACTGCTAAATGAATTAAACCCAAGTTTGTAAGAATAAAGCTTTCTCTTTAGTGAAACTAAGCCTGCCTTGCTAATAAGAAAAGACCTGTTGTATTCTATGGTAGGAAGAAGCCTACCTGCTCCTTCTGATCTTTCTGCAGCTTCTTCTTTTTTCCTCTTTCCCTCTGTATCCTCAGTATTGCTCTCTTAATTTTTTAAGTTGCCTTATAATTTCTAAGTTATTCTACTCTGCATTCTTCTTCTACTCTTGCTTCCTTCTCTTCCTCAAATATAACAATGCCCTTGCTCCCAGTGTCTTACTCCCAATGCCTTTATTGCTGTGTTCTCTCTAAAAGTTTTCTAAGAAAGTTCTCTAAAAAGTTCTCTCTAGAAGGTTCTTTTTAAGTTCAGTTTTCTCTCTTTGTCCTCTGCATTTACATCTTTCAGAATACATGATCACATGGTAAAAAGTTTACCACAGGTTTACACATAAATTCAAATTACAAATTGAGTAATTTTATAGCAGAAAATTGTTTACATGCATATCCATTAAGAGTAATTATCTGGCTAAACATTTATTTGTAAAAGTTCAACAGATTCATTGAAAATTAAAATTCATAATTTTTGTGACCCAGTCAATATTTTATCTTCTGTTTTTGCACTTATAGCAAATCCTTAGTTCCCTTTTTTATGACCTTTGGTTAATTGTTTTACAACCTCTTGGAATGTGCTCTACCTGCTTGCTATCTCAAAAGCAATTAACTCATGACACTTCAAGACTGTCAGAGTTGTCATTGCAGTTTTGATTATCAGAGAGGACTTAATAACAGTCCTGTTACAAAAGAGCTTAATAATGACTAATATAATTTTAGGAATTCTTATAGGATCATCATTAAGAATTAAGAAATCATCTATTTGTCTGTATAGTATTACTACATGACAGTACATCTCCATTGTTCTGCAGAGACCTGCTCAAAAGGGTGAGCTAATATATGGTGATTGTTAAATATATTTAATGATAACAGGAAAAACATATTAATAGCTTAATATATTCTTCTCGGCCTTGCCTAGAGAAGCAAAGCTGTCAATATTTTTAACAGTCCATGAGGAACCATCTCAGGAAAATTACTTGCTAGTTTTTAGCTTATCCTTGATAGTTCCTGGCAACAAAAATATATTTTCCAATGATTTTCTTATTTAATTTTTCCCTCACAGAAAATTGGAGATTCCTACCGTGGCTACTGTGTAAGTGAGACTGAATTAGAAAGCGTCCTAACTTTTCACAAGCAGCAAACACAGACTGTCTGGGGCACTCGCCAATCTCCAAGCCCAGCCAAACCTGCCACACGCTTGATGTGGAAGTCTCAGTATGTCCCCTATGACGGCATCCCGTTTGTCAATGCAGGTACTTCCCATCAGTCACTTGAAGACTCCCCGCAGTTGTGCTCCATTGTGACAATGGGACTTTTGTGAGAGGATATATTTCATTGTTGTAGGTGAGAATTGAATATTAGTGGCTGAAAATGAATATTGAGCTAAAAACAAAATAAAATATATATCCAGTTAGTTTATGTTTTATTAAAGTGTGACACTGAATAATGCTTCATTTGTATAGTATGCTATTAAATAGAAATTCCTAGAGGACTTACAGAAAACATCTCATATTCAAAATATTTGTCTTTGTAGTCACACAGGAATAAATCATTTCTCAGATAAATAGACAATAAAGACAGACACATAAAATTTCATTGTTTGTATCATGTTCTGCTGCCAAACAAGTTCCAAAAAACTTTTTCTGAGTATTTTAGTTTTCAGATTTGCTCAAAAAGAATTAATGTGCTGAATTTCACTCCTTTTGGCAGTGTTACAAACTTCTCTACATTCAGTCCTTTATTTAGTATTTGCAGACTTAAGAAGAATCCAGGTTGGGGCTGGGGATTTAGCTCAGTGGTAGAGCGCTTGCCTAGGAAGCGCAAGGCCCTGGGTTCGGTCCCCAGCTCCGAAAAAAAGAACCAAAAAAAAAAAAAAAAAAAAAAAGAAGAATCCAGGTTATGTCAGGCATGGTAGCATATACCTTTAACCCAAGCATCAGGAAGCAGAGGCAGAGGCAGAGGCAGAGGCAGAGCACATATTCAGGAATATCTGTGAGTTTGAGGCCAATCTGTTTTACATAGTGAGTTTCAGGGCAACCATAGTTACACAGAGAGATCCTGCCTCAAATACAAAACAAGTAGGTATACTGGGAATACCTTTACTAGAACTCTGGAAGCAGAGGCAGGAGGATCTCATGAGTTCAAGGCCAGCCAGAGCTACACTAGTGGACCCTGTCTCAAAAATAAATAAATAAATAAACAAACAAACAAACAAATAAGATCACATTATAGGATCTTTTATGTGTATCAAAAATAGAGGTAAGAGTATAAAAACTCTTATATTTTATGTTGTAAGTCTAACCCTTTAGAGCTGAGCCATCTCTCCAGTCTTTCATTTTTAAAAAACTTTATCTTTCATATACTTTAAAACTTTTTGAGTTTTTATTTTATGTATACGGATGTGTTAACTGTGTACTACTTATGCTCAGTGCCTACAGAGGCCAGAAAAGAGCCCTGGAACCTCTGCAACTGAAGTTACAGACAGCTGTGAACCACCATATGGGTGCTGGGATTGTCATCTTGGGTACTGTCTTACTCAGACTACTGTAGGTGATGATATCAGCTGCCACAGAGTGAGAGAACTCTGCAAAGGCCTACATAACAAGGCAACCACACAAGTGAGACTGGAATTGACTCCTCTCCTGCAATTCCGATCAACACTACAACCTCAGTCTGTGTGAGAACACGAGAGCCATCTTGCTAAGCTACACTTGGAATTCTACCCTTAGAAACTGAGACAATAAACTTTTGTAGTTCTTAGCCTTCAAATTTGGGATAATTTTTTACACTACAGTAGATTACAAATACGTAGATGTGAAAACCATGCTGCGTTAAAGTTGAATATTTACTCTACTTCAGGATACAGCCAACTTTTAAAACATATAATATGGGCTGGAGAGATGGCTCAGTGGTTAAGAGCACTGGCTGCTCTTCCAGAGGTCCTGAGTTCAGTTCCCAGCACCCACATGGTGGCTCACAGCTGTCTGTAACTCAAGGTCCAGTAGATCTGACTCCCTCACACAGACATACTTGTAGGCCACTACCAAATGTACATGAGAATAAATAAGTAAATTCCCTTTTTTAAAAAAGAAATAATTTAGAAAAGGAAATAATGGGGCTAAGAGAAGGGTGAGCAATTAAGAGCTCTGTGCATTGCTCTGGCGTAGCATCTGGGTTCCATTCCAGCTTCCAGATCAGGTAGCCCACACCTGTCACTCCATCCGTGGGCTCCAGCATCCCCTGGGCTGTGTAGACACCTGCATTGGTGCACAAAAACTCTTACAGGTATCCACACAAACATGTAGATAAAACACATAAATTAATTTTTCAAGGAAATTGGAGGCTGGAGAGATGGCTTATTTCCTGCGTGCACTTGTTGCTGTTGCAGAGGACCAGCACGCACATGGTAGCTCATAACCATGCACTCCAGTCCAGGGGGTCAGAGGCCTCTTCTTACCTCTGTGTGCTCCAGGCATGAGTATATATACACATACATGCATGCAAGAGAAGCACTCATAGACATAAAATAAATCAATCTAAAGACATTTTGAAGGGAAATAAGATTCTAAATAGTATTAACTATTAACCAATTGTAACATTCGATAATTTCAACGTATAAAGCATTTATTTAGCTTCAGATCAACTTATCTAGTATTTTTAAAAATTACATGTCTCAGCTACGTGGTGGGAATGTATGTATGCCTTTAATCCCAGCACTGGGAGGTAGAGGCAGTCAACTATGAATTCAAGACCAGCTTTGTCTACAGAGCAAGTTCCTAGACAGCTAGGCCAACACAGAAACCCTGTCTCAGAAACAGACAAACAAATCATGTGTCCATGTGTCAGCAAATGTAATATTTGTTCATTCCTTACCATTTATGTCTGTCTTGCATTTTTAGTAAAAAATACTGATGGATTTGTTCTAAGAGCTTATGTAATTAAAAGTGTAGAATTTGCACTTATCACAGCCCACATTTTAAAAATCTGTTGAAAATACATAAACACATGAATCACTGTCATCGGTTGGTTTTGGTGCACAGGAAGTCGAGCTGTTGTAATGGAGTGTCAGTATGGACCAAGGAGAAAAGGTTTTCAGTTAAAAAAAATCAGCGAGCAAGAAAGTAGGTCTTGTCATCTCTACAAAGCTACTTGTCCAGCCAGGTAAGCTTGTTGTATCTCTTCTTAAACTCATCTTTCTGCATTAAACTCTTATTTTTCAATAGCAAATACAAGCCTTTTTATTAAGTTTAAGCATCTCAAAAACATGCACAGTGAATACTAGGTTTTTCTCTTATTACTGTTTTGTATGTTCCCTCTTAAAGCCTGAAATCCCAATGGATTTTGAGTCATTTGAATATATGTGTTCATGAATACACACATATCCTCTCTACCCTAAAATGTCCATAAAGCCCACTAAAGTTTTATTTCCTTAAAGTTAGGTAACAGTTCCCTCTTCTCTCTGACTCCGTATCGATCTATTCTTCATCTGAAAGCCTACAGTGAGTATCCGGTGCAGATATCACATGCGGAGCGGTGCGCATGTGGCATGCACTTACTCTCTGTTTTCATTGCTCCTGCACCCTCACAGTGACTTCACAGAGGTACATGGAAACTCTCTCTTTTAAACAGTGATGTGATATTCCACTTGTAAGAATAACATTTAATTAACTCTCTACAGATAGTTATGTAAGCTATGAGAAAATGGATTTTTTTGAGATAGGATCTCATGCCTTCCAGGCTAGCCACACACACACAAATCATGAGTGATCTGGTCGAGAATAGAGAAGTGAACCAATGAAAGATTTTTTTTTATGTTTTATAGTAATACTCTTTTAGACATTGAAAATGTTCATTGGTCAATTTAAAACTGTTAAAGGTGTTATGGGCTAGGGAATAGAAAAGCAGCTCAGGGTTACAGTGCTTGTCTGGCATGCACAAAGCCCTGAGCCAAGTCAACAGCACTTCAAAGAATATAATAGTGTACGCTGAGTATGGTAACTCCTGTCTGTAATTCCAGATGCTTGGAGGGTTGAGGGGAGAGAATCATTTGAGCTCATAAGTTCATCCTGAGCAACGAGGACCCTTTGTCAAACAAAACTCATAATTTATCATGGTTGGACTTAGTTGATAGTTGACACATTATATTTTAGCATCACACAAATAATAAACTTTAGCATTCTCAGGTTAAACGACAGGTGTGGAGGCTAGAGAGACCACTCAGTGGTTAAGAGCACATGCTGCTTTGGTAGAGCCTGGATTTGGTCCCCAGTGCTCACATGGGGACTCACAGACAACTACAGCTCCAGGTCCAGGGAATTGGATGCCGCTTCTGACCTGCACAAGTTCCTGCTCTCATGTGGCACACATATATGAACTCAGTCACACACTCATAAAATAAATGAATCTTTAAAAGACCAGTGTAATGCTATGTGCCTGTATCTCAGCACTGGAAAGGTAGAGAAAAACCAGTATGAAACATGAAGACAGGGCTGGAGAGATGGCTCAGTGGTTAAGAGCACTGACTGCTCTTCCAGAGGTCCTGACTTCAATTCCCAGCAACCACATGGTGGCTCACAACCATCTGTAAAGAGATCCGATGCCCTTTTCTGGTGTGTCTGAAGACAGCTACAGTGTACTTGTACATAATAAATGAATAAATCTTTAAAAAAAACAAAAACAAACAAAAAAAAAGAAACATGAAGACAGACAGACACACAGACACACATAAACGTGATGAAAAAAGGGACTGGAAAGATGGCTCTGCACTTGAGAGCACACTGGCTGATCTTTCTGAGCACTTGGGTTCAGTTCGCAGCACCAGCATAGTAGTTTGCAACTGTCCATCACTGTAGATCCAAAGCCCTCCTCTGACTTCTGCAGCCACATGGTGCAGACATGCATGCAGGCAAAACACCTTTGCACATAAAAAATAAAATGTATATTTTTAAAATCTAGGGTCTCATGAGATATCTAGAATGTTGTCAAGAAATTTGTGCTTGATTGAAAATACAGAGATCTGAGTACTCAGAAGCAGGCAAATCTCTGAGTTCCAGGCCAGCCTGTTCTACAGAGAGAGATCCAGGATAACTAGGGCTACACAGAGAAACACTGTCTGGGGGGTGGGAGGAGGCCAGCAGCAGGGAGGGAGGAAAACAAATGTAAAAAATTACTTTTTTTTTTTTAGGAACAGTTTCCCTGGCTTGCTGTCCTGGAACTTGCTGTATAGGTCAGGCTGGCCTTGAACTGACAAAGATTCTCCTGCTGGGACTACGGCATTAAAAGCATTGGCCACCACTAATGGTTTGATTATGTTACTGTTGGCCGGTGGTGGTGACACACACTTTTAAATCCAGCACTCAGGAGGCAGAGGCAGGAAGCAGGGAGGCAGAACTCACAAATTTCTGTGAATTCCAGGTCAGCCTGGTCTACAGAGAAAGTTCTAGGACAGCCAAGGCTAGACCCTGTCTTGGAGGAAAGAATTAAAGCCAATCAGCCTGGAAGAAGGTCCTTACATTAAAGTAAACCAAATGTGAGGTAACTATGGCTTCCAGTACAATGAAGAAGAGAAAATTTCAGAAAAAATATTTATTTTTAGATATTTATATTTAGTTCATGATAGTTGTTACTTTTCTGAGTATCATGCACTTAATATGATGTCTTCCATAAATTTCTCAATACTAAATTAAATGTTCTCTTGAGCTCTTTGTTGCCGTTAGATTTTCCTTGAGAGTATAATAGAAGTTTCTTCTTTGTCTTGTATAAAGGATATACATTAAAAAGGTACAGAAATTTCCTGACTATAGAGTACCTACTGACCCCCAGATTGATAGGAAGACAATCCGGATGGAGCAGGAGAAAGCCTTCACTATGCTGAAGAAGAACCTGGTGGACGCGGGCGGTGTCCTTCGGTAAGACGCTCACACAACCCTTTCGTTTTCTTGTTAGCTTCACTAACACGGACTCTTCTACTTCTGTCTTTTCAATTATTTCAATAAGGAATGGTTTTCTAAGGTAAATACCTCACTAGTATTAAACTTAGTTGCTATTGTATAAGTTATTGACTTTATTACCCAAGATCTGTATATAATGCTAGCCATACACTGTTGATTACTGTGACAGCCATCAGTGAATGTTAAGCTCTAATGACATTCCATTTTATGCTTCATGTATTAAATAGAAAGGAACATAATATTTCTAGCTTACTGTACTTTATATGTTAGTCCAGTTGAAGAATTTATTATGTATAATGAATCAAATATAATGAAAAGCTCTTCTATGATCTTTTATAAAAACTTAAAAATGAAGTCAATAATTAAGTCATTCAATTTTTAAGGTGTGTAACTATAAAATTTTCATTTTTAAAAAATATTATTAGATTTCTTTATTTTATTTTGTATTTAAGAGTTTTGCCTGAATATATGTATGTGTACCACATGCATTTTTTATGCCATTGAGGTAGGAAGAGAGCATCAGAGCCTCTGTCACTTGAGTTATAGATAGTTGTGACCCACCATGTGGGTTCTGGGGCTCAAATCTGGGTCCTCTGCAAGAGTAACAAGTGCTCTTAACAGTTGAACTATCTCTCCAGCCCCAACTATACAACTTTTAATTAGGCTCTATTTTGTTTATATCAGTTTATATCAAACAGAAGTACAGGGGGCCAGTGAGATATCTCAGTGAGGTCAGGACACATAATTAAAGGAAAAAAATTGACTCCTTTAAGTTGTTCTCTGACCTCCACATATGTAAGTGCACACGCATGTGCACACGCACACACACACACACACACACACACACACACACACACACACAAATAATAATGTAAAAGGACAGGCACTTGGTGTATAGCTCAGCAACAGAGCACCTTGCTAGCTAAGTGCTTAGCCCAAAATTAAACCCCCAACACCACACACATGCGCGCACACAGACACACACACATACATACACACCACACACACACACACACACACACACACACACAGACACTTGTACAAAAATATTGCTCAAGCTGGACATGGTGATGCATGCCTTTAATTCTAGCACTCAAGAGGCAGAGTGGATCTCTGAGTTCAAAGCCAGTCTAGTCTACATACCAAGTTCCAGGCTGACCAGAGCTACATAGTGAGACCTCATCTCAAAAGTAAAAACAATAATAATGAAAAGAACGATCAATTAAAACAGTATTCTACCAGATTGATTTTCCTAGCCCCAGTCCCTTACCACTGTATATGAGACGTGTTCATATTTTAGTCAGTCCTACTGCTCATTGGGCAGTGGGAGTTAAGAATGCTTTGTCTGTTTGCCTGTGTATATGTATGTGTGCCATGTGTGTGCCTGGTGCCCACGTTAGTTAGAGAGCTTTGGATCCCCTGGAGCTGGAGTTACAGAGGTTTATAAGCTGGGAACCCAAACCCAACTGAAAGGCCAACAAGTGCTCTTCACTACTGCCCATCTTTTTACCCTGTAAACCCCTGCATTGCCTTAGCTTTGGGGTCAGAGTCAAAGTTTATGAAGTTACCTTTTTTTTAAAGTTTCTCAATACAGAGTTTCTCCGTGTAGTCCTGGCTATAATGGAACTCACTCTGTTGACCTGGCTGGCCGGAACTCACAGACCCACCTGCCTCTGCCTCCCAAGTGCTGGGATGGAAGGCATGAGCCACCACTGCCCAGGGTAGAGTTACCTTCTTAATTGTATATAAAGCCAATCTTAGAAGAGCTGAATGTCAGACATTTTATATTTTATTCCACATGGTATAACCACACTGGTTTTTTTGCTTAAAATATTATTCCTTCTCTTGATGAATATTAACCTAAGTAATTATGATTCCTGCCTTTGTCTAAGATCATCAAATAACTTTAGTACTTCAATGTTGATAATTTTCGATGCATTCTCTTGTCAGGTGGTATGTGCAGTTACCTACGCAGCAAGCTCACCAGTATCATGAACCAGAGACTCCCGGTGTCCCTTTGTCACCGTCACCTTTCCCTATGTCTCCTCTTGAGGAAGAGGAGGCTATAATCAGAGATGAGAACTGTGTGTTGCCCTCTCGTCTCCACCCGCAAGTAGCGCATAAGATCCAGGAGTTAGTGTCCCAGGGAGTGGGGCAAGTGTATGCAGTGAGGAAGCAGCTAAGGTACGGCAGGGGCAGGTTTCTTTACAGCTGTCGCCCTAGTGGTCACTCTTAACAGTACAGGTCTTTGTAGCAATTTCCAGGACGATGCTCTTAGAGGGCTAGAGTGTTTCCTCATCTCACCTGTAAATGTTGTTTCCACTAATGCTTGGCAATCCTTTATATAGTATGTCTTAATATAATTCCAAATACTCATTCATTTAAGTACTACATCTTTGGCAGACTGGATTATTTTTAAATGATTACTTTAATTTAGCTAATTTAATTTAATTTTATATATAGTCCAGGCTGGCTTTCAATTTTCAGCATTCCTTCTATCTCAGCCAACCAAGTGCTGAGATTATGGGTGTAAGCCACTAACTCTGTAATGAATTGAATGACATGATACATATCTCAGAGAGAGAGAAAAACTTGGGGTTGGGGATTTAGCTCAGTGGTAGAGCGCTTGCCTAGCAAGCACAAGGCCCTGGGTTCGGTCCCCAGCTCCGAAAAAACAAACAAACAAACAAACAAACAAACAAACAACAACAACAAAAAAGAACCTTGCAGAGAGAGAAAAACTTGTAGAATCAAAAATCTAAGCTAAGGTATTTATTTTAGATTATTTGAAATGAAATAGTATTTATTATAATACAGGGAATGGATATGATCAAAATAGAATGAATATATGCTTTTATGAAGTTCTCAGAAAATTACTTAAAATATTAGATTTTTAAAAAGATAATAAACTAAACTATTTACTATAACAATATGTAATGTTATGTTTGATTATATATGTTATGTCTCACTACAATAATAATTAAAAAATTATCTTGAGAGTACCATTAAAGCTAGTCCAAAATACTATAAATACAATTGGTGAAGAACTATCAAGATTAAATACAAAATAATTTTTATAATAAGACAATTACTATGTGTATAGCACATATTTGGCTAAACCTTTAAATATATCATTTTTCAATGGCTTAGTAAAGATGATGCATTTGTCCCCATTTTACATATGAGAAAATGGAAATTCAGAGTTTGTAAATAATTGGCTTGAAAGACAGACTCAGCTGAAATCTTGCTCTAGTTTTATAGCCTGTGTAATGCTGTGATGCCTGGCTCTTCCTGGTTATTGTGAAGTGAAACCTGAATAACAAAATGAGTACTTATAAGAAGATTTTTTTTTGAGATTCAGTCTCGCTGTGTAGTTCTGACGAGACTGGAACTCACTATGTAGACCAGGCTGGCCTGGAACTCATAGAGGTCCCCTTGCCTCTGTGTCCCTAGTACTGGGGTCAAAAGTGTATACAGCAGAATGCAGCAGACAACCATTGCTTTTTAGTTACTTTATGGCCTTTATATTTAGAAGCTTTATTTTCGTTGAGGCCTACAAAACAAAGCTAAGATTTAGTAAGGCCATCCACTGTTTTCTAACATTTGGCCAATCTACTTACTTCAAATTATTTATTATTATTTACTTTTAATTTTTTTTTCAAGATAGGGTTTTTCAGATCCTCCTGTGGAGTGCTGGGGTTAGGGGCACGTACCACTACTGCCCAGCTGCTTCAAATTATTTAAAAAGAGACTGAGAGGAAAAGTAATAAATGTAATGCATAAAGCACACGTGTTACACCTCGATTTATGTATTTATTTTCATATAATTCTGTACCAATGCTTCCTTTCTTACAATATCTTACCTTTGTGTGATATTTAAACCATCAAGTTTCATGTAATTTATTTAAGGCCTTTTGGAAACAGTGTAGCATGATGTTTATGTATACGAATTAGAAATTGGCCCATGTTTTCCTACTTAATTAGTAGGAATATAACTCAGGGCGGCTTCATCTTCCTCAGTCTTCATCTCCCTCACCTGGAAAGTGGGACTGATAATTACACCTGGTCACATGATCACAGCAATCGTTAAAGGAAATACCTCTAGTGTGTTCAGAATTGTTCCTAACATGGTAAGGATCTAAAATCAGAATTATGTTCCAGCTGAGGATTGTGGTTCAAGTTTAATTCATAAACATGTCAAAGCTCTGTAATGTGTGTGCTTTGAACCAGTAAAATAGCACCTTCCTTTAATCTGTGTGAATTCTATTGCTTTGATAAATAGTCAGAAATCTAAAGTGGCATATATGAATTCCTTACAGAAATATGAATTATACTTTATAAATGTTTATATTAAAAACGAACCTTTCTTTTGATCTGTAAGTATATCATTATAGTTATGTTTTTATTTTATATCTTCCACAGAAAATTTGTGGAAAGAGAACTGTTCAAACCTGATGAGGTACCTGAAAGACATAATTTATCTTTTTTTCCAACTGTAAATGATATCAAAAATCATATCCACGAGGTACAGAAATCCTTGCAGACTGGAGATGTGGTATATAACTCAGAGATTATTCCAGCAACGGTATGTTCACACCCACTTCTTTGCCTCGTTAGAGCTTTCTCAGCTCCTGCCAACACTGTAGAGTCTCAAGCTCCTGTCAGTACTTAGCCTGGTAGAAAGGGCTACTGTCACCCATCTCAATTATGACTCAAGAAAACGCACTAGGTAATTTTCTAAAATACAAATACTACTAGCCCTCAGAAGATGACTATTTACTGCTCTCACCAAGAGGAGAGACAGACTTCTGAATCTAAATATAACAGTATTGTTTATGAGAATTAATTATTTAGCTTACAGATATTTATTGAGCACATACTGAGTATATCCCTCCCTCCATTTTTAAAAAGAGGTGGTCATGGTTAAGTAGTTCAAATGCACAGTTTTGATGTGAGTTCTGTATGCCATATGAGTATTACTTTTGACCTCATATTTGTATGTCATAGTTTCCCTGTCAATATTAGTAATTTCTAAGGCAGTTTTATCATAATTATGCAGTAGTCAGCGATTATATGAGGTAGTGAGTTTGCAATTAAAGTCTCAGTAGTACTAACTTTACCTTCCTGGCTTTTTACTTTCCATGTTTTAGAATTTGAACATTTTAAATTTTTACTTATTTTTTAATATATGTGGATGTTTTACTTGCATGCTTGGGGCCCAGGTCAGAAGCCCCTGAACCTGGTTATGGATGGTTGTGAGCCACTATTGTGGTTTCTCGGAATTTAACCCAGGTCTTCTGGAAGATCAGTTGGTGCTCTTAACTCTTGAGCTATCCTTCTAGGCCTAGCACTTGGATTTCAAATGCTAGACCTGCTGAGATGGTGTGTGTGCACGTGTGCGTGTGCATGTGCGTGTCTATCTGTCTGTTCAAACGGTTAGTTATTGGTGTCGAGAATTCAAGAAATAAAATAGATTTGTCATTTACACTTTCTATCCAAATTGTTGATACCTGAATTCAAAAGTAAAGAGGATAATTACAGAGCAACACACAAGGTATCCTATGAAAGTAAGATAGGAGCTGGGGAGGGAGCTCGCTCTGCGAAGTGCTTGCCTTCCAAACATGATTATCCAAGTGTGATTCCCCAGAACCCACCTAAAAATGTATGGTGGGTGTGAACTTATTTCAGTGCAAGGGGGTGGAGATGTGTGGAGCAGGCTGACTGGGCACCAAGGGGTGAGCTCCAGGCCAATGAAAGATTCCATCTCCAAGGAACTAAACTCACTGTTCTCTCTGGCATTCATATACATGCCCGCGTGCGTACACACACACACACACACACACACACACACACACTGTAAGAAGAGAAAATAGAGCTGGCTAGATGGCTATGTGGTAAAGGTGCTTGCCACCTATCCTGACTACCTGGGTTTGATCAGAGCCCACCTGATAGAAAGAGAGAACTGGTTTCCAAAAGTTGTCTTCTGATTTCTACGTGTATGCTAAGGCATGTGTGTACATAAGCATATGCACACATGTGCCCACATGTGTGTGTAAATAAAAGTAAACTTTAAAAAGAAAATATAGTTGCCTTAATGTTTTAAGATTATTTTTAGCATAAGTACTGTGTTTTACTGAAACAAATGTTCTCATTTCAGCTTCAGTGGACTACAGATAGTGGAAATATCCTCAGAGAGACTGTAACAGTTACATTTGCAGAAGGTATAGTATTTTGAATTTTTTGTTTTTTGTAATTTTGTTTTTCAAGATAGGGTTTCTCTGTGTAGTCCTAGAACTCATTCTGTAGACCAAGCTGGCCTTGGACTAAGAGATCTACCTGCCTCTGTCTCCCAAATACTGGGATTGAAGGCATGTGCCACCACCACTTGGTTTATTTTGCATATTTTTATAGCATAAAAATCAATTAATGTTATATTTGGAAATAATTTTAGATATCTAATATAACGTTTTTGTTTCATGTGTGTGCTCATGTGCAAAGGTGTATATGCATGTATGAAGGCCAGAGATTAATGGCAGGTGTCTTCCCCCATTTCTCCCACATCTTTTTTTTTTTTAATTTTATTTTGAGACAGGGTTTATGGCTAAACCTGGAGCTCCTGTCTGAGCTGGTCAGAAAGTTCCTGGGGCCTGCCTGCCTTCTCCACTCCCCTAGTGCTGGGGTTACAGACTCTGTCCTAGGAAGTCATAATGATCTGACAGGTTCTAGAAACAGTGAAGTAGATACATGCTCTGTTTGTTTGTGGGTGTGTCTATGTTTCTGTGTGTGTTTTGGTTTTTGCTTCTTTGTTGTTGATTTGAAAAGGTCTCATTCTATTCCTGGGCTGGGCTGGACTATTTTAGGTTGGTCTCAAACTCATGATAGTCCTCATTCGTTAGCCACAGAAGTGCTAGAAATTACAAGCAGAAGATACCGTGCCAGGCTCGTTTGGGGTTATGCATTGATTGATTAATTCATTAATTTTGAGACAGGGTCTTACTATGAAGTTAGTAAGTAAGTAAGTAGCCCTGACTGCCTGGAACTTACCAGGCTGCCCTCCGTTAACAGAGATCCACCTGCCTCTGCCTCCCATGTGCCACCATGCTTGGCTGTGTGTTTGTTAATTGATATTTTGTTTGTTTGTTTGTTTGTTTGCAGACAGAGTGCCAAGTAGCCCAGTCTCTCCCCAAACTCACTTCTATAGCCAAGAATTCCCTTGACTACTGATCCTCCTGTGTCCCCTCCAGAGTTCAGGAACTACATGCATTTGCCACCCTTGCCTAGCTTACTAATGATTATTTGATTCGCTTCTGATTCTAATAGTAATGTTTGTTATAAAGTTCAATAAAATAATTTGTCTATCTCTTGTTTAATTTAGGAAATTTACTAAAAGAGCCGATTACCAGCAAAATGGGGACAAGTCAGACACAAACTTCTTTGTCTCCAGAACCACTTCCCTTGCTCTCCCCACTTTCTTCATTTCAGCCCAAAATATTTACACATTTACAGGTAGGTACCCATTAAACAGATAAATCTAGGCATCTTTCTCTCCCAGAACTTCTTTTCTATGGATTTCAGATACTTGTTCTGAAATTACAATAATGGCCATATATTTCTCCATTACTAATTTTCCAATCCTCTGTGAGTGATGTAAAATGTGAGCTCAGGTAATATGTTTTGAAAATTTGAGAACCAATGACTGCTTTGATGTCCTACCTTTCCTGCGGCCCTTGTCTCTGCCTTCACAGACTGTTGGTCAGTAAAAACCTGTCGCTTTTTTTTAAATCAAAGACTACCCTACAAGAATGTCATAGTAAATCCGAATATTGTGATGACACTCTTTTCTCTTTGGAAGGCTTTGAAGTTGCAGCCAAGACTCTCCTCTCCTGATGGATCCCAGGCTTTGGTGTCAGTAAATAGCCATCCATCCTCCAGTCCCCCCGGCCTTGATACGGCAGGAAATGCTGAAGCCAATAACCACTCTCTACTGCTTGGCCAGAGTCAAAACCTTGGAACAGACACTTGCCTACCCGAGAACAGCAGCACGGCCTCTCCCATGGGCAGTCTTCCGGAGTCAGTTCAGAACCTAGTTGCAGTGGATCAGCTGGTGGGAGGTGAGGATGCTGAGGATGCTGGGAATCTGGAAGGAAATGTAAAGAGGACTCTGTTGGGAGATGCACACACCATTCCAATACACATCCTAGACAGCCATCCAGCTCTTGGTAAGTTACCATCGATTTACAGTTCTTTTTAACCTTTCCTAACCTTTGATCACTACATCAAATAAAAGGAAAACCAGTCATTTCTACCTAGAGGGTTTATAACATGGTATAGTACAAACAAAATTATGAGAAAAAAATTGTGAGGTTTCACTAACCATATTTTTTCTTATTTTTTTCCTAATTATTTAATCCCAATGAAATTCTCATTGTTTATCCTAGCACTTAGAAGGCTTAGGCAGAAGGAGACACCGTCAGCTACAAAACAAGTCCCACACCAGCAACTTAGCAAGATCCTGTGTCAAAAAGAGGGCTGGGGTACTAGAGTACTTTACTCCATAGGCCTAAGAATCGGGTCCAGTCCCCAGTACAGACAGGAAAAGAAGGAAAGAGGATGAGAGGGAAATCATTCTTTTATTTCTGATACTTTTCTGTTATTTTTTTGATACGGGGTCTCACTATGCTGGAACCAGGCTGGCCTTGAACTCACAGACATCTGCCTGCTCCTGCCTTTCAAGTGTTGGAGTTAAAGTATGTGCTACTGCCGCCTACCCCACATGTATTTATTTTATCATGCATACAAGTGTTTTGCCTGTGTGTATGTATGTGCACTACATGTATGCTTGGTACCAAGGGAGGGTAAAGAAGGGTATTGGATCTTCTAGAACTAGAGTTACAGATGGTTATAAACCATGTGGGTGCTAGGAACTGAACCCTGATACTCTGAGCCATCTCCCCAATCCCACAACTTGTTTCTGAGTGCTGGTGTGCTTCTATGGGAAAAGACAAGTATGCATTTTGCTTTGAAGTATAACAGTCTTCACAGAAGTTATTCTTAGAACATAGATTTGCTATATTCCCATCCTAGAGATAGGTAAGTTAAGGACTTGCCTAATGTTTGTGTTTGGTAAGTGATAGAAGAGGGAACTCAGCCCAGGCATTCTTACCTTCTAAAGCTTTCTTCCTTTCTAACATGCTCCCACCCTGTGTCATCACGTAGCGTTTCTGAAAGCATGATTCCAAATGGCTTTCAAAGAAACCCTTTTTAGTCCAAATCTGTTTGCTTTATCTAGTGAGGTCAATCTGCGGGGGTCATTTCACTAGATGTGAGCTCTTGGGGTCATTCAAATCCATCTTCTATGGGTCCCCATGTCTGATTGAACTCCAGTATACGTCTGTGTTACAGTACTGGATGTATTCGGTACATTGCCTAACAAGCCAGTCCCTCTAACCTCTGCTTTCTAAGAGCAACTAAAGGGTGGAGTTACTTAATAAAATACAATGAAATTTGAGATTGGGCATAATGGTGCATGCACTTGATCTCTGAGTTCAAGACCAGCATGGGCTACATAGTGAGACCTTGTCTGAAAACCAAAACAAACAAAAAGATGAAGATGTTAAGTATTGCACTGACCAGTTGGAGTGTTACTGCTGGTCTGCCGGTGCTGTCCATGTGGTTAGAGTCGCAGTGGAGATCTCTGCTTAGGTCTTAAGTGTTTTAGATAAGCAAACACATAGGTCACCCAGCTGAGACAGCTATCATTTTAAGATGTGCCACTGTGTTTTCTTTTTTTTTTTTTTTGAAGATTTATTTATTTATTATATAGAGGGCATCAGATCCCATTACAGATGGTTGTGAGCCACCATGTGGTTGCTGGGATTTGAACTCAGGACCTTGAGAAGAGCAGTCAGTGCTCTTAACCACTGAGCCATCTCTCCAGCCCCCACCACTGTGTTTTCAAATATGCCAAAATATTTTTCTCAGTGTCACCGTGACCCTTTTCTAAATTTTGGCATATTTGCATTTATTTTAAATATATATTATATATGTTTAATTATATATATTTTATGATAAAGTCTCAGATCAGGCTGGCCTTGTGTTGGCTGTGTTACTAAGGATGACTTTGAATTCCTGATCCTCCACCTGATTGCTCCAGTGCTGCGACCACAGGCATATGGCACTGTGCCTGACTTTAAATGTGCATAATTTTAAAGACCAAAATGTCATAAAACATTTTCTAAACCCTCTGATTTTTTGTTTGTTTGTTTCAAAGTTGAAGAAGATACTCTGTCCATGAACCAAGTTAAACAAGAACCCAATGAGCCAACACTGTCTACAGAAGCAAAGACTTTGCTGGACTGTAAAAACGTGTCTGCTACATAAATATTTCAAGTTTTTCAGAATTTACAGATCTGGCCCCTTCTGATGTCTTAGAAGGTGAAGATTGTCAGGGCATGGTATATCACTGGACCAGAGTGGATGATGGGCAGTTTTGACTTAAAATTCAAATATTTGTTGCCAATTCTATATTTGTATTTCCCTTAAGAAATATTTTACTTTATTTTGTATTCCTACAATTTTTTTATTATTCAGTAAGGCAAGTATTTTAAAAGATCATCTATCTGAAGTTATACACAGTAATTTAGTGTGAACGTAAATAGTTATATCCAGTTTTGGTTCTTACAAGACAGAAAAGACCAACAATAAAGCAGTATGTGAGTGCACATATAGGTGTGTCAGAAAATTTAAAGCTGTGAGAAGAGTTTTGATTAACAGACAGGTAAGAGAATACTTATCATCTGTTTATCTGGAAAGATAGAGCCATAGATTTCTATGGTAGCATAGAGCCACCAGTCACATCCCTCAATGCTGAATTTGCAGTTTATCCTCAGTTTTATATCTTTAACTGTAAAGGAATGGTACTAAAGGTCATCTGTCAGAAATTTCAGTGACTTGGTAAGTTTTGAAAAGTTGAATTAATCAGATAAATAACACAAATCAATGTATTTGGCATATTTTTATATGGAATTGGAGGCAAATCCCTACCTAGGAATAGAAATATAAAAAATTCAGAGTATTGGGGGGAAAGGTTAGAATTCCCTACTGTTTACAGATCATTTGGGGGAACTTTTGATGATAGCAAAATTTTTGTTGTTTTTTAAATATTCAATTTCGACTAGAAAATAGTTTAAATAGTATTTACATTTTTTCTGTACTAGTGTTCTTACTGAATTGATAGTATTACAATTTATATATTTCAAGGTAAGTATATATAGCTTCAAATTTAGTTCATATTTGAAACATTAAAATATCTGATCTGATATTTGTTTGTTAAATAAGTACATTTATACTTAGTACCAAATAACTAGTAACCAGTATGTTTATTATAAAGTTGTTTTCATGGAAGAGTGACTAGGTAGAAATTTCAAATGTAACTCTCATGAAATTAACCTAGCTGAAGGGTAGTGGTGCACGTCTGTAATCCCAGCACTGAGGAGGGAGAGAACTTGGTTTGTAAACTCAGATTTGCCTAGGCTACATAGTGAGACCTTACTAAGAAAGAAAGGGGGATCACCTACAAGATTCTTTTTCTGGAGATTCATTTTTGAGTTATGTAAATTTTTATTTTTAAAAATAAGAACTTAAATGGATATTAAAGTTTAATATTCAAAGCATGAACAATGTAATTGATACCTGACCTTGATACTTTATGTGGATCGACTTTCCTAAAGTCTGATTTCCCATTATTATTCACTTTGCTTTAGGTGTATGACCTGTACCTAAAGATAAAACACTGTTATTTTAAAAGTAGGCAGAACTCTAAAATTCATTATCTTTACATCTATATCCTAGTCAACATAAAGTTTATTATAGCCCTATTGAAAGCAAAGTTCATATATAATTACACGTATGATTGTTAATAGGAACTGCTTTTCTTTTTTAAAAGAAAGAACTGAAGATATCTGGTGCCAGTATTTATAGCAGCAGACGACTAAACCTGAATATATTATACTAAGTTTAATACAACTCTAGTCACTTCAAAATCTAGGTTCTCTTAGTCTGTGCATACTTAACAGGAACAAGATCAAATTAGTATGTAGTTTAGGACTGAATTACAGGTTTCGTTATCTGTGTTATAGAAACTGTTTCAAGAACAGGTTTTCATCTTTCAATAATGATTATGGTTTATTACTAAATATTCACTCACAGAGGAATATTCTCTTGGAGACATTCTTTTTTTATTTGGATTGCTAAGGAGAAATGCTGTTAAGGAACAAACTAGTCAATTTCTGTTGTGTGAGGGCAAGGAGAGAAGAGCAGAGGATCTGATGGTTACTATGTAATCAGGAACACATACCGTGACATGTGTTTCTGTCACTCCACTCCACCAGGCATAGCGGCAGACACCTTTAGTTTCAGTGGATCTCTGTGAGCTCCAGGGTAGCCTGGCCGACACAGTGAGATCAGGACAGCCAGAGCTACATAGTGAGACCCAGGAAGAAAGAAAAAAAACATGTTTCTGTCACTTCATTCTGTTTGAATAGGTCTTCTGTTAATATTTTTTATCATGAGAATAGAAAGTTACATATATTCTTCCCACAAACAAAAAGAAAACAGAAAACTGAACACTTAAATCCCTAATTGTATATTCTTGCATTTTTTTAGGTAGAAACTGGAACTATTAATATTTTTGTGTATTTAAATAAGTAGTTCTTAAAGATGGTATCTAATAAGTTTAAAAATTCATTTGTCTTCTAAACTCATGTGTAGTCACAGCGTGTCAGTATTGGCCAAAGGTGCTTAGCATCAGTATTCGAAAACTATGTTTACATATTTAAATGTTTAATTCTTTACAAATGTACCAGATCTTAAACACAAGTGTATAAAAATTTCAGTCTCTGTATTTGGCATTCACTTAACAACTCCACAGCAAACTTTGATAGTACCCTTTGGTTCATGTATGACAAGATGGAGTAGGAGCTGAGGGGGAGCTGGACATTTAAAATAAGCAGTTAGGAATTCATAATCATAGCCTGGATTGTTTCTTTGTAGTTTTCTTGTTCAAAACCTCCAAGTAAACTTTGTATATACACCAGGAAATTATCGATGAACCACCACAGGAGACTTTCCCCCCAGTAGTAATTTTCTATGTAAGCAGCCAATGTACTTAAAAAGCTTTAACATCTTATGCAAAGTAAATGTTTCCTAACCACCACAGAAGTGATAGGAAACATGAACTCTGGGTCCGGTATTGAAGTTTTTAATCTTAGCCCCAGCTTGTGCTTCATCTTGTTTCTATCCTGTCAAACTATATATGTAATCATGTGGGTATGAGACAGTGTTTACTTTATACCGGGTTTGTAAAAAGATTTCAAAATGTGTATGTATATATTGTAACTTGATGTACAGTGTTCTTATTATAATGTAATTTTTTATTAAAAATTCTGTTTTTTCTTATGTGTTAGTTTTTGAAAATATGCTTTTCTAGGAGATAGTGAAAGTTTTTTTCATTTTAAATAAGATGGTGATAAATGCTTTAGTAGCTGAGATTTTTGACTGAAGATTTAGAGCAGTTTGAAGCCTGATAGTTTTTAAGGATTAACAATCATTAGCATATACATATATGCTGCACACTCATACACACACACACACACACACACACACACACGGCTTGATGGGTAAAGATTCAAGTGTGATGACCTGAGTTTAATGCCCCAAAACAGAAGCGGAGGGGGAAGCAGAGAACCAGCTTCGCAGTGTTGTCCTTGACTCCACACGTGCACAGCCACACATCAAGAGTGTCAGTGCCAGCAGTGTGGCTCAGCATGTACAACCACTTGCCATTGAGCCTGAGCACACTGGTTTAGATCCCCTGGGCCCACAAGGAAGGAGAGTACTGACTGTTTCTGGTCATTCTCTGACAACCTCCAGCCATGAATGTAGAACAGCATATGAAAACATCCAAGTAATTTCTGACTCCACATTTGGTACCATGGTATTTTCAAGCACTGCCTCATATATTTTGAGTGATAACAGAATTGTATGATTAAAAGAGAAAGAAAGGGGTTGGGGATTTAGCTCAGTGGTAGAGCGCTTGCCCAGCAAGCGCAAGGCCCTGGGTTTGGTCCCCAGCTCCAGAAAAAAAAAAAAAAAAAGAGAAAGAAAGATCATTAACCTTTTCCCCTCTCTTTTTTGATTTTTCTACTCTGCCTTACCTTTAGAACAACAGAAAATCCTGGACTTGCGATATGTCTCAGTTGATCAAGTATTTGCCATAAGTGTGAGGATTGGAATTCAGCTCCCATACTCAACATAAACGCATGCATACATACATGCATACATACATACATAATATGATAATATATTAATTTGAAAAAACAACAAAGGGAAGAAGATACAGTACAGAGCATGCATAAAAAGTGAAGATGGTTTTGAAAGAGGAGCCTGGAGGGTATCTATGCAGCTAGTTGAGTAGTCAGTACAATTCCCCAGCTGGTCCTGCTTGGGATTTATGTTAATAAACTTAGTGGTAGTCAGTATATATTTTTTTCCAATCAGATTAATAGTTACAGAGGACTCGCTGAGAGCTAGATAGTTTTACTTGTTGGATATAGAATAATTAGTAAGATTTAATCCTACTCATGGAGAGGCACGGTATAGACAAACAGATATACAATCATCTACTCCCTAGATACTCCCTAGCAACAGCCAATCAGGATTAGTCTGATAGTCCCGGATGTACTTCCAGACCCTTTGTAAATGTTCATAGTTTGCTGCAGAGCACCCGCCTGTCGGCTTACAACAGTCACTCAGAGAGATGTTTGCCAGGCTGGGCACCCCATCGCTTGCTCGACATTTCCTATAAACCCTTGTCCTGCTGAAGGCTCGGGGCTTCACCCTCCTGTCCAGCTGTGGCAGTGGCAGCAGTGAGCCCCAACTCAGGCTTGAATAAAGTAGAGGGACTGTATCGGAATTGGCTCCTTGGTAGTCTTTAGGTATTCTGGAAACTTCCTGAACAGGCACAACACCACTATGGATGGTAGCTTTAGTGGCTTCTGAGTCCTTACGTGAACTACATAAAGCATTCCCTTAGGTGTCCCTGTTTGAGAACCTAAGGGAGTGTTATGTAGTTCACATAAGTACTCGGGGATATCGATCTTTCTCTCTTCGCTCTATCCTTCTTCCGTTCCTATCTAGTGATAGGGGAGTGAAGGGGAGGGGGATAGAGGGTGGGAAAAAGAAGAACACACAAAGTAACTAAATCCAGCTACAGATCAAAGTATTTATCACAACCAGATTTTATTATATATTAACAACTCATGTGATCAAAATTCACAGTAACAAGAAAATACTTTCTTGTCAGTTTAGACAAGAAAAGGTAAGGTACTCTGGGACCTTCACTAATATAAAAATCTGGTACTAATGTATTTCTTCCAAACTGTTATCAGCATTTAAATTTTATTTTCAAATTACCTAGTCTTCTGAAAGCCTTTGTGACAAGGCATTTAATTTTAGAAATGCTAAAAAAAAAATGTATTAAACATAGGACAGCAACCAAGAGAGAAGGTCCCTGAGCTAATAAGATTTCATATGCAGGTGATTGAGGTATTTGGAACACAAAGCCAGCATTCCATGTAGTTCACACGTGTGGTGGCATGCTTTGGAGTTCATATCTTAATTACTCTGAAAATAATTTATAATATAAAATGATGTTGAATTTGTCACATACTTCTATTGCATCTATTAAGATTCATTATGTAGCAGTGAATAACATTGTTGGAACACCAGTGGAAGGGGAAGTCCTTGGTCCTGCCAAGGTTGGACCTCCAGGATAGAGGATTGTTGGGTGTGGGGCAGTAATGGGGGGTGGATGGGGAGGGGAACACGCATATAGAAGGGAAGGGGAAGGGGTTAGAGGGCTGATGGACAGGAAACCGGGAAAGGGAATAACGTTTGCAATGTAAATAAGAAATACCCAATTTAATAAAAATGGGGAAAAAAGATTCATTACTTAATTATAACAAGTATATATGATAATTATATACAATAATTATATTATTTAATGTGGTAGTTCTATAGCTGATTTTATTGGTGAGACACATGGGCTAATTTTTGAATGGTTAGGGTAGTGTTTATCTGTTCCATTTGAAGTTTCTCAACACAAAGGAGAGATTCTACAAATCCTACGTCTAAGCGAAGGTACAGAGAAAATGTTAACCCACCAGGAGAGAATAAAACCTCTCCCACAATTTTCGAGCCAAATTTGAAGCTAGCCTTATTAAATACTGGCCAGGGTGCTGAACACTGGCTAGGTCCACACCTGGGATGCCCAGAGAATGGCTGCAAAGCATGTTAGCCCAGTGCTAATAAAGGTGAAACCCATAAGGCCACCTACAGCCCACCTTCATCCAATCAGGGGCAAGCAGACATTCTGACTTACTTCTTGCCTATGTACCTGCCACCTATGCATGATCAAGCACATTCTGTGCAGTTGGGACAATTTATTTACAGAACTGAAAACATTTGGCTGTTAATTTTATATGATCAACACCCCCAACATTGTAAGAAATTATCTGTCCTTGAGGAAGGTTAGGTTTGCAGGTTTAAAATTATTTGTCCTTGAGAAGGTGAGGTTTGCAGGTTTATCTGTCCTTGGGCAAGTGGAGCTTTCAGGTTAGAGGCCTCTTTGTTTCATAGATCTCTTATGTAATTACAACTTAAAACATAACATTAACCCCAATGAAACTACCAAACCAGACTGCTCCATAGACAGAATAATTTATTGGGAATCAAACTGCCAAGGCCATTTCTGGTGGCTGAGTTGGGGACTGAGTAGACAGAAGAGCAGAATGGTGGGAAAGCAAGTAGATTTTATACAACAGTCAGCAGGGTGGGGTCCTGACTGGATATGGGCTGTCCAGCTTGACTTGGGAACTAGGTGCCCTTGCCTGCCTGAGGTAGTTGCCCTTAGGGAGCTGGTTAAGGGCAGTTCCTGGAGGACTAGGGAAAAGTTCTACTGAAGAGGAAGCACCTTAACTGCTTTTCTAATAAACAGAAGCCTTTCGGCTTGTCACCAGCACTGCCCTCCTGGACCTGACACTTAGGTCTCCCAGACAGTGTCAAACCACTCTGCAGACCTATCATACCAGTTTACATGCTCATTAACCTGCGTGCTCCAAATCCAGTCCTGATATTTAAGCAGTACTAGCAGACTTTGTTTTATTTTTTTTAAGATGTATTTATTTTGTGTGTGAGTACACTGTTACTGTCTTCAGAGCCACTGGAAGAAGGCACCAGATCCCATTACAGATGGTTGAGAGCTGCCAGGTGGTTGCTGGGAATTGAACTCAGAACCTCTGGAAGAGCAGTCAGTGCTCTTAACCTCTGAGCCATCTCTCCAGCCCAACTTTGTTTCATAAAAGTACATACATGTTTCCATGTATGAATTTTCCAAGAAGACAAAAAAAGCAAGTAAGCAAGCAAGGAAGAAAACCAAAGCAAACCTCTTGCCACTTGATTGGGATGGTGCTAACACACAAAAGGACCTAAACAAGTCCAACGTATCAAGTCAATTACTTTCAGAGAGTAGCAGTACTATCACTTCACTTGCTGAAGCTACTGAAGTTACCTTTCCTTTTCACTTACCAAGCTCTGATTTTACAGATTGTAAGGTTATTCAACAGTGCATTAGTAAGGCTTTTCTACAGGAACAGTACACCACACACACACACACACACACACACACACACACACACACCACATACACACACACAATGGTCTGTAGGCAGTGGTTTGGGTAATCCAACAATGGCTATCTCAAGTCAAGAACCCAGTAGTGGGGATGGGTCAGCAGTCCCAGTCTAATGATAGAGACCCAGAGAAGTCCCAAAGAGCTGTTAGTCCTCAGTGTGCATTAGAATCCTGAATGAGTGGATTCTAATATCTCCTGTCAATAGAGGAATTCATAGGATACAGAATAGATGAACTTTCCTTAAAGAGAAGGCAAGCAGGCAAAAGGCAAAAGCTTTCTTCTTTTAAGTCACTTCATGTGGGTAGCCACTAGAAGAGGTGGTCCAGATTTAGGGTGAATCTTCCCACCCCAAATGATCCAGATGATACAGTCAAAAAGTTCCTCCCTGGTGTGTTTGGCTGCTTGGTTTTTTGTTTTGGTTTTGGGTTTTGGGTTTTTTTGTTTTTGTTTTTTCTTCCGTTGGTTCCAGATGTAATCAAGTTGACCACCAAGACTAGCCATCCCAAGCACCCAGCAGAGGGCAGAAACAAACCAGGCCTAAAGTAGAATTGTGTGTTAGGGATCATGCCATCTTCGACTTAGCAGGAACAATGTCCCAATGCCCTTTTCCTCCCTGTCTCCCCACCAGGATCTTTCTCTTCCCACCCATGCCCTCCACTTTCATGTCATGTATGATTTCATATGCCTATGTCATGTATGATTTCATGTGCCTACATAGAATCTAGAATACACAATTGAGAGAAAATGGGCAATACATGTCTTTCTGGAATCTTGAGGGTCTCAGTGAAACACTGTCAGACTACAGGAAGGATGGTTTCATACCACTGTGATTTGAATTAGCTTCATTGTACAGAGCAACTGAATAACAGGCTGCTGCCGGGTAACTTTATTTACCTAGAATTTAGAGGGCAACTGTGTTGGGGGATGTTTTTGTGAATTGTATGTCCAGATGCCAATTTCTGACCCCAAGATCTGGTTGCAGTCCTGACTTCTGTGTTGTCACTATTATGAAGCATTTCCTCACTCAGTGTCTTGTAAATCATCATCTCTATAACCTTCTGATTGGTTAAAGAAAGAGCTGAACACCACTAGCTGGGCAGGAGAGACTTCTGGCCCAGGGAGAGTGAGAGGCTCCCAGGATGGTCAGGGACCAGGGAAGTCGACATAGGGTAGGGACATAGATGAAGAAGGATGACCCAGGGCAAGACTGACTGATGGGGCCGTATGGCTGGGAAGTAGGCCAGGCCAGCATAGTCAGGTAGAATATCTGAGTATCTTCCCAGCTATAGTTCCTGGAGCTTTTAATAAATATGAAGGTCTCCCTGTCATTATTCAGAGCAAGTGTAGGCAGAGAAAAGCCCATACTTTCACACAACTATCACCAAACAATTGTTCTTACTGTTTGCTAGAGATTGAAACCAGGGCCTTGTTTGGGCTCAGCACAGACTTTTACCGTTGGAGTATACCCTTTGCCCCTCTTAATCTTTGTTTTTGTTTCTTTGTTTCTTTGTTTTTGTTTTTTTTTTTCACTACAGGTTTTCACTGTGTAGCCCAGACTGACCTGGAACTCACTCTGTAGACCAACCTGTCCTCTCAAATTCAGAGATCTGTCATCCTTTGCCCCCCTCAGTGCTGGGATTCAAGGCCTGCACCACCACCACCAATCCTTGTTTCATTATTTTGAGACAAGGTCATACTGTATATACAGACTTTGCTGTCCTGGAGCTCAATGACCAGACTACCCTCGAACTCACACCCATCTGCTTGTGTCTGCTTTCCATAGTGCTGGGATTAAGGAATGCAAAAACCCCTCTTAATCTGAATGTAACTCAAATGACTAGTAACTTTTCCTTCTGTGGCTAGTTTAGAAAATAACTCCCATTTGACTGTGCCAGAGAAGTGAAACACTGGCACATGGCCCAGCAATCCCATGCTTTGTCATAAGCCAAATGGACTCACATGGGTGCCTCCATGCCATCTCTAAGCGCAGCATTATTCACAATAGCAGGAGGGGAAATGACCCAAGTGTTCATCAACAGATAAGTGGGTAAACTCATTATGGCATGTACTTGGCATGGGATAATTTACACAAATAGAAGAAGGGATTACGAAGACATACAGTAACATGAATGGACCTTGAACATTATGCTGAGTAAGCTAGGAACAAAAAGGTAAATACAACTTGATTCCACTTACATGAAATGTGTAGCATGAGAAACTTCATGTGCGAGGCAGTAGTTGCTCATGCCTTTGATCCCAGCACTGGGGAGGCAGAGGCTGGCAGACCTCTGTGAGTTCAAGGCCAGCCTGGTCTACAGAGTGAGTCCAGGCCAGCCAGGCCTATACAGAAAAACCCTGCTTTGAAAACAAACAAACAAACAAACAAACAAACAAATAAACAGAAAGAAAAGAAAAACTTTATGAAGTGGGGAGGGAGAGACTTGTGTGAATGAGAACAGCCTCTACAGGCTCCTGGGTTTGTATGTTTGGTTCCCAGTTGGTGGACTACTTAAGAAGGATTAGGGAGTGTGGCCGTGTTCCTTGGTGTGGACTTTGAGGTTTCAAAAGCCTCCATCACAGTTGTCCCTCCCACCCCCCATCTCTGCTGCCTCCGATCAGGATGTAAGGCTCTGAGCTTCTGCTCCAGGGACATGCCCGCCGGCAATCATACTTTCCACCACAGTGATCATGGACTAACTCTGAAACCATAAGCAAGCCCATAGTTAAGTGCTTTCTATTTAACATTTCTAAATGTAAGCTGCTCTAGTCATGGCGTCTCATCACAGCAATAGAATATTAACTAAGACATAAAGTCTCTGCCTGATGAGATACACAGTAGTGATGGTTGTGAAAATAGTAAATGCCTCTGAGCGGCGTATTGTTTTAAATGGACGTATGGGGTGGAATTATGGCTGCTCTTTCAAGAGAGCCACCTTCAATTTCCAGCACCCTCACTACTCACAATTGTCTGCAATTTAGTTCCCAGAGATCTGATACACTCTTCTGGTCTCCAAAGGTTCCCAGACAGACAAAACACCCAGACATACTAAATGAGAAAATAACTTTTAAATGGACAAGGCAAAAACTTGTCATAAACAGCAAAATTTGTTCTGTATTTTATCACAATGATAAAAATAATCAAAATCTTTGTGGTGAGGTTCTGAAGGTATCCTATTGGGGTTGGTCTTGTGTGCTGTGTATTCAGATGCTGAACTCTGTGTCCCAAGATCAGGTTGCAGTCTGGACATGGGCACTGTATTGACCAATGGGCTGTAGAGAATGCTCCCCAATAGCCTCTGATTGGATAATAAAAGGCTGAGGCCTGTGACTGGGCAGGACAGGGAGGGAGGCTGAACTTAAGATTAAGTAGGGGGATTGCTTCTCGGCCTTTTGGCTAAGATCAAGTGTAAGATTAAGTAGGGGATCTCAGGTAGGGACCACAAGGAGGAAGAGAAAGGTATGGGAAGAGGGAGGTCCCCATGAGCAGGAATGGACCATGAGGATGGATTATGAGGATGTGGCCAAGAGAAAACTGCCTGGGGACACACACAGAGCAAGGCAAACACAGCAAGACTCAGTGGGCAAGGAACATGGAGCCTATGGCTGGGATGTAAGTTAGAACAGCTCAGAACCTGCCCAGTCTAGGCTTACAGCTTGTTAATAAAAATACCAATTTCTGTGTCTTTTACTCAGGAGTATACTTGCGAGAGTGGGGCAGACTATCCCCAGTAAAATTACTTCTATATCATCTCTTGAAACCTGTGTAATTCACCATTGCAAAATACAATTGAATTTCTGCATTAACATTTTTCTGAATGTGGTAAAATTTCTTTTTTCTTTTTTTTTTTTTTACATAGCATCAGTTAACACTTTGGGGGGTGGGGTGTGCCCATGTATATGTACCCAGGCCATGGTGTGACTGGAGGTCAGAGGACAACTCATGGGGCTAGTTCCCTCCTTGCACTGTGGCTTCTAAGGTTCTGACCAGTCTTGGGTTGTCAGGCCTGCTTGGCAAGCACTTTTACCCACTGAGCATCTCAGCCTGGCCCAAGCATTTTTATAGTATCTCACCTGTGTCCTGAGTTATTTGATCATTAATGTATGAGTCTTCTTCTAATCTGTATTCTTCTGTTCCATAGCTCTATTAATCCACAAGTTCCATAAGCATTGACCTTTTTGAATATCACTTTGGTTGACTCCACCTTTTATACATAAAAATTAATTTTGTTTTTGTACACATTTTGAATTACTTTTTCTACCTCCGGTATTCACCCAAAGTTTGTGTTGTCTGAGACAAGGTCTCATATAGCCAGGCTGATCTTAGACTCACAGTGTAGCTGAGGATGCCCTCAAACTTCTGATCCTCCTCCTTCTACCTCACGAGTGCTAGAATTGCATGTGTATGGCATCATGTCTACCTTATGTGATGCTAGATTAAAGTCTGGACTTGGTGTATGCTAAGCAGGTTCCCTACAAACTGAAATACAGCTCTACCCCAAACACGTAGGCGTGTGTGTGCATACACACACACACACACACACACACACACATACATATATCAAACACACACAAATATATACATACATACATATATACACATATATTTGTATATATATTTTTTCTCCTAGACAGGGTTTCTCTGTGTTACCCTGTCTGTCCTAGAACTCACTTTGTAGACCAGGCAGCCCTCAAACTTACAGAGATCTGTCTGCTTCTGCCTCTCAAGTATTGGGATTAAAGGTATGTACCATCAATGCCAGGCATATATTTTATTTTAACTGGGATAGCATCTACTTTATAAACTAGAAGAGAGGCAATATTTTAAAAATGTGCCCCTTGTGCACTGGGATGGGCAGCAGTGGACCTCTAGTGGCTTGCAGACTGTAAGGCTATTGAGGTAGTCAGAGCAGTGGGCAGAAGAAACACCCACCTTCAGGATTACTTTTGGAGCACATTCACCAGAATGAGCTTGTGGGAACTATGGCGCTGGCTGGACAAAACCTGCTGAAGGATGAGGCATCATCTCTTTCCAGTGCTGGGGATTCAACTAGACCCACAAGCAATAATGCAGGCTAGGTCTTCACCTTCCTCCTACTGCAGTTGTAATGAATGAAGGGAGGACCCACCAGAAGACTTCAAGCTGTCCACTACAGGCTTGACACACAGTCCTGGGAGGTAGAGTGCCAATAGCTAGATTTAACCAAGAATGCTCAGCAGGACAAGGGCAGTTCTGTCCTTGGTGATGAAATCAGAGGCTGCCCATGGAGGAAAGAAATAGTGGATGGTTTCAGGATGAGAGCCAACAGCCCTTGGCTCTCAGACAGGTCTCCTAGACATGTACCTCATGGAAGACAAGCATGTGAGTTGCTTGCCTCCCTCTGAGAAAGTCAAGTAGAAGAGAAGCTTACTCCCTTGTGCTATAAGAAGTTGAGGATTTCTGTAGGTTCGTCCTGACAACAGTGTAGCTAAACTCTCTTCAGTATTTGTAAGTACCTAAAAGCCATCCATCCTGAGCAAGTTGGCTCCTGTGCAGGTCAGATGTGGTAGTTTGACCACATAGGTGTGACCCTCAAAGACTCATGAGTTTGAATGTTTGGCCCTTAGGGTTTGGCATTATTTGGAGATTTGTCCTTGTTAGAGGAAGTTGTTTGAGGTTTCCTATGCTCAGGTTCTGCCCAGTGTGAAAGAGACCCTCCTCCAGACTGTGTAGAACAATCTGCTCCTGGCTGCCTTCAGATCAAGATGTAGAGCTCTCAGCTCCTTCTCCAGTACCATGTCTGCCTGGATGCTGCCATGCTTCCTACTACAATGATAATGAACTGAATCTCTGAAACTGTAAGGCGGTCCCAATTAAATGCTTTCTTTATATAAGAATTGCCTTGGTCATGGTATCTTTGACCAGCAATGAAACCCTAACTAAAATACCAGGTATCTGAAGAACCTTTTGAAGAACCTCTCAACCACTGTCTGCTTTAAGAGTGGTCATAAACAATACAATTGTCTAAGTGCCCCAGCATCAGTCAGATAGAGGATGGGCAGAGCATAGTGAAGCCTAACAGACCAGGATGAACTTTATGACCCTCCAAATTCTGCTAGAGAGAGTTTCTACCTCTGACTAGGGCCTAGACTTTGATAAGTAGTGAGTCATTAAGTCCCAATCCTCTGAGCTGAGCCATCGCTCCCAGCTCAGGACCTTCCCTGTCTAGGGGAGACCTACCTTCATAGCAGTGCCCTGCAGGAACACTCTGGCCTACAGGAGAGCTATGAACATTTCAGAGTTCCCTCTGTCTGGGGAAACTTGCTTACCTACATGCTAAACAGAAGTGCACACCACCCAGCATGGACTGGTATAGTGTCAACCCCTGTCCTCATTGTGGTGAGTTGACCTTGTATGACCTGGAACCTGCTTAGCCGGGTTCACATACCCTTTCTTCTCAGCACACAGACACTTAAGCTAAGAATATAAGAGCATCTGGCAAGAACTCGGAAGCTACAGTTTCAGATGACTACTCAAGATAAGCCCGGAGGGGGTGGGGGTGGGGAAGGAGGGGGGATGAGCTGGGAGAGCAGGGGTTGACTGGAGAAGTTGTTGAGATCGTTAGAGAGATATATACAAAGGAGGTAAGAGTTTTAATTTCTCAAGAGAGTCCCGGCCCTGCATGGAGGTTTGTAAAGAAGTGTTTACAAACACCAGGAACCAAAGCAGTGTAGATCCCAGCACTTGGGTGGTAGACATGAGGACTTTTCAAAGCTAGCCTGTGCTGTACAGCAAGTACAAGGCCAGTCAGCAGAACTTCACATTACCCTATCTCAAAAAATTTAAACGTCTGTATTTAAAAAGTCCTAAAACTTGGGACTGGAAAGATGGCTCAGTGGTTAAGAGTACTGGATACTCAGTTCCCAGTTTCAACACTCAGCTCATAGCTGTCTGTAACTCCAGTTCCAGAGGTTCCTTCCTGGTTTTCTAGGGCACCAGGCATACAAGTGGTACACACACACACACACACACACACACACACACACACACACGTATATATTTCAATATGTATGTATATATATGTATATATGTATATATTATATATGCCTAAAATAAAAATAAAACATTTTATAAAATTCCCTTGTAGTGGTCTTACATATTTTCTTGTGCCTTTCTCCATATAGTTGAAAGTCTTTAATTCTATATAAATTATTTATGTTTTTGTCTTTGTCAGTTTATTGATGTTTTTGGTTTGCTTTGGCTGGCCCAAATTTTTTTTTTTTTTTTTTTTTTTTTTTTGGAGCTGGGGACCAAACCCAGGGCCTTGTGCTTGCTAGGCAAGTGCTCTACCACTGAGCTAAATCCCCAACCCCCCAAATCTTAAAATATATTTTCATGTGCCTGGAGAGATGGTTCAGCTATTAAGAGAACTAGTTCTTTCAGAGGACTAGGGTTTGATTCCCAGCACCTACATGTCAGCTTACAACCATCTGTAACTCCAGTTGTACTTCAAAAATTTATTTTTTTGGCCAGACATGGTGGTGTATGCCATTAATCCTAGCACTGGGCAGACAGAGACAGGCAGATCTCTGTGAGTTTGAGGTCAGCCTGGTGTATAAAGTAAATCCAGGACAGCCAGAGGCTCTGTTATACAGAAAAACCTAGAATTGAAAAACGAAACAAAATAAAATAAAATACTGTCTTTTAAAATAGTGAAACAAAGTTGAGACTGCTTAACAGGTGTAGAATTGTCAAATTAATTAGGAACTGCTGGTCTGAGACCTATGTTTTTCCTTAAAATTCTTTTCTTTTTCTTTTTTTTTTTAGACAGGGTTTCTCTGTCCTTAGAGTGATTTTTATTACTTCTTAAAAATTTGATTTGTAAAATCCCACGAGTCATCATTTTAATCATTCACTCCCCAGAATTCAGATCTCAACATTTAAACTCAAGGCAGTAATAATTAATAAATTAGCATTAGTAAAATAGAAATAGTAGAAGATGCTAAAAAAATCAAATGGAGAAAGATGTCAAAATAAGTATGAGAAAACAGGATAAGATACAGTTCCTAGGATTGCTAAGATGTTAATATTAAGGAAGGCTCGGAGCCAGTAAATTACCTCAGTGGGTAGAGGTACTTGTCACCACACCTGGAAACCTGGGTTCAGTCTGTGGGATTAAGGTAATGGGAGGAGACAAATGACTCTTGTAGGTCACCTTCTTACACATGTGTGCTATGGCACATGCACATACCCAAAATAATAAGTATAATCTCAAAACTTAAAAAGCACTGCGGAAAGGTGGATACAAGGTTAAGAGTATACACGATCCTGTCAGAGGGCCCAGGTGGTTTCCATCATCCACATGGTCACTTCAGTACCAGGGGATATGTACTGGCTAGTTTTTATGTCAATGTGACACATACTAAGTTCATCTAAGAAGGAATCATCATCATCATCATCTTCTTCTTCTTCCTCTTCCTCTTCAGATTTGTTTATTTTATGTGAGCACACTGTCTCTCTGTTCAGACACACCAGAAGAGGGCATCAGATCCCATTACGGATGGTTGTGAGCCACCATGTGGCTGCTGGAAATTGAACTCAGGATCTCTGGAAGAGCAGTCGATGCTTTTAACCACTGAGCCATCTCTCCAGTCCCAGAAGAAGGAATCTTAATTGAGAAAAGTCCCTCCGTGGGCATGGTGTATTCACATGTCTGTGGGGAACTGTCTTGATTAGTGATTGATGTAAGATTGATGTAAGTGAGCTCAGCTCACTTTGGGCAGTGCTACCCTCGGGCATGTGGTCCACCTGTATAAGGAAGCAGGCTGAGTAAGCACTGGAAAATAAGGCAGGAAGCAGCACTCTCCCATGGTCTCTGCTTCAGCTTCTACTTCCAGGTTTCTGTCTTGAGTTCCTGACTACCTTTGATGATGGACTGCTATGCAGAAAATAAAATTAAGTAAACCCTTTCCTCCCTGTCTTTGTTTGGGTTTTACTGCTGTGGACAGCATGACCAACAATAAGTCTTATTACATTTAATTGGGGCTGGCTTACAGGTTCAAAAGTTCAATCCATTATCATCAATGTGGGCTCATGGCAGCATCAAGGCATGCAATGTGCAGGAGGAGCTGAGAGTTCTACATCTTCATCTGAAGGCTGCTAGCAGAATACTGACTTCCAGGCAGCTAGGATGAGGGTCTTAAAGTCCACACCCACAGTGACACACCTACTACAAGTCCACACCTCCAAATAGTGTCACTTCTGGGCCAATCATTTGCAACCATAACACTCCCCAAGTACGTATATGAGGTTCATTGGCAAGTGTGTGTGAAGATGTATACAGCCATGTGTGCACATATGGAAATATCAGCTTCTTCTTTACTGCTTCTCTATTCTATTCCCTTGAAGCAGGGTCTCTTGCTGAACCTGGAGCTAAGCTGGCTGGCCAACACGCCACAGTGATCCTCTGGCCTCAACTCCCACACAGTGTTGGGGTCACAGGCATGCACATGGCCATACCTGGCTTTTAAACTTGAATTTGGAGGATTTGAACTCAGGTCCTCATGCTTGTGCAGCAAGCACCACAAACTACCTATCCATCTACAGCCCAATTTCACTTTTTTCTCATTCTGAGAAAAAAATGTTGCTCAATGTACAGTAAAACCTTTTAGAATTTGAACCAGAGCAGTTGACCTTCAAGGAAGCAGCTTTCTTAGAATAAAAAAAAAAAAAGCCCCATCTCAAAATGTTCCATTCTAGTTTTTAAAAGAGAATTTGAAAACAAAAAGCTAATTCTTATAATTTCCTTTCTTTTTCTCCTTCATTAAAGGTATTTTGCTGTGAAAGGTGGAAATGAAATTTTAACTTTTAGTTAACTTCCTGCCACAGTGGGAAGTATGTTTTCAATGAAAAGGAAGTGGTTTTCCTTCATGTTTCAGTCCAGTTTCAATTACTGTGTGTTCTTTCTGTCTCTCTCTGTCTCTCTGTCTGTCTCTGTCTCTGTCTCTCGTGTGTGTGTGTGTGTGTGTGTGTGTGTGTGTGTATGAGAGAGAGAGAGAGCGCTCGTATGCATGCATGCACACACGCATGTTAATATGGGCAAGGTTTCATAAGGTCTATGACACACAGGGGCAAACAACAGTCTGCAATTTCAGTTGCAAGGGATCCAGTGTTCTCTTCTGCCTTCCATGGGCATCAGGCATGTACACAGTACACAGACATACATAAAGGCAAAACGGCCACACACATAAAATAATGAAGTGTGTGTAACTAACAAAGAGATCCTATGGATGAGAATTTCCATCCTGTTTCATCCATGCTGAAACCCCTAGCTGACACAGAATGGAATTTAAATCATTCAGGGGTCCACCGAGCTGGCTGCTGCCTATATCTGCCCCTCCCCAGCCCTGTCTCCCCTCATCTCCTAGCTGCTTCCACCAGGCAGGCTGATCAAGTAATTCCTCCTCAAACTGAGGAGGAAAATATCCTGGGAACCCAAGGTCTTCTGTGCAGTATTCTTTCTCTCTGGCCACGTATCTGTGCTCCCTACTTAGGCACATTTCCAGTAGGACCTTCTGGAATCATAGTGGTTACCTGCTGCATCTCTTCCCCTTAAACCCACTTTCATCCTTTAAGAATCTCTTATTTGTTGATAATAGTGAATCCCAGCACTTAGGAGGCAGGGGCAGGCAGATCTCTGAGTCAAGGCCAGCCTGGTCTACAGAGTGAGTTCCAGGCAGCCAGGGCTACACAGAGAAACCCTGTCTCAGAAAAACCAAAAAGAACAAAGAAAGAAAAAGAAAGGGGGGAGGGTAATCTGTTCGATAAAAGAATCTGCAAACAGGTGACTAAGCAAGAGCTCGTTTGGTCACACCCACATTCCAACCCGCATAATCAGTGTGTTTTCAGGAGCTTGTTTGACCAATATATGGGGCCTACTAAAAAGGAAGGGACCTCATTTCCAGTGATGAGACTCTCCCAACAAAAAATAAAAGACTGAAGTGACTGGGAAAAAAATCAACAGCTATTCTTAGATCAGGAAGCTCCCCACAGGAACCAGGCCAGAGCAGGAAGATGTGAACTGTAATTAACACATTTCTGGACGCTCACCATTACCTTCTCAGTTAAAACCTTCAGGGGAAGGAGGTAAGAGGCAGCTCTTCTCCCACCTGCGATATTACCTTCCAGGAATTCGATTACATTTTTAGATCTTCTAGCAGAGAGGGGAAAGGAAGAGGCTACTATGAAATAACCATTCTGGTTGTTGGTTTTAATAAAGCCTGCTATCAAGAGAAACTGTTGGCAAAAATCTGGGTTTTCTGAGAGCCCAGTTAATCTGGGGGAACAGAATTACCTAACTCCCACCAGCCTTAGGCTTCTATATGAGAGAAGACAAAAGCTTAACTCTAGTCTACCCTCATCTTCATGTCCCCTGTAAGGTAAAGACTGCCAAGAAGTGCTTATGAAGTCACAGATCAGAGGCATGGACTCACTAAAAGACTGAAGTATTGTAACCTGCCTCCACACCTTAGTATCCCTTAGATCCTAGCACAACAAACTCCACAATGGAAGTGCCATTCAGGCTGTAAAACTAGACACCTAGACAGCTCCACTGCCAAGGGCTTAATCCACCACAGTCTGTAGTCCAGGGAAGTCTCTGCTTTTTGGTTTGTGTAGTTGCACTTCTGGCTAATTGTTCTTGTGAACTGAAGTGTATCAACCCTTGAGTGCTACAATGGGCTACTCAACACCCAGTGTAGTTGAAGACTGGCTAATAAAGGTTTTCTTCTCTCTCTCTCTCTCTCTCTCTCTCTCTCTCTCTCTTTCTCTCTCTCTCTTTCTTTCTAGATTTATTTATTTTATGTATATAAGTATCTGTCTTCAGACACACCAGAAGAGGGCACCAGATCCCATTACAGATGTTTGAGAGTCACCATGTGGTTGCTGGGAATTGAACTCAGGACCTCTGGAAGAGCAGCCAGTGCTCTTAACCGCTGAGCCATCTCTCCAGTCTAATAAAGTTTTTCTATTGGATTAAACCTATGTCCCAGTAGTCTTCTCTGGTGGGTGCCCCATAACCCTATAAGATGTTTCAGGGTTCCTGGCCCCCATACCTATCTCACCACATTGCTGAAGAGGTACACACCGAGGTGAGAAGATGTTGACATGCACAACTGCCAACTGTGCAAACTCCCAGAGTTCAAGTCTCAGAACCCATGGAGATAGAATGTTGTGAGTCTGTAATTACAGTCCTCCTAAGGCAAGAAGGTAGGGTCAGGGAGATGAAAAGCCCAAAGCTGGTAGGCCAGCTAGCCTTGAGAATGTTGCAAAGTAGCAAAGACAACAGACCTCCTTCACTAAGGGGAAATGGAGATCAACTTCCCAAAGCTGTCCTCTGATCTCACACTCAGGAGGAGTAGAAGGCAGGAAATAATCAGACTCAGAGCTGAAATCAACCAAGTAGAAACAAAAAGGACCATACAAAGAATCAACAGAACCAAAAGTTGGTTCTTTGAGAAAATCAACAAGATAGATAAACCCTTAGCCAGACTAATGAGAGGACACAGAGTGTGTGTCCAAATTAACAAAATCAGAAATGAAAAGGGAGACATAACAACAGAATCAGAGGAAATTAAAAAAATAATCAGATCCTACTACAAAAGCCTATATTCAACAAAACTTGGAAATCTGGAAGAAATGGACAATTTCCTAGACAGACACCAGGTACCAAAGTTAAATCAGGAACAGATAAACCATTTAAACAACCCCATAACTCCTAAAGAAATAGAAGCAGTCATTAAAAGTCTCCCAACCAAAAAGAGCCCCGGTCCAGACGGGTTCAGTGCAGAATTCTATCAGACCTTCATAGAAGACCTCATACCAATATTATCCAAACTATTCCACAAAATTGAAACAGCTACCAAATTCCTTTTATGAAGTCACAATTACTCTTATACCTAAACCACACAAAGACCCAACAAAGAAAGAGAACTTCAGACCAATTTCCCTTATGAATATCGATGCAAAAATACTCAATAAAACTCTTGCAAACCAAATCCAAGAACACATCAAAACAATCATCCATCATGATCAAGTAGGCTTCATCCCAGGTATGCAGGGATGGTTTAATATACAGAAAACCAATGTAATCCACTATATAAACAAACTGAAAGATAAAAACCACATGGTCATTTCATTAGATGCTGAGAAAGCATTTGCCAAAATTCAACACCCCTTCATGATAAAAGTCCTGGAAAGAATAGGAATTCAAGGCCCATACCTAAACATAGTAAAAGCCATATACAGCAAACCAGTAGCTAACATTAAACTGAATGGAAAGAAACTTGAAGCAATTCCACTAAAATCAGGGACTAGACAAGGCTGCCCAGTAGCCTTCCTCTACACAGAAGAGAAACAAGCCGAGAAAGAAATTAGGGAAATGACACCCTTCATAATAGTCCCAAATAATATAAAATACCTCGGTGTGACTTTAACCAAGCAAGTGAAAGATCTGTATGATAAGAACTTCAAGCCTCTGAAGAAAGAAATTGAAGAAGATCTCAGAAGGTGGAAAGATCTCCCATGCTCATGGATTGGCAGGATTAATATAGTAAAAATGGCCATTTTACCAAAAGTGATCTACAGATTCAATGCAATCCCCATCAAAATACCAATCCAATTCTTCAGAGAGTTAGACAGAACAATTTGCAAATTCATCTGGAATAACAAAAAACCCAGGATATCTAAGACTATCATCAACAATAAAAGGACTTCCGGGGGATTCACTATCCCTGAACTCAAGCAGTATTACAGAGCAATAGTGATAAAAACTGTATGGTATTGGTACAGAGACAGGCAGATAGACCAGTGGAATAGAATTAAAGACCGAGAAATGAACCCACACACCTATGGTCACTTGACTTTTGACAAAGGAGCCAAAACCATCCAATGGAAAAAGGATAGCATTTTCAGCAAATGGTGCTGGTTCAACTGGAGGTCAGCATGTAGAAGAATGCAGATCGATCCATTCTTATCACCCTGTACAAAGCTTAAGTCCAAGTGGATCAAGGACCTCCACATCAAACCAGATCCACTCAAACTAATAGAAGAAAAAGTGGGGAAGCATCTCGAACACATGGGCACTGGAGAAAATTTCCTGAACAAAACACCAATGGCTTATGCTCTAAGATCAAGAATCGACAAATGGGATCTCATAAAACTACAAAGCTTCTGTAAGGGAAAGGACACTGGGAAAAGATCTTTACCAATACTACAACTGATAGAGGGCTTATATCCAAAATATACAAAGAACTCATGAAGTTAGACTGCATGGAGACAAATAACCCTATTAAAAATGGGGTTCAAATCTAAACAAAGAATTCACAGCTGAGGAATGTCGAATGGCTGAGAAGCACCTAAAGAAATGTTCAACCTCTTTAGTTGTAAGGGAAATGCAAATCAAAACAACCCTGAGATTTCTCCTCACACCAGTCGGAATGGCTAAGATCAAAAACTCAGGCAACAGCAGATGCTGGTGAGGATGTGGAGAAAGAGGAACACTCCTCCATTGTTGGTGGGATTGCAGACTGGTACAACCATTCTGGAAATCAGTCTGGAGGTTCCTTAGAAAATTGGACATTGAACTAACTGAGGACCCCGCTATGCCTCTCTTGGACATATACCCAAAAGATGACCCAACATATAACAAAGACACATGCTCCACTATGTTCATAGCAGCCTTATTTATAATAGCCAGAAGCTGGAAAGAACCCAGATGCCCTTCAACAGAGGAACGGATACAGAAAACATGGTACATCTACACAATGGAATATTACTCAGCTATTAAAAACAATGACTTTATGAAATTTATAGGCAAATGGATGGAACTGGAAAATATCATCCTGAGTGAGGTAACCCAATCACAGAAAAACACACATGGTATGCACTCATTGATAAGTGGATATTAGCCTAAATGCTCGAATTACCCTAGATGCACAGAACACATGAAACTCAAGAAGGATGACCAAAATGCAGATGATTCACTCCTTCTTTAAAAGGAGAACAAGAAAACCCTTGCCAGGGAATAGGGAAGCAAAGTTTAGAACAGAGGCTGAAGGAACTCCCATTCAGAGCCTGCCCCACATGTGGCCCATACATATACAGTCACCAAACTAGAGAAAATGGATGAAGCAAAGAAGTGCAGGCTGACAGGAACCAGATGTAGATCTCTCCCAAGAGACAGTCATAATACGGCAAATACATAGGTGAATTCCAGGAACAAACCACTGAACTGAGAATGGGACCCCCATTGAAGGAATCAGAGAAAGGACTGAAAGAGTGGAAGGGGCTCGAGACCCCATATGAACAACAATGCCAACCAACCAGAGCTTCCAGGGACTAAGACACTTCCCAAAGACTATACATGGACTGGGCTCCAACTGCATAGGAATTGCATAGCAATGAATAGCCTAGTAAGGGCACCAGTGGAAGGGGAAGCCCTTGACTCTGCCACGGCTGGACCTCCAGTGAACGGGATTCTTGGGGGGGAGGGTACTAATGGGGGAGGATGGGTAAGGGAACACCTATATAGATGGGGAGGGCGACGGGTTAGGGGGATGTTGGCCTGGAAACTGGGAAAGGGAATAACATCTGAAATGTAAATAGGAAATACCCAATTTAATAAAGATGCAAAAAAAAAGTACGTAAATCGATCAAATTCAGATATTAAAGAACTGGAATAATGAATTATTCCTAGCCATTTAACAAATTCATTTTGTTAAAGATGAAACAAAAAAAATGAAGACCTGTGCCAGACAACAAAGGAGAATGTACCATTGAAAATGTAGTTTTTGAACAAAAAACTGAAAGAGGGGCTGGAGAGCACGCTGCTTTCCAGAAGATCTTCAATCCAAGCACCCATATGATGGCTAATACCTGTCTGAAACTCCGCTCCCAAATGATACCTTCTGTAGGTGCTACACTAACAGATATGGAACACACAGAGGGTACGTGAGTACACAGACATTCATGTCACATAAAATAAAGTCTGAAGATTCAAAAAAGCTGAGCTGGGTATGGTGGTGCACATCTTTAATTCCAGTACTCTGGAGGCTGAGGTATGCAGATCTCTTTGCTAGCCAAGGCTACATCATGAAACTCCCTCTCAAAGCCAGCCCAGAACCTCTGAAGGTATAATTTGCAAACAACTGTTCTTAATTCTGTCCAGACGGAGTAAAAGTGGCTAAGGACAACCATGATCAGATGTGGCA